>NC_139685.1:75585424-75985690 GCF_964106915.1 Podarcis gaigeae
ACATCTTTTCAGGTTGTGTCCCCCGGCGACCCGGAAGGGTTACTTCCGGGTTTCGCCGCTCACGCATGCGCAGACGCTCAAAATGATGTCATGCGCATGTGCAGAAGCGGTGAATCATGACCCGCACATGCGGAGACGCGGGTTGCGTTCTGCTCATGTTGCGAACGGGGCTCCGGAACGGATCCTGTTCGCAACCAGAGGTACCACTGTATAACTATTCTTAGTCATGTAATGTTGCCATGGCAGACAGTGATATGAATGATGTATTTTTGGCAGAAGGTGAACCGCAGCTGCATGCAAACAGGGCAGTACAGAAATTGATGCCTTCTTGTGCGCCTAGGATAGAGGTTTTTGAGTCCACTGCTCCCTTGACCAACTACATTTTTTCGGCAGCACTCCTGCGGGGCTCGGGAGCCCAGTTATGTCACCCCTTGCCTGCGGAACTGGCAGCACGCTTTTTCAAACATGCTCCCTTGTGGAGTGTTGCCTCAGCCTCCTCCCCTCTCCCCTCTCCTTGGGAGTCCTCTGGGCAGCAGCTGCTGCTGCTGCTGCCTCTGATCTCTGAGCTGCCCCCCTGCCCCAAGGAGAAGTGCCTCCCAGAGGCACCATTCACCTGTGGAGCTTGTAGCCAGGGCTACTGCCTCGCCAGAGTGGAACATGCTCTGGTTATCTCTTGCTTGGACTACTGCAATGCGCTCTATATGGGGCTACCTTTGAAGGTGACCCGGAAACTACAACTAATCCAGAATGTGGCAGCTAGATTGGTGACTGGGAGCAGCCGTGGAGACCACATAACACTGGTCTTGAAAGATCTACATTGGCTCCCAGTACGTTTCCGAGCACAATTCAAAGTGTTGGTGCTGACCTTTAAAGTCCTATACGGCCTCGGTCCTGTATACCTGAAGGAGCGTCTCCACCCCCATCGTTCTGCCCGGACACTGAGGGCCTTCTGGTGGTTCACTTGCTGCGAGAAGCCAAGTTACAGGGAACCAAGCAGAGGGCTTTCTCAGTGGTGGCACCCGCCTTGTGGAAGGTCCTCCCACCACATGTCAAAGAGAAAAACAACTACCAGACTTTTAGAAGACATCTGAAGGCAGCCCTCTTTAGGGAAGCTTTTAATGTTTAATAGGTTTTGTATTTTAATACAGTGGTGCCCCGCAAGACGAATGCCTCGCTAAACGAAAAACCCGCAAGACGAAAGGGTTTTCCGATTTTTTAGCGGCTTCGCAAGACGAATTTCCCTATGGGCTTGCTTCGCAAGACGAAAGCCCATAGGGAAATCTCCGGGGACAGTGGGGAAGCGCAGCGCGCCTTCTCCTCTGTTCCCGGACCTGTCCTAAGGCTTGCGGTGGGAGGTCCGGGAACAGAGGGGAAGGCGCGAAGGGCTTCTCCTCTGTTCCCGGGGCTTGCAGTGGGAGGAGGGTTTTTCCTCCCCACCGCCAACATTCAGAACAGCATTCTGAATGTTGGCGGTGGGGAGGAAAGCCCTCCTCCCACTGCAAGCCTTCAGGACAGGTCCGGGAACAGAGGGGAAGGCGCGAAGGGCTTCTCCTCTGTTCCCGGGGCTTGCGGTGGGAGGAGGGTTTTTCCTCCCCACCGCCAACATTCAGAACAGCATTCTGAATGTTGGCGGTGGGGTGGAAAGCCCTCCTCCCACCGCAAGCCTTCAGGACAGGTCCGGGAACAGAGGGGAAGGTGCGCAGCCTGCTGCCCCGCGCGAGGGGCGCTCTTAAGCAGAGCGCCCCTCGCGCGGGGCCGACATTCGCCGCTTGGAGAGCCCTGCGGGGAAGTCCTGCAGGCTTCCCCAAGCGGCGAATGTCTGCGCCGCGCGAGGGGCGCTCTTCTTAAGAGCGCCCCTCGCGCGGGGCAGCAGGCTGCTATCCACAGCTTGGAGAGCCCTGCGGGGAAGTCCTGCAGGGTTCCCCAAGCTGCGAATGTCTGCGCCGCGCGAGGGGCGCTCTTCTTAAGAGCGCCCCTCGCGCGGGGCAGCAGGCTGCTATCCGCAGCTTGGAGAGCCCTGCGGGGAAGTCCTGCAGGGTCCCCCAAGCTGCGAATGTCTGCGCCGCGCGAGGGGCGCTCTTCTTAAGAGCGCCCCTCGCGCGGGGCAGCAGGCTGCTATCCGCAGCTTGGAGAGCCCTGCGGGGAAGTCCTGCAGGGCTCCCCAAGCTGCGAATGTCTGCCCCTCGCGCGGGGCAGCAGGCTGCTATCCGCAGCTTGGAGAGCCCTCTGGACTTCTTCTGAAGGCGGGTGGGGGGCAAAAGTCTTTGTTCCCCCTGCCTGCCTTCCCGGGGGATTTTAAAATGCTGGCGGGCGGCAGCGCTGCCACCCGCCAGCACTTTAAGATCGCCCCGGACAGCGGAGAAGTCTCCGCTGTCCCGGGAAGGGGGGGGAGCAAAGACTTTCGCCCCCCCACGTCGGCCTTCAGAAGAGGTCGGGGGACAGACTGTCCCCAAACCTGGTCTGAAGGCGGTTTCCATAGGAACGCATTGATTGATTTTCAATGCATTCCTATGGGAAACCGTGCTTCGCAAGACGAAAAACTCGCAAGACGAAAAGACTTGCGGAACGAATTAATTTCGTCTTGCGAGGCACCACTGTATTCTGTTGGAAGCCGCCCAGAGCGGCTGGGGAAACCCAGCCAGATGGGCGGGGTATAAATAATAAATTATTATTATCATATTATTATTATAAATAGCTCTGCAAGCATTTGGGAGGCAGAGAGGTGAGAGGGCATCAGAGGAAGGGAGGGAAGGAAATAGGGACAAAGGACAATGTTGCCCGTGGCACCACTGACCATCATTCAAGGCACCATAGGGTGCCCCAGCACTGGTTGAAAACCATTGGCCTGGAAGGTGTTTTGGTTGCCTCAGCCCCATTAATTCTGGGTGAGGTTTCCTTGCTGATGTCTGTTCCTCCGAGGAAGCCAGAAAGAAAGGCCGCCATTTCCCTCCAGCGCTTATAATATGATACGATAATCTTTATTGTCATTGTCCCATACAGAACAACGAAATTGAAAAATCTACATCAGACAGGCAGAAACCAACAAGCCTGCTATCCCAGCTATCCCAGCCTGGTTGACCCCCTAAAAACTCTTATACCCCATAATTAAATACAATATACTCCCATAGAGACTACCTTAAAGGTAAAGGGACCCCTGACCATTAGGTCCAGTCGTGGCCGACTCTGGGGTTGAGGCGCTCATCTCGCTTTACTGGCCAAGGGAGCCGGTGTACAGCTTCTGGGTCATGTGGCCAGCAGGACTAAGCCACTTCTGGCGAACCAAAGCAGCGCACGGAAACACCGTTTATCTTCCTGCTGGAGCGGTACCTATTTATCTACTTGCACTTCAATGTGCTTTTGAACTGCTAGATTGGCAGGAGCAGGGACCGAGCAATGAGAGCTCACCCCGTCGCGGGGATTCGAACCACCGAGCTTCTGATCAGCAAGTTCGAGGCTCTGTGGTTTAACCCAAAGCGCCACCTGCATCCCTAGAGACTATTTTACACCGTTTAAAACCAAAATCGCATTTGGATAGAAACTGTTTCTCAGGTGGCTAGTCCTAGTCTTTATAACCCTGTACCTTCTTCCAGAAGGCAGAAGCTGAAAGAGATCATTTCTGGGGTGCGCACTATCCTGCAGTATCTCTGCAGCTTTCCTATGGCACCTGGAAGCATAGATTTGGTCCAAGGTGGGAAGAGTGCACCCAATTATTCTCTCTGCAGTCTTTACAATCCTGGACAGCATTGTTTTTCCCTTGACTGTGCAGCTCCCAAACCACACGCACAGACCATAAGTTAATACACTCTCAATAGTACAATGCTAAAATGCCATCAACAGGTCCTTTGAGAGATTATTTTTCCAGAGGATTCTCAGAAAAGATAACCTCTGCTGTGTTCTCGTCATCAGGTCTTTGCTGTTTCCCCCCCCCAGATGGGAGTCCTCCCCACCCTCCTTTGCCCCCCAACGGCCTGCTCCTTCCCCTAGCTCCCTGCTACCTTGTGGAGCCCCGCCGACTCACCTTCCATCAAGGTATGGTGGATGCTCCAGTAGACGCTGAGACAGTGCTTCTCCTTCTTCATGCCCCGTTTGCACTTGCAGCCGTAGAGCTGGCTGGACAGAAGGGCTGTCACCGTGTTCTGACACTGGCTCTTAGCGTCTGGACCCAGCTTGTTGGCGCCGTTGCCGGCGATGCATTGCCGGAGGGTCCGGAATTTGGAGCTGCAGCTGGGGTCATTGGTGCAGGATTCTCCAGCCTGCAGGCAGTCCCGGGCCGAGCTGGTCACATCGGTCATCCCTTCTGGAGGAGAACAAGAGAGCAGGATGAGAAGGTTCCCAAACTGGACCTGTCTTAGAATAGATTGCAGGGTCAGGCCTGCAATGGCCCATTAAGCCCAGCATCCAGTTCTCACGGAGGCCAACCAGATGTCTGTGGGGAAACCCACAAGCAGGATGTGACCCCAGGAGCAACCGCCTGTCAGGAGCTCATCCTACACTCGAGTAGGACCCTGGTAGAGACACATGCCCAACTGGCATGTTCTCTCCCTCCTGGTCGATCGTTTGGGAGCTTCAAAAGCTTTCTTCTGCCCGAACATCACAGTGACCAATGCCAACAGACACCGGCACACTTAGGGATCCGCAGAGTTTGCGCAGTTGCGTAACAGACCTCAGCAATGCAGCATTTTGGCTAATCTACTTTATTTACACACGGAGCACGGCAACATGTCTCCCTCTCTCTCTAGCATCAGACAGCAAAGTGAAAAAGAACAAAGGACAATAGTCCCACTTCACGGAACACAGTAACACAAACATCCTGTCTCCGTCAGTTCCCACTCTGTGGAGTCAAAACATACACCATCATGTGATAGACAACAATCCCATGACTGCAATCATAGAGCAGGAATTCTAACACCACCACCACCCCCAGTTTCCAACAAGTGTTATCCCAGTACGTTTCCAAACACAATTCAAAATGTTGGTGCTGACCTTTAAAGCCCTAAACGGCCTCGGTCCAGTATACCTGAAGGAGTGTCTCCACCCCCATCATTCAGCCCAAACACTGAGGTCCAGCTCCAAGGGCCTTCTGGCGGTTCCCTCCCTGTGAGATGTGAGGTTACAGGGAACCAGACAGAGGGCCTTCTTGGTGGTGGCATCCTGCCCTGTGGAATGCCCTCCCACCAGATGTCAAAGAGAAGAACAACTACCAGACTTTTAGAAGACATCTGAAGACAGCCCTCTTTAGGGAAGTTTTTAATGTTCAACTGACCACTGTATTTTAATACTCTGTTGGAAGCTGCCCAGAGTGGCTGGAGAAACCCAGCCAGAGGGACGGGGTATAAATAATAATTCTATTCTATTCTATTCTATTCTATTCTATTCTATTCTATTCTATTCTATTCTATTCAGAAGCATGCTGCTTCCAGCTGTGGAGGTAGAACGTAGTCAACTGGGCTAGTGGTCACCAATAACTCTTTCCTCCATGAATTTGTCTAATCCTCTTTTAGAGCCATCTAGTTTCATGGCCATCACTGCCTCCTGTGGCAGGGAGTTCCATAGTTTATGTGTTTCGTGAAGAACTTTCAACAACAACAACAATTTACCGTATTTTTTGCTCCATAACACTCACTTTTTTCCTCCTAGAAAGTAAGGGGAAATGTCTGTGCATGTTATGGAGCAAATGCCTACGGATGGCAGGGGGATCTGCTGCAGTCGTGAGCAGAGGATCCATGGTTCCCCTTCCTTCCCTCCTCCGTGGCTCGCTTTGCTCGCTTTGAAACAGCAAAGCGGGAGAAGAGCCACTGTGTGGGGAGAAGAGAGGGACAGAGAGCCTGGTTACAAAGCACGGATCCACATGGATCCTCAGGATTTTTGCACTGGGTCACCCCAAATTCACCATCAGATCACATAGCATGTCCATGGCTACAGCTTGCACCAAAAAAATCACGCACCCACTGTTGCCTGGGGCCGCAGTGGTGCAAAGACGTGGTTACAAAGCATGGATCCACATGGATCCTCAGGATTTTTGCATTGGGCTACCCCAAACTCACCATCAGATCACATGTCTGTGGCCACAGCATGAACCACAAAAATCATACATACACTGTTTCGTTTAGAATATTTTTTTCTTGTTTTCCTCCTCTAAAAACTATGTGCGTGTTATGGTCGGGTGCGTGTTATAGAGCGAAAAATACGGTATTTGTATGTTGCCCATCTGACTGGGTTGCCCAAGCCACTCTGAGGGACTCCCAACACAAAATAGTAAAAACACAATATAACCTCAAACACTAAGAACTTCCCTGAACAGGGATGACTTCAGATTTCTTTTAAACATCACATAGCTGCTTGACATCTGCTGGGAGGGTGTTCCACAAGGCAGGCATGACTGCTGAGAAGGCCCTCTGCCTGGTTCTCTGTAACTTCATCTCTTGCAATGAGGGAACTGCCAAAAGGCCCTCTGAGCTGAATACTGGGGGTGGAGATGCTCCTTCAGGTATATTAAGGTAATTGTTCCTACCAGAGAAGAATGGCAGATGAAGTTGATGGACTATGCTGAAATGGTTAAAATGACCAGAAGAAACAGAAATCAGGAAGACCAAAATTTTAATAAGGAATGGGGGAAATTTATAACCATTGTAAACAGTTGAAATCGTTAGTAGGATTGGAACATCACTTGTAGTTTAAGGGTGAATTCTGGACGCAGTGGAGATGTAAAAGATTTGGATCATCATAAAAGATGCAGGAGGAAATGATAGGACCCACAAAGGGGAGGATGGAAGTCCAGGAGATTCCTTGGAATCTTGTTTTTATGATTTATGTTTGATATATCTCTGTAAACTTTTTATCTGAAAAACCAAGTAAATGTGTGTTTTTTAAAAAGGTAATTGTCCAATAACCTCCCACAACAAGTGGGGATTCTTAATGTGTAAATCCCACAAATTAATTTAAAAATTGTGAGCATGGTTGATGTTTGGACGTGAAGAAGCTCCAGGGTTTGCTCAGGACCCAGCCGATAAATGCCTGGCACAGCAACACAGGTGAAACTAACAGAGATGGTAAAAGATGTTCCTGAGATTGACAAGCAGTTAGAAGCCGGGGATAAGTGATAGTGTATTCAGGAAATATTTCAAAGCTGAATACAGAACGCTGACCTAGATGGACCTTGATCTGATCCAAGAAGGCAATCCTTGCAGAATGTGCACTTGTCAAACTGTCCTGCAGGTACGAGCAGAATACGAATTATCATTCTGCAATGTAGAACCTACTGGCTGCCCACTAAGAGAGACCCATTCGGCTCACATTTCCATGCTGGCCTGCTTAGCTCACCCTTGCTGAAACAAGACGCAAATTGGGAGACACTTGTCCTTTGAAAGTTGCACACCGCTGAATTTTGCAATGCAGCTCTCAAGGAAAGTGAAGCGTGGTCGAAAAGCAAGTGTCATTTTAGGCACGTCCAACTGATGTGCGATTGCCAACATTCACCGGCGGAGGAAGGGGGTGCGGTGGGTGCGGCTCATCCCGGATGTCATCCCTGGGGGGGGGTGACATCGCCTCCCCACCCCCCGGGACCCTTGCTGTAGGCGGTGCTCCCCTTGGGACGCTCTCCCCACAACTCCATTTCCAAGCTCAGGAAGAGGGGAGGAACACCTGGGAAGAATTAAGGGGTGATATGATAGCCATGTTCCAATATATAAAAGGATGTCACATAGAGGAGGGAGAAAGGTTGTTTTCTGCTGCTCCAGAGAAGCGGACACGGAGCAATGGTTCCAAACTAGAAGAAAGAAGATTCCACCTAAACATTAGGAAGAACTTCCTGACAGTAAGAGCTGTTTGACAGTGGAATTTGCTGCCAAGGAGTGTGGTGGAGTCTCCTTCTTTGGAGGTCTTTAAGCAGAGGCTTGACAACCATGTGTCAGGAGTGCTCTGATGGTGTTTCCTGCTTGGCAGGGGGTTGGACTCGATGGCCCTTGTGGTCTCTTCCAACTCTATGATTCTATGATTCTAATGAGTTTGCGCTTCACACACAGGGAGAGGGAGGGTGTGATCCGAAAGGAAAGAAAGTCTAGCTGGGGAAATGGTTCTGCAGCTTGGAGGAGCGCAGAGGGCGGCAATGAAAAGCACTCATTCTGTGCAGGGCTGCACTTGCTTCTATTTCCTGCTCTTTAGGGATGTCTCTGATCAGTCTGCTTGAGACATTCCATGACCTTCACACTGCCCAGTGCATTTGCTGGGGTTTGCCACCTTTGCAGAGAAGCAGCAGCGTGTGGTTGTGTAGAATTCCTCCTTGGGAGCGGAAGCCCATTTGTGTCCTTCTTAGGCCTTTCAGATGAAATATTAATAATAATAATAATAATAATAATAATAATAATAATAATAATTTATTTAGAATCATAGAGAATCATAGAATCATAGAGTTGGAAGAGACCACAAGGGCCATCGAGTCCAACCCCCTGCCAAGCAGGAAACACCATCAGAGCACTCCTGACATATGGTTGTCAAGCCTCTGCTTAAAGACCTCCAAAGAAGGAGACTCCACCACACTCCTTGGCAGCAAATTCCACTGTCGAACAGCTCTTACTGTCAGGAAGTTCTTCCTAATGTATAGGTGGAATCTTCTTTCTTGTAGTTTGGATCCATTGCTCCTTGTCCGCTTCTCTGGAGCAGCAGAAAACACCACATTTGTACCCCACCCATCTGGCTGGGTTTCCACAGCTACTCTGGGCGGCTTCCAACAAAGACCAAAAATACACTAAAATGTCACACATTAAAAACTTCCCTGAACAGGGCTGCCTTCAGATGTCTTCTGAATGTCAGATAGTTGTTTATCTCTTTGACATCTGGTGTGAGGGCATTCCACAGGGCGGGCGCCACCACCGAGAAGGCCCTCTGCCTGGTTCCCTGTAGCTTTGCTTCTCGCAGTGAGGGAACCACCAGAAGGCCCTCGGTGCTGGACCTCAGTGTCCGGGCTGAACAATGGAGGTGGAGACGCTCCTTCAGGTATGGTTGAGTCCGTTGTGAGATGTGAGATGAACGAAGCAATGCAGCTAGCCTGTGGGTGGCTAACCCCACCCCTGGGTGCACAGAATGTGTGCCGCTCCAGGTGCCAGAGCAGCTAGCTGTGCCTCTGCCAACGTGCAGGTTCTTTTGGACCCAGAAGAAGGCAGAACAAGGGTGTCCTGGGTGCAGGGAATGAACCTGTGATCTTCTGCATGCAAAGAAGATGTCCTACTGCTCAGTCGCACCCTTCTCCACCAGAGATTTCAAAATCTCTGAAGGCTTTCAGAAAGGCAGCTCACAGCAACTGTTCCTCTCCACCACCAGCCCATGCCGATTACAAAGATTAGGAAAAAAAATCCTCTTAAATATTGGGACAGCTGGATGCTAAACCTTAACCAGATTGCCCCAAGGAAGTAATGATACCCTCATCAGTGGAGACTACAAAGTGGGATTGTGTGTGTTGCATGTTTTCGGTATTGGGTTCCCTGCCTTGGGCTGCAGGGATTAGACTCAGATTAGTTTCCTAAAAATGGCAGCATAATTTTGGTGTGGGTTTGTGTGTGCTTGTTTATGGAATCTGCGGTTTCTTGGCTCCTCCACAGCTGCTGGAAACTGGGCATCCATCTGTCTCAAGACGCAATGGAATGCACCTCTGGGGGTGAAGTCAAACCACTGCCTTAGCAGCATCAAAGTGTCCTCCCTGGGATGAAAGTCTGGGCAGGGTGTATGGAGGTCCTAGGGATGCGGGTGGTGCTGTGGTCTAAACCACTGAGCCTCTTGGGCTTACCAATCAGAAAGTTGGCAGTTCGAATCCCTGTGACAGGGTGAGCTCCCATTGCTCTGTCCCAGCTCTCTTCTCGCTTTCAGGCCGAGGGAACTGGCATTTGTCCACAGACAGCTTTGCGGGCCATATACCCAGCATGACTTAACTGCTTCTGGCACAACGGAACACTGTGACGGAAACCAGAGCGCACGGAAACACCATTTACCTTCCTGCCACAGTGTTATCTATTTATCTACTTGTACTGGTGTGCTTTCAAACTGCTAGGTTGGCAGGAGCTGGGACAGAGCAACGGGAGCTCACCCCGTTGTGGGGATTTGAACCGCTGACCTTCTGATCAGCAAGCCCAAGAGGCTCAGTGGTTTAGACCACAGCTCCATCTACATTAACAATAACAATACATCCAAACCATACAAATGCAAAGCATTATTATTATTTTCCTGAAAATCTGGAATAAAAACAGCACCCTTTGCAGGTGCGGTGATGGGGAAGCAGCATGAATGATAAAATAAAATCTGTTTATTTATGCACTAAATATTGTTCTGAGCAACTCCACTTCTTCCAGCTGTGTTCAGAGGGAAAGAAGTGACCATTCAGTTGACATATATCCTCCTGGGAGTGCACATTTCTGTTTCATGTTTAATAAATAACTGATTTTAAATTAAACTGAGTGGCGTCTTATTTGTTTGCAATGTAGCAGAGCGGTGGCTTTCAAACTGTGGCCTGGGGGAGCTTGCGAGGGTGGGTCTGTTGTGATCAGGTGTTGTGAGCAAACCACACTGCAAGACGGCTTGCTTTCAGCTTCCAGTCTTCAAACAGATCAAATTTGCACTTTCAGAAATGAAACACAGCCCTCCTTTGAAATTCATATTTGCAATGCAGTTCTGCAGCCAACCAACGTTTTCAAAAATGCATGCGTTGGGTCAAAGTGCACATAAAACTGAATATATGTTTGTGACAATGACACACGGAAATGCATTGTATTAGGAGAAGTTGCCAGGAAAAATGTGTATGTTGCCAAAAAGCTGCGTGCAAAAATGTGTTCATTAGGAGAAATATGTGCTTGAATGCTGAATAATTTGCAGGTCGCTGTAGAAAGGTAAAGAACTGAATTTAAGATTGGACGAATGAAAACCTAAGAGACTTGAAATGGGGAGAGCTTTCTTTCCCTGATCTTGGATTTAAGAGCTCAGGAAACAAACTCACCACAGTCACCGCCTGGCAGAACCGCTGCCAGCCAAAGCCAGCCTGATAGGCTATATGGACCAGATGGTCTGGGCCAATCAGCTTGATACAGAAGCGCTATTTGTTTATTTGATTCATTGATATATTGGCTTTATGACTTGGTTGGAGGAATTGAGGGGATGCTCAAAGAGTACCCATTAATGGTTCATCGTCATCCTGGAAAAAAGAGTGACAAGCGGAGTGACATAGGGTTCTGTCCTGGCCTGTTGTTGTTCAACATCTTTATTAATGACTTGGATGAAGGATTTGAGGGGATGCTCATCTAATTTGCAGCTGACACCAAACTGGGAGGGGTAGCTAATGCCGCAGAAGACAGAATCAGGATTCAAGAAGACCTTAGCAGATTGGAGAGCTGGGCACAAGCTAACAAAATGAATTTCAAGAAGGGCAAATGTCAGGTTCTGCACTTAGGCGGGAAGAACCAGCTGCACCAATATGGCTTACTAGCAGTACACGCAAAAAGGATCTAGGGGTCTTTGTAGGCCACAAGCTGAACATGAGTCAACAGGTTTATGCAGTAGCAACCCCCCCCCCAATACTATTCTGTTGTTGTTTAGTCGTTTAGTTGTGTCTGACTCTTCGTGACCCCACAGACCAGAGCACGCCAGGCACTCCTGTCTTCCACTGCCTCCCGCAGTTTGGTCAGACTCATGCTGGTAGCTTCGAGAACACTGTCCAACCATCTCGTCCTGTGTCATCCCCTTCTCCTTGTGCCCTCCATCTTTCCCAACATCAGGGTCTTTCCCAGGGAGTCTTCTCTTCTCCTGAGGTGGCCAAAGTATTGGAGCCTCAGCTTCAGGATCTGTCCTTCCAGTGAGCACTCAGGGCTGATTTCCTTCAGAACGGAGAGGTTTGATCTTCTTGCAGTCCATGGGACTCTCAAGAGTCTCCTCCAGCACCATAGTTCAAAAGCATCAATTCTTTGGTGACCAGCCTTCTTTATGGTCCAGCTCTCACTTCCATACATCACTACTGGGAAAACCTAGGCTGCATCAACAGATGTCTAGTGTCCAGATCAAGGGATGTCATAGGACCACTCTATTCTGCCATGGTCAGAGCACATCTGGAATACTGTGTTAAGTTCTGGGCACCACAATTTAAGGAGGATGTTGACAAGCTGGAGCGTGAGCAGAGGAGAACGACTGAGATGAGCAAGGGTCTGGAAACCAATCCTTATGAGGAACAGTTGAAGGAGCTGGGTATGTTTAATCTGAAAAAGAGGAGACTGAGAAGAGATATGATAGCTTCTAGAGGCGGATGCTGGTGACTGGTAATAATAACAATAATAACAATAATAACAATAATAACAATAATAACAACAACAACAACAACAACAACAACAACAACAACAATAATAATAATAATAATAATTTATTATTTATACCCCACCCATCTGGCTGGGTTTCCCCAGCCACTCTGGGCGGCTTCCAACAAACTATTAAAATACAATACAGCGGTACCTCAGGTTAAGAACTTAATTCTTCCCGGAGGTCCGTTCTTAACCTGAAACTGTTCTTAACCTGAAGTACCACTTTAGCTAATGGGGCTTCCCACTGCCTCCACACTGCTGCCACGCAATTTCTGTTCTCATCCTGGGGCAAAGTTCGTAACCCCAGGTACTATTTCTGGGTTAGCGGAGTCCGTAACCTGAAGCGTCTATAACCTGAGGTTCCACAGTAGTCTGTCAAACATTAAAAGCTTCCCTGAACAGGGCTGCCTTCAGACGTCTTCTAAAAGTCTGGTAGTTGTCTTTCTCTTTGACATCTGGTGGGAGGCCGTTCCACAGGGCGGGTCGCAGAACACAGTGCCTCTGGGGTGCCACAGAGGGTGCTGCAACTATGTTGTAGAATGGAAGGTGAGAGGCAGGGGCAAAAACTGAATTTGGGCATCACATAGGCCTCAACTGAAATTTGAAACGTCAAGGCCTGCTACTGTAGCTGTCTTCAAATATCTTAACGGCTGTCACGTGGAAGATGAAGTTTCTCCTGTTCCAGAGGGTAGGACCCAAACTTCTTTTTCAAAAATGATTTCACCAAATATGGAGCAAGCTTGTTTTCTCCTGCTCTGGTGGGTAGAACTCGAACCCATGGCTTCAAGTTTCAAGGAAGGAGATGCAGATTAAACTGCTGCCAAGGAGCGTGGTGGAGTCTCCTTCTTTGGAGGTCTTTAAGCAGAGGCTTGACAACCATATGTCAGGAGTGCTCTGATGGTGTTTCCTGCTTGGCAGGGGGTTGGACTCAATGGCCCTTGTGGTCTCTTCCAACTCTATGATTCTATGATTCTATGCTTCTAAACATCAGGAAAAACTTTGTGACTGTATGAGATGTCTGACAATAAAACAAACTCCCACGAGAGTTGGTGGACTCTCCTTCTTTGGAGGGTTTTAAGAAGAGGCTGGATGGCCATCTGTCATGCATGTTTTTGTTGAGATTCCTGCATTGCAGGGGGTTGGACTAGATGACCCTCGGGGTCCCTCCCAACTCTACAGTCCTATGATTTCCATGAATGTCATTTATATACTGCTTCATATTTCAACAGAAACTTCTTAGCCAGAGGAAGGAGAGCCTTAGATCCTCCAGATGAAATTGCACTCCAACTCCTACAAGCCCCAACCACCATGACTAATAGTCAGGAATGATGGGAGTTGTAGTTTAGCAACATCTGGGGTGCCATCGGCTCCCCACACCTGCTCTAAGCAGTTTACCTATCCCAACAAAAAAAATAATAATAGCTCTCTAGGTAGGTATACGAAATACAATACAAATTGCACATTGCAACATCTAATGATCATAATTTCACATTTTAAGCGACGTAATTATTAGGCAACGATAAATATTTTTAAACAGTGTTCCTAAGTAAAATAAATAAGGAACACAAAAGCAGCTCACATCGAGATACAAAGCCAAAGTGCAGGATAATTATAGGATCTGCAGAATCACATAAATATTACAACACACACACACATGTAAGAGTACAATTGTCAAAGTCATTCAGATACCTCAGGGGTAAGGAATCCCAGGCTCAGCCACTGAATTTGGCCCTCCAAACCATTCTAGTTGGCCCTCAAAACTCTCCCCAGGCCACAGACCCTTCTTTACACCCTCCTTGAATGTTTCTGCCCAGCTGGAAATGTGGAGGTGAACTCACACAACAGCTCTTGGTTCTCCAGATGGAGGACAGAGAGGGTTGCATGAGTGGGCGTAGGACTACAATTTGCATTTCATGCTCCACCCACATTTGCCTCTGACCCCACCCACCATTGGCATGTGACCCTCAGAAGTTGGGAAACCACAGCAGGGGAGAGGGTCTTGTGCACAGACCTTGCTTGGGGGTTTCTCACAGGCGTGCAGCAGAAGACAGAATCGGGATTCAAGATGTATTGGAGAACTGGGCCCAAACTAACAAAACGGATTGCAATAGGGACAAATGTCAGGTTCTGAACTTAGGCAGGAAAAACCAGATGCAGAAACATCAGATAGGATACACCTGCATTGCCAGTAGCATGTGTGAAAAGGATCTAGGGGTCTTAGTGGACCACAAGCTCAACATGAGTCAACAGGGTGATGTGGCAGCAAAAAAACTAATGCCATTCTATTCTGCATCAACAGAAGTCTAGTGTCCAGATCAAGGGAAGTCATCGTTCCACTCTGTTCTGCCTTGGTTAGACCACACTTGGAATACTGTGTCCAATTCTGGGCACCACAATTTATGAAGGATGCTGACAAGCTGGAAGGTGTGCAGTGGAGGGTGACTGAGATGATCAAGGGTCTAGAAACCAAGCCTTATGAGGAACAGTTGAAGGAGCTGGGTATGTTTAGCCTGGAAAAGAGGAGACCGAGAGGAGATATGAGAGCCACCTTCAAATATCTCAAGGGCTGTCACAAGGAAGAAGGAACAAGCTTGTTTTCTCCTGCTCTGTGTGATGGCCTGGGACTCGGGCTCGGACTCTGAACCAGAGGAGTCTCAGTCCGCACCAGATCCTTTGCCTCAGGCATCATCTGAACCAAGTCTGGGGCCTGATCCGGAAGAGTCCCAGTCTGTACAGGTTCCCCTACAATAAGCACCAGCTGGGCCGAGTCAGGGGCCTGAGCCTGCCCTGGCGCCAGATGCGGGGATGACTTCATTGCCTTCAGCTGGGCCATCACTCACAGCTGCTCCACTACCGGTTGGGTCAGGGGAGGCTGAGGCGGCCTCTGGGTCTAGTAACCCGACGTCTCCTGAGCTGCAGAGATGAAGGTCTGAGAGAAGGAGACACCTGAGTACTCGCCGGAGGAGTTCTCGCCTTTGGGCGAGACAGGGAGGTGAGTCGCCGGGGGATCAGGACTGGCCGCTACCCTGACAAAGATAAAAGGCTGTTGGACCCCATCCCAGGTTAAGGGAGCAATGTTGCTGTTTGCTAGAACCTGCCTGAGATCCTGTACCTGCCCTTGCCTGGTTTCCTGCCTCGTGTCCTGCCTTGGCCCTGTCAGACTGACTCCTACCGGAACCTTCGGATTCTGTACCGGACCTGGACCATGTCTCATGGGTTACCCCCGGGCCCAGCACACTCTGGAGGGTAGGACTCAAGCCAATGGCTTCAAGTTGCAAGAAAGGAGATTCTGACTAAATATCAGGAAGAACTTTCTGACAATAAGAGCTGTTTGCCAGTGGAATGGACTCCCACGAAAGGTGGTGGACTCTCCTTCCTTGGTGGTTTTCAAGCAGAGGTTGGATGGCCATCTGTCATGGATGCTTTAGCCGAGATTTCTGCATTGCAGGGGGTTGGACTAGATGGCCCTTGGGGGTCCCTCGCAACTCTATGATTCTAGATGACAGGCCACTGTGACAACAGTATGCTGGACTCAATGGGCCACTGGCTTGATCCAGCATGCTCTTATTACATTCCTATGTTCCTGCAAACCAGGTTCTCCAGGTGAACCAACCAGGCACCCCAGATCATGCTCGAGAACCCTCCACAATCCCGAAGCATTTCTCAGACAGAGCATCCAACCTCTGAAAGGGTTGCCCAGAGGAAAAACATTTGGAAACTGCTGCAGTCTCTCTCAGATTTATGCTGGGGTCCCTCCTCCAGCCACACAGGTGGGCTGAGGCTCAAAGACCACCCTTGTGGCTGGCAGGGGTCAGGGTTAACTAAGACACTGCCTCTGATCTTTGGAAAGGGAGCTCAGTGGCTATGTTTGTAGGCACCGGGCTGCAGATATAAAGAAAGCATGAAAGGCTGAGAGTCTGAGGTTGGAGATGTATTGACAAATGAAACCCACTGATGGTGCCCTCTGGCCAAGAGCTTTGCTTCGGCAAGGAGAGCAGCAGGGCTGATATTTACCACCCTGCATGCTGATGCTTTGTGTTTATGTTGGAATTAAACCCTTCAGGCAACATGAACTGCAGTGTTCCAAATGCCCTTCCTTTTATTTGTATTGGGGGGGGGATATCTCCCCTCAAATAAAAGCAATTGATAGGATTTTTACTGGTTGGAACTATCCCTGGTATGGTTGTGCCTCTAAGTTCACACCTAGAAGATCAAAGTGGGATGGCAGGTAGAAACAGAACAGGTGAAGTTTCTCCATCAAGATGCCTCTGAGTTGGGAAGCCTTTATTTTAAAGGAAGGACTGAAAGATGTTTTTTAGTCATTTAGTCATGTCTGCCTCTTCGTGACCCCCTGGACCAGAGCAGGCTAGGCACTCCTGTCTTCCACTGCCTCCCACAGTTTGGTCAAACTCATGCTGGTACCTTCGAGAACACTGTCCCACCATCTCGTCCTCTGTCGTCCCCTTCTCCTTGCGCCCTCCATCTTTCCCAACATCAGGGTCTTTTCCAAGGAGTCTTTTCTTCTCATGAGGTGGCCAAAGTCTTGGAGCCTCAGCTTCAGGATCTGTCCTTCCAGTGAGCACTCAGGGCTGATTTCCTTCAGAATGGAGAGGTTTGATCTTCTTGCAGTCCAAGGGACTCTCAAGAGTCTCCTCCAGCACCATAATTCAAAAGCATCAATTCTTCGGCGATCAGCCTTCTTTATGGTCCAGCTGCCTGGGTTCAATTCCTGGAGCTTCTAGGTAGGACCAAGGAAGACTCCTCTCTGACGAACCCTGTGAGCTGTTGACAATAAACTTGGACTGTGCCTATAGGTAAGGTAAAGGAAAAGGATCCCTAGACAGTTAAGTCCAGTCAAAGGCGACTATGGGGTTGCGGCACTCATCCCACTTTCAAAAACATTAAAAACAAAAGAAAAAAACAACCAAAACCAAACAAACAGTTGATTAAAATATAAGTTAGAATGCAGCTTAAAATGCAGCCTCGTTTTATTGGTAGCCCATAGATCAAAGTCATAAGGGGAGAAAACATCAAATATTCACCGGGGCCAACTATCCATTCTGGTCCTACATGGGCCAGCAAAAAGAGCCAAGGGAAAATTTATATACAAAATCCCATATAAGGGGTTCCATCGAAAGACCTAGATCAGTGTTACCTACCCCTCATATTTTATTCAAGTTGGCACCCCTGGACTAGGATGGTGGAGGAGAACAGCTTTCCTTCCTTCCTTCCTTCCTTCCTTCCTTCCTTCCTTCCTTCCTTCCTTCCTTCCTTCCTTCCTCTTTCTTTCTTTCTTTCTTTCTTTCTTTCTTTCTTTCTTTCTTTCTTTCTTTCTTTCTTTCTTTGAATTTTGTCCTTTGCACTTACTCGTCATTTTCCCTTTCTGTTTTTAATTAGAAAGCTCCTGCCTTTGATAATGGTTTCCCAGCTTCCTGCGATGGAGAAATGAGCAGCCTACTTTCTAATGAGCTCAGTTACTAGAGGATTGCAATAGCGGTATGGAGAATCTGAGAGACAGTCTTATTCAGTGACTGGAGTGTTAGACTAGGTCCTCCGGGGAGGCCAGGGTTCAGCTCCCCTCTCATCTGGCGAGCTCAGTGAATGATCCCGGCCTGGTCTCACGCTCTCAGCACAACCTGCCTCACAGGGTTTTTGTGAGGAGAAGAAGATTGCTACTTCGCAAGGTTTTATCCATGTTCCTGTGTGCACTGGGGAAGGAGATGGGGAGAAAAGGCACAAGTGAAACAAAACAGACTCAAGCTCCTTTTATTGATTTACAAAACCCTGAACATGGACCAATGGAGAATCACTGATATCTCAGATCCACTTTAGAAAAAAAGGTGAGAGGTTAATTCAGAACTCCAGGTTCAGAGGAGAAATTTGACAAAGCAGCCTTTGGAAGAACTTCTAACTTTATGCTAGGAGAAGCATAAAGGAGTATATTATGCTATGAGAAGAACACTAGAAGCACAGTGTCCAGATCAGGGGAAATAATAGTACCACTCTATTCTGCCTTGGTCAGACCTGACCAGGAATACTGTGTCCAGTTCTGGGCACCACAATTTAAGAAGGATGTTGACAAGCTGGAACGTGTGCTGAGGAAGGTGACTGAGATGGTCATGGGTCGGGAAACCAAGCCTTATGAGGAACAGTTGAGGGAGTTGGCTCTGTTTAGCATGGAAAAGAGGAGAAATGAGAGCCATCTTCAAATACAGTGGTACCTCGGGTTAAGTACTTAACTCATTCTGGAGGTCCGTTCTTAACCTGAAACTGTTCTTAACCTGAAGCACCACTTTAGCTAATGGGACCTCCTGTTGCCGCCGCGCCGCTGGAGCACGATTTCTGTTCTCATCCTGAAGCAAAGTTCTTAACCCGAGGTACTATTTCTGGGTTAGCGGAGTCTGTAACCCGAAGCATATGTACCCTGAGGTGCCACTGTATCTCAAGGGCTGTCACATGGAAGAAGGAACAAGCTTCTTTTCTCCGGCTTTGGAGGGTAGGACTTGAACCAATGGCTTCGAGATGCAAGCAAGGAGATTCCGACTAAACATTGGGATGAACTTTCTGACAGTAAGGTTGGATGGCCATCTGTCATGGATGCTTTAGTTGAGATTCCTGCATTGCAGAGGGTTGGACTAGATGACCCTTGGGGTCCTTTCCAGCTCTACAGTTCTGTGCCCACCTGCCTCCAAACCTTTTCTCCCCCAAGTGTGTGCCGGGCAATTATTATTTTTCAGAGCGCTGTCTCTTTTGTAACATACAGGGTTGCGATTGCCAGCTCCTTCCAGAGCCTGTGGAAGTTTGGTTGGTTTTTAAAACTTGCAAGCCAGCCAGTGTCCCTGACTCTCAGCGAGAGCGTTTCTCCAAAAGGGGAGCTGAGAAGAACATTAAGGCGATGACACGCTGAGTACATTTGCTTTTGGCATCAATGCTATCTCCTTGTTCCCACTCTAGTGTGAAAGTCCCTCATTAAGAGCTCCCGGCAGCCAGTCCCCAGGGACTCGTTCCAGCAGGGTCCTAAACATTTCAGCTCCTGCTCACTGAGTTCATGGCTCGTCCCTCCGGCGGTTTTTGGTCTGCGATCAGCACGGAAAGAAGAGGAAGGTCACCAAGGGAGGAGAGGCTTTCAGCTAAGTCAGGCCAGTGGCCCAGTTCGCCCAGTTCTGCTAATGGGCTTATGTCAGAGATGGCTCACCCCATGATAATTTTATTTTTTGTAGGGGTGACCTTCTGTTATTTGACAGTGGAAAAGGTGGCAGTGATTTTTTCTTATAGTTTAAATGATTTAAATGATTATTTATGTATATAAAGATTAAATGCAAGGTATTGGTTGTGTTTAGAATAGATTTATGAAAGATTTAGAAAACTTATTGATTAGAATATTTGTATGAGATCGTATGGGAAAAATATGGAATAACAGATACAATCTTGCTTAAAATGTATATAGGAAGTGCAGTGTAAGCGATGGAAGTCAGTCAGTGAAGTTTTAATATTGAGATATTAAATAGAATAAATTTGGAAGAAATTCTTCCAACTTTTCTTGTCTTTTTCTCCTTATTTTTTCCTTTTTCTCCCCCCCCCTTTTCTGATCTTTTTTTATATGTGTGTGCTTATCTGAAATATATATGTATGTATGCATTTGCAATATTTTGCTTATATTTTGTAATAATTATGTTAAACAAAATTATTTTTTTTAAAAGATTTATTTGTTTTTAATGACATGATTCTCTGCAACATCCACACTGTGGAACTCTCAGGAGACAGACAAATCTTTATCTCCTCTGCCATGTTCTACCACTTTCACCCAGGGGTACAGAGATAGTTTTTTGGGGGGAAACTCTCTTCCTTCACCCATCAATCTCAGAGTGGAAGTTTCTCACATGAGTGGCAAGAAGCGGCCATGACAGTTGGAGATACCATTGGAGATAGAGCAGTCCATATGTTGCCATTCTGAAGGAGAACCATCCAATAGACCTGCACTTTGGAACAGCCTGCCACATGATATATAGTGAACTCTTGTCGGCACCAGCTAAAAGCATTCTCAGTTAGACAGTTAGAAAGTTGCTGCGAGTTTTAATCTGTTTTTAATCTTGTGTTGTTTTAACCTTTGGAAAGTTGATTTTTCTTATTGATAATTTTATAGTTGCATCTTTTTTTTGTAAACTGCTTTGGGGTTTTTTGCTTTTACAATCGAGTGGTGTATAAATTTTATGAAATAAAACAAAAGACAGGAATGAATAAATGCAGAATTGAGGCATCTAATCATAAGCCTGCATTTTTTATCAAAACTTATATGTTTGATCAGGGCTTGTATTTTAAAATGAGCTTAAAGATTTTCAAATGTTTCATGCCAGGCAGAAGACTAAAAAAACCTTGGCAAGATGTTTTTCCTCCTAGACAAGGGGCCCCCCTGATTTATAGCAGAAAACAATTCTCAAAGTCGTAAAAAGGGAATTACAGGCTGAGAGCCAAGGTTACACTGACCCTACAAATTAAGGGTTGGTAAATAGTAAAATGAGCCATATCTTCTTCCTAAGGTTAAAAAGGCCAAGAGCAAATGGAAAAGAAAGCAACTGGCTTGGCTGGAGAAGATAGGTTTCTTCCTATCTTATTTTGAGGCTGGAAACTGTTCCTTCCTTTTTTACTTTGAGAAGATTTCTTTTCCTTTTAAAAGGTTATTTATGTATTAAATATATTGGCTTAAATGTAATTATGTAAAGGATTTAGAAACTAAGAACTGTTAAATCCTTATGCTAGATTCTTATTTCATATAGTTGTAAGAGTTGTAACTATCCTGAAATTAAGTCAGCCACCAGCCCAGCCCCCCTGCCAGACAGGAGACGCCATCGAGCACTCCTGATATATGGTTGTCAGGCCTTTTGTTTAGAAACCTCCAAATGAAGGAGATCTTTCAATGTTGATGTGAACTCAAGATCCTTGACAAAAGTTTAAGATAAAAATTTAAGATTAACCATCTGTTTTGGAAGGCAATAGGGCAAGGAGGGCAAGAGGTGAGCTGGCAATTAAGATTCCTTGTTGAGACACATGTAAGATATATTACTACTTATTTGTCATTTATAGATAGAAGAATATATAGCTTTTATTTTCCATAAAAGGACAGAAGGAAATGGGTGTATCTTTGTGATTGGTTCTAGCAAACAGCCAATAGGAATTTCAACCAGGCTGATTGGACAGAGGCAGCCACAGGAGGAGCAAGGGGGCTGGATTAAGGAAATATAAGTGCTGGCCAGAATGGCAGGAGGCCAGGCCAAAGCTTGGTAACCATATACCACTGTGCCTCTCATTTATTTGTCTGAGAAATAAATTACTATTTTAATTTCTCTATTGCTGCGTTGAATATTTCATTCCAGCTAAGCGTTAACCACAAGCAGGGTGCTACAGAATAAGATAATCAGGTGTAGAAACCGGCTTCCCGATAGTGTGATTGCTAATAAGTCCAGCAGGCTGAGCTTCTCAAACTGTTTAGGAACAGCCTGCCCCACTTTTTTTGGGTGTGTGTCAAAATTCTAGTTGTGGTTTCTAAAATGTGTGTGTTGGTCAGTTGCATTTTTACCTACATACTCAATATGGCATTGTGGTTATTCGCATTTGATGATGCAAATTATATTGCAGGGGCTGCAGGTGATGTCCTGTTTAATGCAATGTTCTCTATCCATGCTGCTGCTTTTTCAGGTTTTAGTGATTAACTGCATTCTACCAGGATTCAGAACAAACTTTCTTTTATGCTTTCAAATCTATCACCATCTATATCTATCTATCTATCTATCTATCTATCTATCTATCTATCTATCTATCATCTATCTATCTATCTATCTATCTATCTATCTATCTATCATCTATCTATCATCTATATCTATCTATCTATCTATCTATCTATCTATCTATCTATCTATCTATCTATCTATCTATCTATCTAATCTATCTATCTATCTATCTATCTATCTATCTATCTATCTATCTATCTATCTATCATCTATCTATCTATCTATCATCTATCTATCTATCATCTATCTATCAACTCTTATCTTGATGCCTACTACTAAGAATAGTCTTGAGGCGACTCACATTATAAAAGTTCTCTCTCTCTCCCTTTCACTTTCTCCCCCCCCCCCCCTTATATGCTGTACTTCCCAATGGAATATACATGAGCTAAATCAATAGTGACGTACCCTGCAGCTTTTGCCTATAGTTTGTGCAACTTGATGAGATGGAGGCTGGTTCTCTTGAGTAGCCGCTCCTTGTGAAGAAAGCAGAGGAACAGTTCTCACCATCTAGAATATATATATATATACATACATATATATATATATATATATATATATATATATATCTCCTCAGATTTGACAGTCTTGACCTCTTTCCACTATCAAGCATTGCAAAGGATGTGATTAACATACCAAATTGTTTTCCCTGTGAGTTTTGCGTGTTGCTCGCTGTAAACCAACTCCCATAAATCCCAGCAGATGCCCCCAACTCCTCCTCCTCCAGGACTGGGAAGTGGGTGGGAGAGGTGGGTGGTAGAGGCACTTGAGCCACTTCTGTGACTGGTTCCCAAACTTTCAGAAGGGGAAAAGTTATTTCAAAGTTACTAGCTACTTCAAACTAATTCAGATCTCCAGGGCCTGATGAGCTGCGTCCAAGGGTACTAAGAAAGCTTGTGGATGCAACCTCAGAGCTTCTGTCTATAATTTTGAGAATTCTTGGACAACAAGTCCCTGAAAACTGGAGGAGAGCAAATGGGGGAAAAGGAAGGCTCAGCTAACTTCATTGCTTTTCCTGAAGATTTTAATTAATTATTTTGTATACCTTCCCCCACCCCATCATCTCGCACCCTCCCTAAAGAAGGGGAAGCAGCTTCCTTCCTTCCTTCCTTCCTTCCTTCCTTCCTTCCTTCCTTCCTTCCTTCCTGAAGGAGCGTCTCCACCCCAATCATTCAGCCAGGACACTGAGGTCCAGTGCCGTGGGCCTTCTGGCGGTTCCCTCATTGCGAGAAGTGAGGTTACAGGGAACCAGACAGAGGGGCTTCTCAGTGGTGGTGCCCGCCCTGTGGAAAGCCCTCCCACCAGATTTCAAAGAGAAGAACAACTACCAGATTTGTAGAAGACGTCCAAAGGCAGCCCTGTTTAGGGAAGCTTTTAATGTTTAACAGACTACTGTACTGTATTTTAATTCTTTGTTGGAAACTGCCCAGAGTGGCTGGGGAAACCCGGCCAGATGGGCGGGGTATAAATAATAAATTCTATCCTATCCTATCCTATCCTTCCTTCCTTCCTTCCTTCCTTCCTTCCTTCCTTCCTTCCTTCCTTCCTTCCTTCTGTATGTCTCTCCCTCTCCCCCCGCACACATTTTGCATGCACAAATTTTGCTGTGTCCCTCCCCGTCACCCTCCGATGTTACTCTGGCAAATGCCCCCCTCACAGACCTCTTCCCTCCTGCCCCAGTCACCGGCAAATGTGTTCTCTTCAAAATATGGCAACCCCATAGTAACAGTGAGACTTTTAGTAACAGCTAAAGATATTAAGCTAAATAGCTGGACCATAAAGATGGCTGATTGCCAAAGAATTGATGCCTTTGAATTATGGTGCTGGAGGAGACTCTTGCGAGTCCCATGGACTGCAAGAAGATCAAATCTCTCCATTTTTAAGGAAATTAGCCCTGGAAGGACAGATCCTGAAGCTGAGGCTCCAAGACTTTAGCCACCTCATGAGAAGAGAAGACTCCTTGATGTTGGGAAAGATGGAGGGCACAAGGAGAAAGGGACGACAGAGGACGAGATGGTTGGACAGTGTTCTCAAAGCTACCAGCATAAGTTTGACCAAACTGTGGGAGGCAGTGGAAGACAGGAGTGCCTGGCATGCTGTGGTCCAGGAGGTCACGAAGAGTCAGACATGACTAAACAACAACAACAAAGATCTAATGCAGTAGAAAAGGTTTGGGAGTGGGAAGTCAATTTATGACACAACGTAATTATTTGGTATGAAGAAATTTGTGAAAAATTATACTGGGGAAAAAGGGTGATACTTTTGTGACTCAGAGAATCTTGGGAAGTGTAGTTTGCAGGGCATTCTTTGCTGAGAAACTACAAGACCCATCCTCATCTAGTTGCCAGGGTCACTGGTGGTGGGGGGGTGGAAGAGAGGGAATGATTATTCAGCCACTTTAAGCCCACAATGTAGTTACGCCCTCGGGGAACAACCTCGTAAAACAAAAACAGAATGTAGGTTAATCTGATCCATTCACAGACCCGCCATTCAATCACAGGCAGCTCACTATGCAAACAAATCACTGAGTGGCGCTTGAGAATCCTGATATTTAATTACAGTCCTCAGCTTTGATTGGGAACATGCACAGTTATTAATAAACCACACTGGATGATAATTCACTGGGTGAATATCTCAAAAGGTCGTGGGGAGGTGGCGGCGATTGGGGACAAGAAATACATTTGCAAAAAATGAAAAGACGGTGGGTGCATACATGTTTTGTAAGAGACAATAGACGAGAAGGAAAATTGATTATGGAGTTTTGCCGAGAACATGTGTACTATTCAAAAAAACCACACTACCCACACCATAGCACATCGATGTGTTCTCTCGGCCCGTTCGATCGACTGAGCCTTAAAGGAAAATTACATTTTCTATCACATAATCAATTGGGGTTAATGGAGCCTCTCGGGGGCTCTTGTCTGACTTTCATGTTACACCAATTGGCCATTTCCCTGAAAGTTTAGCATTTAATCAGACGCTAAGTGCTGCAAGGACTTGGGTGAGACCCTGGTGGGTGGAGATATGAGGGCTTCTAAAGTTCAGCCGCAGGCAAGTTTCTCCCAAGAAACCATTCATTTCCTTCTCCTTTTAGCCTACTTCTCTTCTGAGGAGTCTTGGGAGAAGGGCAATGACAAACCTAGACAGCATCTTGAGAAGTAGAGACATCACCTTGCCAACAAAGGTTTGTATAGTTAAAGCTATGGTTTTCCCAGTAGTGATGTATGGAAGTGAGAGCTGGACCATCAAGAAGGCTGATCGCCGAAGAATTGATGCTTTTGAATTATGGTGCTGGAGGAGACTCTTGAGAGTCCCATGGACTGCAAGAAGATCAAACCTCTCCATACTGAAGGAAATCAACCCTGAGTGCTCACTGGAAGGACAGATTGTGAAGCTGAGGCTCCAGTACTTTGGCCACCTCATGAGAAGAGAAGACTCCCTGGAGAAGACCCTGATGTTGGGAAAGATGGAGGGCACAAGGAGAAGGGGGCGACAGAGGACGAGATGGTTGGATAGTGTTTTCGAGGTTACCAGCATGAGTTTGACCAAACTGCGGGAGGCAGTGGAGGACAGAGGTGCCTGGCGTTCTCTGGTCCATGGGGTCACGAAGAGTCGGACATGACTAAGTGACTAAACAACAACAACAACTTCTGAGGAGACGGGCGGTGATTATTATTCTGAGTAAATCAAACAGACTCGCAGAAACCCAGGTGTGGTGGGAATTGGGTCGGCTTGCTCTTTCTGCATTTTGCTACTGAAAGTTGGCTTGTCGGCAGGGAACCGCCTGAGCAGGGACCCCCTCAGGGGATCAAAGCGGTCCAATATTAAATTAAAAAATTGAATTCAAAAGGGATCCCAGATATACCAAAAATGACAAGGTTGATGTATATTATGGAAAGACATCAGAACCGGAAGCTCGCTTTTAAGTAGGAAAAAGGGAGAAAATTCAATTCCGTTGACATTTTAACGGGAAACCACCTGATTGCATTTTCTGAAACAGTATGTAAACTGAAGCACAGCGATGCTTTGGAATTCGATAAATTCTGAATTTTGTCATCCGGTACTCAGATTTTTTAAAAGGTGTAAAAAGAGGTGTCTTTCAGAGGGAAGGCATATAAAGTAGTGAAATTAACGTGCAAATTTGCATTACGTTAGGGAAGGTCGCTTGCAAAAATGTGGATATTAGGCAAAATAACATATAAAATTGTGCATATTGGGAGAAATTTGCTATAAAATGCTGATGTATATTCACAGGATTTTAAAAGACTTTGCAGGGATGCAGAAAACTGAACTTGCAATAGAAAAAACTGGAATGGGCAGATCCATTCTTCCCAGCTCCTTAGAGATCAGCCTTTTCACACTCAACTTGAACTCTGCCTCCTTCACTTTCTCGCCAAATATTAACTCCTAGCTCAGCTCAGCCTCCCTTCACAGCAAACCCTGCCCAATGAGAGCTGAACATACTTAGTGGTCACCTGCCCTGCCCTCTCTGCCCTCTCCTTCTTCTGGTAGCCCATAATGACTCCACCTGCAAGAACATCTGCATAGTGGCTCTGCCCCACCTGGCAAATCACTTCTAGTGACTATGAAATCATGATTGCCAGTTGGTGTTAGAACAGAAAACTCAGGGGAGGGGGAAGTGGAATGGAGTGTCCTGGGAAGGATACACCTGCCTGTTCCCAAAATTGGAAAAAAAAATATATTATGGGTGGTGGGACTGAGCAGAAAGGGACTAAAAGATGGTGGTCTCCTGATTTTCTAGCTGAGAAGAAATTTGAAATGGAGACTGTGAGCTCATCCTTCTTTGCTGTGGCCTGGGATGGTTCTCCTCACCCCATGGACTCCATGGAGAAACAGAGGCTGAAGATGCTGCTGCCTGAACATCAGACGACGGGAATTTGGAAGTTGTTGGGGATTTTTTGATATTTTTTTTGCTTTAAAGAATAGTCATGGAAGCAAATTACCTCATTAATTTAAAAACTCCACCAGACTGATTTATGAGGGGGGTCTTAGATAATGTGTTTTAATTTGATGCCTCAGTAGACCTCAGTAGTAGCTTATTGGGCCTAAGATGGGAATATTTGTCACTACTCTTCCGGCTTTTAGGTGGGGGCAGGGAAGGAAATAACTTGTTCTCTGACGTGACACAGGTGTCCAAGATGGAGATTTTGCAGAGAGATGTTCAGACAACACGTTTTGTTTGCAACAAAGCCAACTGGTTGTGCGAATGTCCTGACCTGCTTGTGGTTACCCATTGGTGCATGTGGCTGGCAATTGTGACAGCAGAATACTGGACCAGAGGGGCTTGCAGTCTGACCCAGTTGCAGGCCTCTTCTCATGTTTATGGGAGTCGTGATTCCTTGCCATGTCCTGAGTTGCATGGACTTTTAAAGGAAGAGCCTTTGCACAGCGGCAAAGCATCTCCTTCACATGCGGAAGGTCCCAGGTTCAATCCCTGACAACTCCAGGTAGAACTACGAGAGGACCCTGCCTGAAATCCTGTGGAGCCACAGCCAGACAGTGCAGCCAGTATTGACCTAGATTGGGCCAAGGATCTGGCTCTCTATAAGGGATCCTGTTCTCCCAGTGGCCAGACACCTCCAGTTCAGACCCCATTAGTGTACACTTATGGAATATACTTGGAGTTGAGTGTGGATTTCATGCTCTTTATTCAGCTCATAGTAGTGAGGAATGCAAGTTCCCCTGAAACGTCTGCTTTATATACATTATTTACACAATGGGCCCCACGTGATTGGCTACTTCCGGGATTCTCCTGTAGGCCAATCAGGTTGTGGATTCACTTCCACCTGGATTTGGATTGGGTGGCTCCTGCAGACCAATCAGACGGCTGCATTCTGGATCCTATTGTTCTAGGACCAATCAGACTGCTGCAGCCTGAATCCTATTGTTCTAGGACCAATCACACTGCTGCATTCTGAATCCTATTCAACTCAGCACATAACAACTTATAAACACCATCTCCAACTTCTTGAAAGATACCATCAACGGTGTTTCTGAATTTTTTTACAAATTACTTGGGAAGACAGGCAAACTAATGCCAGTGTACTGGAAGAAGCAAAGATCGCCAGTGTTGAAGCAATGATTCTTCAACATCAACTTGGTTGGACTGGTCATGTTGTGCAGATGCCTGAGTATCGTCTTCCAAAGCAACTACTCTATTCTGAACTTAAAAATGGAAAGTGTAATGCTAGTGGTCAACAAAAGAGGTTTAAAGACTCTCTCAAGGCAAATCTAACAAAATGTTGTATAAACACTGACAAACTGGGAAACACGGGCCTGCGAGCACTCCAGTTGGAGAACAGGTGTCATGGGCTTTGAAGACGCTCAAACTCAGGACAAAAGGGAGAAATGCGCTAAGAAGAAGACATGTTTGGCAAACCCACAGTGTGATCAACTCCTGACCGGAAACTTATGTCCCCACTGTGGAAGGACGTGCGGATGCAGAATTGGCCTCCACAGTCACTTACAGACTCACTGCTAAAACCGTGTTCATGGAAGACAATCTTACTTGGCTACGAGTGACTGCCAGAGAAGAAGAAGAAGAAGAAGAAGAAGAAGAAGAAGAAGAAGAAGAAGAAGAAGAAGAAGAAGAAGAAATCATTTGAAATTAGGCTTTATTTATTTATTTATTTATTTATTTATTTTGCCCTGGTGTGCATCACTTTATACCTCATTCCATTGATGCACATTTGCCATTTTACTGCTGCCTTTATACTCTCCCTCTGTGTAGCACAAATATGAGGAATGTTCCCAGAGAAAAAATTGCAATGAAACTTCATATGCTTTCAGTGTCGGGTAAGTGCCTGTACTTGACAGGATTTTGCATTTCAGCATTATTGTATTGTAAGCTGTTATACAACAACTCCTTTTTTATTAAAAAAAAGAAAAAAAAGATAGATGTGTATTGCTACAAAACCCTGAGTTTCCTCAGGGCATGGAATGTTTGCCCTGTCTTGAACTCCAGCTGAAGATGGAAGAAACAACCTTAAATACAGGCGGCGGCCATTTTGCACAGAGACGATGCTCCTGAACCCTGCAGAGCTCACATCACTGTGCCCCGTTATGCTTTGTTATGCCCCTCCCCCACTTTCCCAGCCACTTCCGGGTCATGGCGATTTGCATGCATGTGATTGCGTGAATGGTCGTTGCCTGTAGGACATTTTTGTGAAATGGTCGTTGCCTGTAGGACATTTTTATATTGCCCTTTGGTCCTGATGGATCCTAGCAAGCGAAGAGCGTAAGAGCATAAAAAGAGCCAATGGTCCATACAGCTCAGCATACTGCAAGCAGGATTCAAACACAAGACCCCTCTCCCCTCCTGCGGTTTTCAGCTGCTGGTATTCAGAAGGATTGCTTGCAAACAAACTTGCAGGCAGAGCATAGCCACTATGGCTAGTAGCCATCAATAGCCCTTTCTGCCATGAATTTGTCTAAGCCTCTTTTAAACTGGTCTGATTCACAGGATCTGGGATTTTGTACTTCTAGTTTTTGCAATACAGGTCTTTGCTTTTTTAAAAAAATGCATTATTTGGGGAGGAAGAGGATACTGAGTACATTTGAGATATGAATTTACAGTGGTACCTCGGGTTACATATGCTTCAGGTTACAAATGCTTCAGGTTACAGACTCCGCTAACCCAGAAATAATGCTTCAGGTTAAGAACTTTGCTTCAGGATGAGAACAGAAATTGTGCTCCGGTGGCAGCAGGAGGCCCCATTAGCTAAAGTGGTACTTCAGGTTAAGAACAGTTTCAGGTTAAGTACAGACCTCTGGAACGAATTAAGTACTTAACCTGAGGTACCACTGTATATTTAAATTTTATTTTTTGAGGAAAGATACACTATAATATATTTTTGGGTGGGTTTATTTTGTCTTGAAAATGCTTTAATTGGATGGGATGGACTTGTGAATAAACACACTGGGCTGGAAAGAGACTGATTCATCCATGCAATCCTTTTGGCACTTATCACCTGTGTTTGCAATTAGAGGGAGAGATTTCTCTTTCAGAAATCTCATAGATGAAGCAAAGCTTCCGCTGCCCTCTCAGAAATGCATGCTGACCCTCCGGTGACGCATCCATATATATATATTTATTGTATTCCCACTGGTGTTTTCAAACACCCTGTTTCTCCATGACACCTCGTTGCCTCACGCTTCTGCCAACAAGGATCTCAGGGAGGCATTCATAAAATCAATACAAACAATAAACAAGTCAATAAGACAATTAAAGGCAGAGCAGATTCAGTGATTAAACAAACACAATCCAATTCAAACCAAATAAAACACACACACACACAAAAACCCAGCAAACAAAAAGGAAAAAAAAGCCAGTTTAGTGTCAGAAAAACAACTGCTGTGTTTAAAATCTCCTCCAATTTCTGAGACTTTTTTTTTGTCCTGTGAAAGGGTCTTCAGTTTTTCTGCCTGTTTTGCTAGAGCTCTTTAAAATATTTATTGATGTGGGGCTGAGCTCCTTTTATCGCTGCAAAATGGCTGAGGAGGCTGTGCTTTTCTTTCCATTAAATATTTCTCTGCAGCCTCCCCAGGTGCCAGCACCTCATAATCAGATAAAGCCCCATGGGAGGAGTTAAGACACCTACCCCTGGGCTTTAATCGAAGTCTGGGAAGCTGGAGAGGCTGGGTACTGAGCAGCTGAGACTAGAACGCTCACTGGTTTTCTTCTGAAGGGATGACTTCCCTTTTATTATTTATTTGGCGCATTTATATCCCACCTGTTTCTCCCAGGAGCTCAAGGTGATATCATGGTTCTTCCCCCTCCTCATGTTATCCCCATAACAGCCTTGTGAAGTAAGTTAGGTGGAAAGGCAATGACTGGCCCAAAGTCCCACCTAGTAGGCTTCATGCTCAAGTGGGGATTTGAACCCTGGTCTTTCAGGTCATACTATGACACTCTAACCCCTACACCATGCTGGCTGTATAGTTTTATATTTAAAATGAAAAAGGTTTCACTTAACCCTTCCAAAACAATGACTAGGTGTCCAGTTTGCAGCCTTCCTGCTTCCCCACAATCTCAGGAAAATCCAGTGGAGGATAACATAGAGTTTTCAGGAAACGTGGACACCCGGGGAGGCTGCAGAAGGAAGATCATTGGAGAGAAGTTCTGTGGAATGAAAGAAAGGACACCCCCAAACCTCTCAGCTTGAAAATACAACAACCACATAGCCCACCCATGAGGATTTCCACAATGGTTTTCTGTTCCCTTTGGTAATTTTCAGTTTTCTTTCCCACTGATTGGTGAAGAATAACTGAAAAATATGTGTGTGGAGGAATTTGGCAGAGGGATAAGAAGACCCTTCTTGGGTGGAAAGTCCAAAAATGGGACCATTGAGGAGGCAAGTGTCGTTACCTGAGTCACCTCTACCTGCCTTAGACTCACACCTAGTTCCCTGCCCCCAATAGCAAAGCATCCATCAGCTTAGCAAAACTGTTCTTACTTTATTTAGGTGTCTCCATACCCGTGGTCAGGGCTGGATTTAGGTTTGATGAGGCCCTAAGCTACTGAAGGTAATGAGGCCCTTTATATGTCCAGCTGTCCTTTGTCAACAACAAATTGTCACTATTTTTTGTGTTGAATATATGCTATATGCAGAATGTAGGCACCCTATATATATATAGAAATGAGCAAACCAGTGATATTTTAGGGAGCAGGCTAGCAGGCGGGGCCCATTACTTACATTATAGGAGCCTACACAACACAAAACACGGTTGCTGTGTTGAATATATGCTATATGGTAATTTATGGACCTAATAGGTATCTAAAGCCATTTGCACATAACAAATAGGAGCCTACACAACACAAAACACTGTTGCTGTATGTAGGTTTTATTTTATTTGTTTTTTATCTTATATTTTGGAAATGTACTTTTTTATTTACATTTTTTGGGGGCCCCAAAGAGAGTGGGGCCCTAAGCTAAGGCTTGTTTAGCTTATACGTAAATCCAGCACTGCCTGCAGATCACAAGGTGACTTACCTAGTAAAATACTGTCAGGGGTTCAGAAGGAGAGACACAGGAGGGGGAGCAAATGGAGAGTGAGGAGGAGGAGTACGAGGGGGGCGCAGGCAGTGACAGTGGCCAGAGTTATTCCACAAGCCTCTCTAGCGAATCGGAGGACTCACAGAAGGGAGCGCCGGTGGCCAGAGCAAGGGAGATTCCAAGGGAGAAACCTCAAGAGGGAGGGGCCAGCGGGGAGTCCCTGAACAGCAGCTGGAGATCAGGGCCAGCGTCTCCACCAGAGCGCAGTGGGGAGGGGGAGTCCCAGGAGTCGGGACCAGTGTCCTCACCACCAGAGGGAGGAGAGGAGTCAGGTTTGGCAACACCCACATCAGGAAGCGGGGAAACGGTCAGAAGGAAAGTCACCGGCTGGGCGCGCGCGCCAAGTTCAAATGTACAGGAGCGCGGCACAGCGGGGAGCCCGGGAAGGGAGCCAGGTCCTAAAGCCCGCCGGAGGGAGGGGCAAGACTCAGGAGGCTCCGCGTCAGAGGAGTCCAGGAAGGAGGGAACCCCAGAGGGCAGAAGGACCCAACGCAGGAAAGAGCAGCGCAAGAGGTGGAGCCGGGCTAGAATCTTAAACTGGTGTGGGTGGAGCAGTGAGTCAGAGGGGACTTAGCCGGTCTAGCGTTAAGACGTGGGCCTGCGCGCCCAGAGCTTGGAAATGGAAACTAAACTTCAATAAAGACTTTTGTATATAATATCCACTGGGCGTTGGTCCTCTGTGAGCTGGGACCTAGCGGCAGTCCTGACAAATACGTATTGAAAACAGTAATAACTAAAAATGATGCACACATTTCCCATCAGAACACAAGAGACTTCATCCTTACTTCAGGGTAAAGCGTCACATGCAACATTCTCTGTCTGTTGGTGCAAGAACCCTTGCACACGCAATAGCTCTTGCACTAGCAGTGACAGAGTTTAATGGTTGTGCCACAGAGAAATCCATTGCCATAGTTGTGCGGGCAGAAGCTTGCTGCATAACATTTTATGCTTGCTGCAAAACAGCTGAGTCTTGCTGTGCAACAGCTGTTTTTTTCTTTTTTTCTTTTTTAATATAGTTTTATTAATATCCAATATACATGAATTACAAATAAGGGGAGGTGAGAATACAAAAAATAAATAAATCCCAACTTTCCCTGCTCCCACCTCCAGGATGGATCAATCTAGATAAGTTTGCCACAGCCGAAATCACAAATTGGATTTCGTCAACAGCTGATGTTTTCTGCCTGTGCAATCTGTAACACAGCCATCTTTGGTAACATCCTTGCTTTGGCAACCCCTGGATGGCAACGTGCCACCACTGCAACAAGTATACTGCTACGTAACTTTGCCTTAGCACTACATTATATCCCACACCCCAGGTGTTTTGCTCCATTTGCTGAATCCTACAGAAGCGAGTCCCATTGAGCAGACATCGCAGGGGTGATTATGTTGAACAGGGTTTGCTCCGGGCGACTGGTATATCTCTTGCCCTTAAATTGTTCCTTTGTTTGCATTTTATTGCTGTGCGGTGTGCCTTGTGAAAGTAGTTTCCCTAAAAGGGGGCTTATAAATATTTTAAGTCATAAAATCTGTAAACTAAAAACCCTTTCTTTTCCTTCTCCGTCAGCATTCAGGTGCTATTACAGGCCCACAGCTAGAGAGGCAAAACGAAAAAATGGTGGTTTTGCCTACCAATGCCTTACTTTGAATAATAAGACAATAAGACGAGGCCAATGGCCCACCCAGGGGCCAAACAGATGCCCGTGGGGAACGCGCGAGCAAGATGCGAGAGCAACAGCACACCTGTGATTCCAGCAACTGATATGCAGAATAATAACTTATAATAATAATTGATTATTTATACCCCGCCCATCTGTCTGGGTTTCCCACTGCTGAGGGAGAACATAGCCTTGTTGTCTAATAGCGTTGTCCTCCATGAAATTGTCTAATCCTCTTTTAAAGTTAAAGGGGACCCCTGAGCATTAAGTCCAGTCGTGACTGACTCTGGGGTTGTGGTGCTCATCTCGCTTTATTGGCTGAGGGAGCCAGCGTACAGCTTCCAGGTCATGTGGCCAGTATGACTAAGCTGCTTCTGGCGAACCAGAGCAGCGCATGGAAACGCCGTTTACCTTCCCGCCGGAGCGGTACCTATTTATCTACTTGCACTTTGATGTGCTTTCAAACTGCTAGGTTGGCAGGAGCAGGGACCGGGCAACAGGCGCTTACCCCATCACGGGGGTTCATAGAATCATAGAATCATAGAGTTGGAAGAGACCACAAGGGCCATCGAGTCCAACCCCCTGCCAAGCAGGAAACACCATCAGAGCACTCCTGACATTTGGTTGTCAAGCCTCTGCTTAAAGACCTCCAAAGAAGGAGACTCCACCACACTCCTTGGCAGCAAATTCCACTGTCGAACAGCTCTTACTGTCAGGAAGTTCTTCCTAATGTTTAGGTGGAATCTTCTTTCTTGTAGTTTGGATCCATTGCTCCGTGTCCGCTTCTCTGGAGCAGCAGAAAACAACCTTTCTCCCTCCTCTATGTGACATCCTTTTATATATTTGAACATGCCTATCATATCACCCCTTAACCTCCTCTTCTCCAGGCTAAACATGCCCAGCTCCCTTAGCCGTTCCTCATAAGGCATCGTTTCCAGGCCTTTGACCATTTTGGTTGCCCTCCTCTGGACATGTTCCAGTTTGTCAGTGTCCTCCTTGAACTGTGGTGCCCAGAACTGGACACAGTACTGGCGACCTTCTGATCAGCAAGTCCTAGGCTCTGTGGTTTAACCCACAGCGCCCCCCGCGTCCCTTATAATCCTCTTTTAAAGCCATCCGAATTAGTGGCCATCACTGGACTTGAAGGGCAAGGAACCAGGGAGACTCAATCCCCAAAGGTCAGCACACTTGCTGAGTTTGTTCTTAAGGTAAGAACTCCCTTCTGACATTTCAAACATGCCTTTCCGTGCTGATTTACTTAACAGCAAATAAATAACGCTCAGAAATAACGATTAGGAAGCGCTAACAGGAGAAGCTATGGTTTTCCCAGTAGTGATGTACGGAAAAGAGATCTCGACCATAAAGAAGGCTGATTGCCAAAGAATTGATGCTTTTGAATTATGGTGCTGGAGGAGACTCTTGAGAGTCCCATGGACTGCAAGAAGATCAAACCTCTCCATTCTGAAGGAAATCAGCCCTGAGTGCTCACGGGAAGGACAGATCGTGAAGCTGAGGCTCTAGTACTTTGGCCACCTCATGAGAAGAGAAGACTCCCTGGAAAAGACCCTGATGTTGGGAAAGATGGAGGGCACAAGGAGAAAGGGACGACAGAGGACGAGATGGTGGGACAGTGTTCTCGAAGCTACCAGCATGAGTTTGACCAAAGTGCAGGAGGCAGTGGAAGACAGGAGTGCCTGGCGTGCTCTGGTCCCATGGGGTCATGAAGAGTCGGACACAGCTAAACGATTAAACAAAACAGGAGTGTTTCAGGCATCACCTCCAGCTTGCAGCTGAGGATATAATGGGCTTTTTTTTGGAAGTTATGGCCAGCTGGGGAGGCTGCAGAATGCAGAACACCAGAAACACGTCTTGAAGAATTAAAAAAATGATAGTTGTGAAACACACAGCCCAGATCAAGAAAAAGGGAAGTGCTGCGAAATTCCTGCATCCCACCCCCAAGAATTTGATTAAAAAATTCTCAGCTCTTTGATAATTTTTGAATGCCTATCAATTCTTATTGATTAATTCATTTAGAAAAAGAGAGAGGAAACTTTTGGGACGACACTAGCAGCAACCAGTCTGAGGGCCTTCTCATCTGTGGCACTTGCTCTTAGCAATATCTTTATTTGCATGTATCTTCTTTCATTTATATCCTCCCTTTTGCCCCATTGTGGGGCTCAGGGTGTGGTCAATGTGGTTCCCTGGTGGTCACCCATTTGAACACAAACCCCTGTAGCTTTAGCAAAATGGGGGGGGGGGGACTGAACACATAAACAGCCAGAGAAGCTGAAGGTTGGAAGATTCAGGACACATTTTCAAAAGTACTTCTTTCGTGCCTTCAGATTACAACTGGAGATGGTTGAACTCAGCCTTTGCCAACCTGGTGCCCACCAGATGCTCAGAACTGATGGGACTTGGAGTCGAAAACATCTGGAGGGCATGAGGTTGGCGAAGTCTGATCTAACTCTTCTGTGGTGACTGACCAACACCTTCAATTTTTTTTAGAAAAAGGCTTTTATGTCCTTGTTTTACCAGAAATGCTTTTTTCTTATTGCTTCCCCTCCCCTCTTTTTCTTCATTTTATTTGTTCTTATTTTATTACTCTGTTTTATTATTTTGTATGTTTTTCATCCTAGTTTAGTATACGCCTCTTCAGGGACCTTTTTTATTTTGTCCAGGAAGTGGGGTATAGATGTGAGTAATAAATGGAATAAAATATGATAGTGGAGGAAAAGTAGCGGAGGCTTTATTTCTAACCAATTGCTTAGCAGGAAGTAAATCTACTCTCGTGTTCAAGAATTTAATATAATTTTATTACGCGTATTTAATATATTTGATGATGTGAAGGTAAACACATTGGGCTACTTGTATTAAGTCATTGCTGTTTCCAGCTGACTAAAAGGAGCCACCTGAACCTTCTGGCTTCTGTACGGTGGGGCTTAGTGGAGTGGCAGAATCATAGAATTGTAGAAGGGACCCCGAGGGTCATCTAGTCCAACCCCCTGCAATGCAGGAACCACAGCTAAAGAATCCATGACAAATAGTCACCTGGCCTCTGCTGAAAAACCTCTAACGAAACAGAGTCCACTACCTTGCAAGGGAGGCCGTCTCACTGTCAGACAGCCGTCGGAAAGTTCTTCCCAATGCTTAGTCGGAATTTAGTTTCAATTTGAATCCATTGCTTTGGGTCCCCCGCTTTAGCCTGTGAACCTGTTGTAACAAGGGGGATGTCTGCTCCCTATAACCAGCCCCAGTCTGCCATCTGGCTGCAGCTCTCTGAGCCAGTTGAGGTTTCTGAGCACCTTTCAAAGGCAGCATCTTGCAGTAATCCAAACAGGATGTCAGGACTCGGGGAATCAGTTTCCTCCCCTGTGGCCATAAATGAATAGATCAAACGAAAGGGAATTCTTACCAGTTAGTTTCTTTAATAAAAACAGCGAAGGACAAAAGAAAGCATCGAACCAGAATGGCGGTGCTCCCAATTTAGGCTCACTCCTTCCCTTCCGTCCCTATTAAGCCACGTCACTCCTGCGTCTTGTAATCTGAGTTTGTAGTCTCTGTGCTTTCTGTTCTGACACTTTCTGAGCTCTCTGAGACTTTCGGGAAGGGGAGTGGATACTATCCAAAGACTGTGGAACTGTTAACTCTCTCTCTCTTCTAGTGTTTCTTCTGCTAGCTGTTCCCCATTCAGTATTTCCCAGCTTCTGCCTTCCGAACTGTGCCCCTCTGCAAACCACTGTTCCAAATCTATACTGTCCTCCTGCTCCTGGGAAGATTCAGAATCAGGATCAGGAGGAGGGGGTAGCTCCCACCATTGTTCCTCAGTGCAGCCCTCCTCAGCACAGTCCCTGACATGGGATGTACCGTATTTTTCGCTCCATAAGATGCACCAGACCATAAGATGCACATAGTTTGTGTAGGAGGAAAACAAGAAAAAAAAATTCTGACTCCCAGAAGCCAGAACAGCAAGAGGGATTGCTGCGCAGTGATCCCTCTCGCTGTTCTGTCTTCTGGGATAGCCGCATGAAGCCTGCATTCGCTCCATAAGACGCACACACATTTCCCCTTACTTTTTAGGAGGGAAAAAGTGTGTCTTATAGAGTGAAAAATACGGTAACTAGGCATGTACTTCACATCCATCAACACCTGCTGCTCGAGGCAGCTATCTCTGTAGGACCAGGCTTGCCCTCTGGTGTCTAATGCCTCAGTGGCTACCTAGTTGAGAAGAACACAAGACCAATGGTTCATCTGGCCTACCATCTTGTTCTTCCAGTGGTCAACCAGATGCCTGTGGGAATCCCCAGAGCATGACCTCAGTGCAACAGCCCTGTCCACACTTGCGATTCCCAGCCACAGAAATTCCTATGAATGGGTGGGGTCAGGGACAGACTTGACGCTGTGACCCTCCTTCCTCATAACCTAATTTAGTGCAGTTGCATGATGACATCTCCTCCCTCCCTCCCTCCCTCTCTCTCTCTCTCTCTCTCTCTCTCTCTCTCTGCTTTCACATCATCACTGGGATGTCCCCCTCTTACATCACCCGAAGTCCCGCATTTCGGGTGGGATGACCTTGCCTAAGTATCCGGGCTGCAGTCTCGATTCCAGGCCAAGCATTTGAGATCAATGCCGTCTTGTTCGAACACCCCCTCTTGCCCTGTTTTTTGTTCTGCGATGTGCCTGGCATGCTTTAAAAAATGAATGCCATTCTAATAGGCGCCAGAGCTCCCCGGTTGGGCTGATGTGGCCTCATGCTAGGAAGAAAACATTTTTCAGATAAGAAGAATTTGTGACTGACTGAATCCCTAAAGGCTTTTTATGACCTACCAGAAGAGAGTGACATTCTACCCTCTGAAAACTTCCCCCAACCGACATCATCTAATTACTCCTAGAATTCTGGATTCCCAGCCCTCATCCTTAGGTGGACAAACCCCTTTCTCCCTGGGAGAATAAATAATAATGATGAAAACACGCTGCTTTCCCCCCCTTCACATAACCCTGAACCAAAGGGTCACACAGCCGAGAGACACAGCAAGTCTCTCTCTCTCTCTCTCTCTCTCTCTCTCTCTCTCTCTCTCTCTCGCCTCACTTATTGAGATATTCCACCAGGATGGGAAGAACGTGGGGGAAAGAGGGGTTCAATGAAGTGGCATGAGAAATTGGCAACCTGAAGATTATCAGGAGCTAATTCTGGCCCCATTCAACTGCACTCCCCTCCGTCGTGTAAATACCGAAAATTACACTTCCAATCTCATTAATGTCTGTTTGCGGGGAGCGGTAGATGAATCACCAGATGCAAATGGGAGAGAGACGTTTTCATTAGGCTAACTTCTATTGCGATGCTTTAGCATTTTATTAGCAGTGAATTAACCCATTAATTCCATCGATTTCTATTAATACCGCACGCCCCTCCAGTGCCGCGTGCCCAAAGGAGCGCAATCGCTTTTTGCAGCTTGTCTGTAGGAAACAGCTGTTTGGAATAAGGAGCGATCAGAACGCCAAGACTTCACGATGGTTTGGCTTGTGCACAGATGAAGGCGGTTGTGCCCAAGCCTTGGTGAAGAACAAGAGAACAGGAGGAGGGATCCACTGGGTCGGACCAAAGGTCCATCTGTTCAGTAGTAGGTCCATCCTGTTTCCCACGATGGCTGTCCAGATACCGCATTTTTCGTGTATAACACGACCCCATGTATAAGATGACTCCTATTTTTGGGAGCCCTCAACAGCTGTTGAGCTTCTTTTGTAAGTTTGCTGAGCTGTTGAGCAGCTTTTTGACTATCCCCCATTCTGGCTGATGCAACTGGTGCCGTAATACACCGTATACTGGCACTCACCAAATACTGTTCCTGAACCGGGAAGAGCGGGTAAGCAGCCTACTCACCAACATTTCCCTGCTCCTGGCACAGCACCAGCCCTCGCTTAGTGTATTAACCTGTGTATAAGACGACCCTCAATTTATCACAAAAAAATTCAGAAAAAAAGTCGTCTTATACAGGTGAAACTTGAAAAATTAGAATATCGTGGAAAAGTTCATTTATTTCAGTAATTCAACTTAAAAGGTGAAACTAATATATGAGATAGACTCATGACCTGAACCCCATCTATGTGGCATTGCCAAGAGAAAGATGAGAGACATGAGACCGAGCAATGCAGAAGAGCTGAAGGCTGCTATTGAAGCATCCTGGTCTTCCATAACACCTCAGCGGTGCCACAGGCTGATAGCATCCATGCCACGCCGCATTGAGGCAGTAATTGATGCAAAAGGGGCCCAAACCAAGTATTGAGTACATATGCATGCTTCTGCTTCTCAGAGGTCCAATATTGCTCTATTTGGAATCCTTGTTTTGCTGATTTCATTTAATATTCTAATTTTCTGAGATTGTTAATTTGGGGTTTTCATCAGCTGTACGCCATGATCATCACAATTATAACAAATAAAGGCTTGTCATATCTCGCTTTGCATGTCATGAGTCTATCTCATATATTAGTTTTACCTTTTAAGTTGAATTACTGAAATAAATGAACTTTTCCATGATATTCTAATTTTTCGAGTTTGACTTGTACATGGAAAAATACGGTACTTCCCAGAAGCTTCCCAACACAGAGCCGCATTCCTCAGAACATAAGATGAGCCTGCTGGATCAGGCCAATGCAGTATCTATTCCAGCATCCTGCTCTCAAAGTGGCCAGCCAGAATCAAGTGGGAAAACCCACAAGCAGAACGCAAGGTCCTTCTCCCCTCCTGCCACTTCCAGGAACTGGAACTGGTATTCTGAGGCATTAAACTAGTAAAAAGGTAAAGGGATCCCTGACCATTAGGTCCAGTCGTGGCCGACTCTGGGGTTGCTTTATTGGCTGAGGGAGCCTGCGTACAGCTTCCGGGTCATGTGGCCAGCATGACTAAGCTGCTTCTGGCGAACCAGAGCAGCGCACGGAAACGCTGTTTACCTTCCCGCCGGAGCGGTACCTATTTATCTACTTGCGCTTTGACGTGCTTTCAAACTGCTAGGCTGGCAGGTGCAGGGACCGAGCAATGGGAGCTCACCCCGTCGTGGGGATTCGAACCTCCGACCTTCTGATCGGCAAGTCCTAGGCTCTGTGGTTTAACCCTTTCATAAATTGGTCCACTCCTCTTTTAAAGCCATCCAAGTGGTTGGCCACTGCTGCCTCCTGTGGCAGGCAGTTCCATAGTTCAACGATGTACTGCACAAAAAACTTTCTCTTCTCTGACCTGAACCTTCCAACATTCAGCTTTCCACAGGCTCTAGGGTTGTGAGAACTTTTTTCTATCCACTTTCTCCAGGCCATGAATAATATTATTTGCTTATTCTGTAAACTGAGAAGTCCCCAAATACTGCATCCTTTCCTCAGAGGGTAGTCCCTCAACCCCTGGTTGCCCTTTTTTGAACCTTTTCCAACTCTAAAACATACTTTTTGAGGCACACCCTGCTGTTGCCTCTGCAAAAACAAGTTTTCCAAGATAGACTGCTTCTGAATGTGTATACAGTGGTACCTCAGGTTACAGATGCTTCAGGTAACAGATGCTTCAGGTTACAGACTCTGCTAACCCAGAAATAGTACCTTGGGTTAAGAACTTTGCTTCAGGATGAGAACAGAAATCGCACGGCGGCAGCAGTGGGAGGCCCCATTAGCTAAAGTGGTACTTCAGGTTAAGAACAGTTTCAGGTTAAGAATGGACCTCCAGAACGAATTAAGGTACCACTGTATTTTGTTTAGCTATCATGGATTTTAGCCCAGGGTGGACTTTACCTCTCCCTTCATGGTCTTCTTCATTTTTAAAGTCATCTAATGTAATGAGTATCAGCATTTGGGGAGAGCGGCTAAGGTGGGTCAGGGCAAGGTCACATGACATAGCAACCCAGTGGCATAAAGCAAACTGTTTTAAAGGCTTGCTTTCCCTCTGCTAGGCTTGGGCTGGCTCAGCTTTGGGATGGAGTTTGGAATAGGACAGATAAGGATAAGTTACACTTACATGATTTACCCCAGTGGAAATTAAACGGGGTTCTTATATTTTGGATTGCTCTCTCCGTCTTTGGCTCCATCTCTGAGATACCCATTGTTATTCCAAATGCAGACATGCCATAGATTTATTAAAAAAAGTACAGTGGTACCTCGGGTTAAGAACCTAATTCGTTCTGGAGGTCCGTTCTTCACTTGAAACTGTTCTTAACCTCAAGCACCACTTTAGCTAATGGGGCCTCCTGCTGCTGCTGCTGCGCCGCCGGAGCACGATTTCTGTTCTCATCACTGAAGCAAAGTTCTTAACCCGAGGTTATATTTCTGGGTTAGTGGAGTCTGTAACCTGAAGCGTCTGTAACCTGAAGTGTCTGTAACCCAAGGTACCACTGTATTAGGTGAAAAAAGTAAATGCCCCCTGGACGGTTAAGTCCAGTCAAAGGTGATTATGGTGTCGCGGCACTCATCTCGCTTTCAGGCCAAGGGAGCCGGCGTTTGCCCATAGACAGCTTTCCAGGTCATGTGGCCAGCATGACTAAACCACTTCTGGCACAATAGGATACTGTGATGGAAACCAGAGCACATGGAAATGCCATTTACCTTCCTGCCACAGTGATTCCTATTTATCTACTCGCACTGGTGTGGTTTCAAACTGCTAGGTTGGCAGGAGCTGGGACAGAGCAACAGGAGCTTACCCCGTTACGGGCATTCGAACCACCGACCTTCTGATCGGCAAGCACAAGAGGCTCAGTGGTTTAGACCACATCACCACCATACCATAACTCGAGAGAGGGAACCCTGGCTCCTTTAATACCTGCTTTTAGGTGAGTTTGTGGGACATGGGTGGCGCATTTTAAAATTTAATTTAAAATGCAGCCTCATTTTAAAAGTAGCCCATAGATCAAAACCATAAGGGGAGGGCAACATAAGGGTCAGACTGAGTTCAAACCAAAGGCCAGGCGGGACAGCTCTGTCTTGAAGGTCCTGCAGAACAATGTCAAGTCCCACAGGGCCCTAGTCTCTTGTGACAGAGCATTCCACCACATCGGGGCCAGTACTGTAAAGGCCCTGGCCCTAGTTGAGGCCAATCTAACCTCCTTGGGGCTCTGGACTTCTAAAGTGTTGTCATTTGTGGACCTTAAGGTCCTCTGCGGGGCATACCAGGAGAGGCGGTCCTGTAGATACATGGGTCCTAGGCCTAATTCCGGGATGGTGCCTGGAAAATAGGGATACTTGGAGGGTATGTAATGACCGCACCACAAAAGCAGCAGAAAGACAGACTTGACTTATCGTGCAGTATGACTAACTGCAAAAAATGCATCAACCTAATGCACCCAGACAAAAATGCAATCTAAAGTCAGGGATGGAGAACAAATTTGACTCATGTCCACATTTAAAACCAAATTTATCAAATGCACAATTTTCAAAGCAATGCAAGAACTGAAACACAGCCCTCTTTCAAAATTTGAACAGATCCCAAATTTGCAGTGCGGTTCTCCAACCAAATGACATTTACAAGAACACATTAGGGGAACACATGTATAGAAATCAATACATTAGTTAAAATGAGATGCAAAATGCATTCTGAGAGGATAATTTTCGTTGGAAATTGGTTACATTAGTCAAAACTGCATACAAAATGTGTTTACTATGTGAAATCCACACTAAAATGCTGAAGAATCTTCATGAGGACTTTTTGAAATAAATCTGCAAATTGCTGCAGAAACGTAGAGACCCGAATTGAAGTTTGGAAAAAGGAGAAACTGACATAAGCAAAATGGACAGATCCTTTCCTTTCCTGTCCTTCTCCTCAGGCTGCAAAATGCCTCAAGCCAATCCTCATATTACTATCTAGCCAAAGCCAACACTTTAAAATCTAACATCTACATGAAATCACTGCATGGGGTCAACCAGGGTTTTTTGGGGGCGCATTGTTGCCAATATGCTGGTGACAGTTGCCTCTGTTTCTCCTTTTCATTGGGAGTGGATATGGTCGTGGATGCATTTAGCTGGCGCCTGAGCACCTTAATGGACTGGATGAGGGCCAATAAAGTGAAAATTGACTGATGCAAGGTGGAGATGCTGTTGGTGGGTGATGATTCATTTTGGAGAGGTCGTGTCCAGCCAGATCTGGACATGCTTATGCCCTCCTGAAGGAGCAGGTTCGGACCTTGAGGGTACCTCTGGGTCCATATCCATCGTTGGAGGCACAAGTGGAATCTGTGGAGCAGAGTAGCTTCTACCAGCTCTAACTGGTGTTCCAGCTACACTTGATTAGAGATAGAGTTTATCTTAAGTTGTCTGTGCTCCAGTAAGCTCAAGATTAGATTACTGCAATGCATTGCCTGTCGGGCTGCCTTTGAGGTTGGTCCAGAAACTGCAGCTGATGCAGAGTTGCACAGCCAGAATTTTGATGGTTTGGACATATTTGTCTAAAAAACATGCATATGTATCTAAAAAACACTCCAAAATCTCTAAGCTGTGTACAATATAGCAAGCAAAGATTGTATCATGTTGCATCAATCCTGGCTCAGTTGTACTTCTTCCAGTTGTAAAAAGGTAAAGGGACCCCTGACCATTAGGTCCAGTCGTGACCGACTCTGGGGTTGTGGTGCTCATCTCGCTTTATTGGCCGGGGGAGCCAGTGTACAGCTTCTGGGTCATGTGGCCAGCATGACTAAGCCGCTTCTGGCAAACCAGAGCAGCACACGGAAACGCCGTTTACCTTCCCACCAGAAGGTATCTACTTGCACTTCAATGTGCTTTCGAACTGCTAGGTTGGCAGGAGCAGGGACCGAGCAACAGGAGCTCACCCCGTCGCGGGGATTTGAACCGCTGATGTTCTGATCAGCAAGTCCTAGGCTCTGTGGTTTAACCCACAGCGCCACCTGCGTCCCTGTGCTGTGTATAGCAAAGACTAAAAAGTATTACGCTTTCTGTGTCTCCTTCAATTATTTATGCCAACTGCTGCTCAATAATCGATGAAAAAATACATGTGACCAGTCCTGCGACCTGCATGTATTTATATACACACAATGCCACCAATCCAGAATTTTAGTGGGCCACATGAACAGAACAAGTCAGACCACTGCTCCATCTTGCCCAATGGCATCTATTTTGACTGGCAGCAGCTAGGCGGGGTTTCTGGGCAAAGAACTTTCACTCCTGGGGAAAATTCTGGTTTTGACCTATAAAGCCTTTCATGGCTTGGGTCTCAATACTTCATGGAAGTATTGTGGGCCTACCTGGACCCTAAGGTGGCCCTCAGAAGCCCTCTTGCAAGTGTCACCTCCACTGCAGATGTAGAGAGTGGTCACAAGAAGTATCCTCTGCTATTCCTATTACTGCCATCAAAACTACTAAGTATATGTGATTATTATTATTATTATTTGTAAAAAAATATATGCACATCTTAAATGGGACAGACCTCATTTTTGGATTAGAACGGGAATTTTCATTGGGAGTACATCTGGACTTTGTTACAGCAGAATCTCAAAAACAAAAAATAGCAGAGGGATTTATAAGGTCAAAACCTTTCTGTGAGGGACCAGTTTTTGGCAGCCAACCCCAAATCAGGTCTTAGATGCAGGCTACACAAACTAGTAGCAATTAGAGACAATTACGGGGAAATTAATTAGTGCCTGCATACAGAGCTTCAGGTGAAGCAGTATTAATTGCTGCTTATATTAAAACAATTTTCACCTATTTTCAAAGGCTCACTTCCACATGAAACTCTCCTAAGCATCAGTTTTGATTACACTTCCAGAGCTCTGGTGAGGACTTTATATTCTCCTGTTTAAACAGACAGGTCAAGTTAGGTGTGTTCACCCCTGAAACCCATGGGAATTAAGGCAAGAGCTGCAAAACAGAATAGAGAAGTCGTAACCAAAATAGGGCATTGATTCCTGGGATTATCTTTCCAAGATGACTGATCTTGACATCTCTAGCTGATTGACACCTGTAGATGGTACCACCAAAAGAGATGACTTAGAGCAGCTCTTCCCCAAGACGTTGTTGGGCTCCAACTTCCATCAACCCCAACCGGCATGGGCAACTGCCATGCATGATGGGAGTTGTAGTCTGACAGCATCTGGATGACACCATCTTGAGGAAGGCTTGGACAAACAGATGTCGTTGACTCCAACTCCAATCATCCTTGGCCATGCTGGCTCGGGATGATGGGAGGTGGAGTCCAAGATGTTCCAGAACACATGAACATAAGGAGAACTGGTTGTTGGATCCTGTTCCCACAATGGCCAACTAATTGCCCATGGGAAGCCTGCATTTGGAGAGAACCATGCTTGCTTTCGTGAAGCTGAGGCTCCAAGACTTTGGCCACCTCATGAGAAGAGAAGACGCCCTGGAAAAGACCCTGATGTTGGGAAAGAAGGGGACAACAGAGGACGAGATGGTTGGACAGTGTTCTCAAAGCTACCAACATGAGTTTGACCAAATGGTGGGAGGCAGTGGAAGACAGGAGTGCCTGGCGTGCTCTGGTCCATGGGGTCATGAAGAGTCGGACACGACTAAACGACTATACAACAACAACATTCTATTCTATTCTATTCTATTCTATTCTATTCTATTCTATTCTATTCTATTCTATTCTATTCTATTCTGTTCTGTTCTTGAATTAACACCTATCTCAAGGTGCACTACATGTGGTGGTCATGCGATCCTTGCCGCGGGGACTCCAAAGAACGATGACGTTCACTTCCTTGCTCCTTATACCGCATTGACCTGAATATAAGCCACATTCCTGCCCCGCCCGAATTCCGACCGCGAAAAGTCAAAGTGCGGCTTATATTCGTAACCTTACGGTACGCAGCCAGGAGCGTGAAGCAAACAGTGCCAGGAGCACGGCGAAGCGGGAGGCAGTGGAAGACAGGAGTGCCTGGCTTGCTCTGGTCCATGGGGTCACGAAGAGTCAGACACGACTAAGTGACCAAACAACAACAACAACAAGGCATGCTTTCTCTGCACTAGGCATTGCCTGAGTTCACCTCTGCCCCAATAAGGTCTAGAAAGTTGTTTTTTTTAAAAAAAGAGGGAAGCTTTGATTTCTAGGACACTGAGTTCCACGGCTCTGTGTAGCTTTTTTTCCCCAAGTGAATTTTTATTGTTTTCCTTACATATTCTTTCCCAACAAATTGTAATAGCACCATACATTCCCTTTGACTCTGCCGAGTCGCGACCCCCTTCCCTCCCCAGAACTGGTATATTTATCCTCTTTCCATCACGCACATCATTCTCATATTAGTACTATTATACATTGGAGGTGTTATGTCAATCCTGCTAGTGTCTTCACCTCTTTACGATTCTTCTTCAAATATTCAATAAATTTACTCCAGTTATTTTGGTATCTTTGATCTCCCTGGTCCCGGATCCTCCCTGACAGTTTGGCAAGTTCTGCACATTCTGTCAACTTCGCCTGCCACTCCTTAATAGTTGGTATATCTTGTACTTTCCATCTTTGGGCCAGAAGGGTCCTCGCGGCAGCTGTAACATACATGAACAAATTTTGATCTTCTATTTTAATTTCTGTTCCTATTAAGCCTAATAGACACGCTTCCGGTCTTTTGGGGAAAGTATATCTAAATATTTTTTTGAGTTCATTATAAATTGATTCCAATTTTTTTTTCCCTTATCGCAGGTCCACCACATATGGAATAATAATAATAATAATAATAATTTATTATTTGTACCCCGCCCATCTGGCTGGGTTTCCCCAGCCACTCTGGGCGGCTTCCAACAGAGATGAAAAATACACTAAAATGTCACATATTAAAAACTTCCCTGAACAGGGCTGCCTTCAGATGTCTTCTGAATGTCAGGTAGTTGTTTATCGCTTTGACATCTGATGGGAGGGCGTTCCACAGGGCGGGCGCCACTACCGAGAAGGCCCTCTGCCTGGTTCCCTGTAACTTGGCCTCTCGCAGTGAGGGAACTGCCAGAAGGCCCTCGGAGCTGGACCTCAGTGTCCGGGCAGAACGATGGGGGAGGAGACGCTCCTTCAAGTATACTGGACTTCAGGTATACTGGAAATAGTCGCCATCTGCCTTTTTACATTTCCAACATTTTCTTTCTTTTTTCCTATACATTTTAGCTAATTTTACTGGCGTCAAATGCCATCTATACATCATTTTGTATAAATGCTGTGTAGCTTTACTGTGCTCTCCTGGGAATTCACAGCATTTACATGGGGGGATCAGGAGTATCTGGGTCTGTGCCAAAGAAGTAAACATATAGCAAAGGATAATTTCAAGGAAAGGAAGACCTGAGAGAACCAATTAGGTCTCTTTTGCTATTCAAACGCTCTCTCACTCTTTCTTTCCCCGGAGCAGATTGCCAGTTGCTTTTCCTCACCTCCACTTGTTGTCAGTGCCCTGCGAAAGTTTAATTTCCTCTTCTCTTTGCCACTTCTTCCTTTATTCTAATGACACCCCTCTCCCCTCCCCAACTCCCCGTTCTGAGTGCTTAAATCTTATCTCTGCAGACCATTGCCAGGCAGCCTCCACTTCTGTTCCATCTCTCCCTCCTCTGCTCTTAATAAGAAGGGTCCTCTTTCTTACCCAAAGCAGGTGGATGGAGCCCTGATTAAAGCCGATCTTTTGCTGGCAGAGATATTGGGTTTTCTCCCTTTCTCTCTCTCTGTGCTCCCCCACACAAACCGCTCTGCCCCGGGGCCTTTGGATTTCTTGTCCCTCCTGCATTTTCCATTGAGCGCCAAGACTGAATGGCTAATAAAATCAAAGTCACCAGCTGAGCTTGCAGATGCTCATCCATGCACACCCTAAGGGAGAAATGTGCACAAAATCCATTTTCAGTAAATTATTATGTAGGAGAGTCTTTTATCCCAGTGGGAAAAGGAGGAGGGGGTGGAAGAAGGAGGCGTCAGGTGAGAAGAAGAAGGGGGTGCATGAGAAACTTTCTCTCAAGCTGGAGATGTTTTCAAAGAGGACGCTTTGAAATGCTTGGAGAGCTAGAAAGAAGAATGGCTTGGATATCAGAAGACTTGTGATCCATGATGAGATCATATTTGAAGTGGGATGGAGCATCGCTTTGGCAGGACGTTGATAGATCTGCCTATCTTTTAATGAGGCTTTTGGCTGATTTCTCTAATTTCTTTAGCCCTCCATCCATCTCGCAGTGGTTCCGACTGAGGTTTTCCTTCAAAAGAGCCTAAGGAGAGCGGGCTGGATCAGGCCAATGGCCTGTCCAGTCCAGTATCCTGTCCTCACAGTGGCCTACCAGATGCCTGTGGGATGCCAGCAGATTTCAGGGACTGGCAGGACACTGGCAAATGTGCACTGGGGGGCTGGAGTCTGACTTGGGAGAGGGGGCCAGTGATTTGCGGGGAAGCGTACCAGTTAGGAGGCAAGAGTCAGGGGATTACAGGGAGTTATTGGAGAGCCTCACAAAGCCACTTCCGCCCTTTGGAGGAGGTGGAGTTGCAGGCTTCACGGCCCCACCACGCACAATTGGGGGGGGATTCCCAGCTGCACCACTCCCTGGCTGGCCAGTTGGCTGGCTCTGGGGGCGTGGCCTGCCCTATTTAAGGCAGGCGCGGCTGGGGATCTCCCTCTTTGCCGCCTCCCAGTTGTTCCTGCTTTTCCCACCCTCCCGCCCTATAAGGTTTTTGTTCCTTGACCTTGCTATGGACCTCGGTTGGTCGCCATCAAGGGGCCTGGTAGGAATTTTTCCACTTGGCAAATTGGCACCAGCCACTTGGTTTTCGCTTACCTGGTAGCAAATCGTCACAACTTTCTGGGTATTGCCGGTTAGGCATTGGTATAGTTCTGTAGATGGAAGAGGGGAGGAAGTGCCATCACCTGCCCTGCATATTGAAGGGTAGTCCAGTAAAAGATTCTGGGGGGCGTGGCGCTGTACAAAGCCTATGGAGGTGAGGGCCCAAGGCACGCCCCCTATCGGTGACCCCGGTGGAGTTCCTAGTTGATGTGCATCAGCAGGACTCCCCCTACTGGTGGTTAACCCTTCCCGGACTTCAAGCGGACAGGCTGAAGTCGGATATAGTCGGTTAGGACCAATGCCTAAGCCAATACCGCTCATCACCTGTAACCAATAAAGCTGTGGCCTTATTTAGCCCATTAACCTTAATAATCGTGTCATGTGTCATTATTTCCACTGGGGGGGGGGGGAGAACTCGCCAAACAATTGCCTAACCTTGACTCTAAACTGGCTTTAAAAGTACAGTGGTACCTCAGGTTACAAACGCTTCGGGTTACATACACTTCAGGTTACAGACTCCGCTAACCTGGAAGTAGTAACCTCGGGTTACTTCAGGATGAGAACAAAAATCGTGCAGCGGCAGCGCTGCAGCAGTGGGAGGCCCCATTAGCTAAAGCGGTACCTCAAGTTAAGAACAATTTCAGGTTAAGAACAGACCTCCAGAATGAATTAAGTTCTTAACCAGAGATACCACTGTAACGTGGCTGCTATCTTACACGCAAAGAGCTTTAAAAGCAAGCTTGCTTCAAAATTCTGTTTACAGAGGCCATGTTGGGTCTGGTCAACCTGACATGACAAATATTGAGAAAAAGTGGAACTGAGGGTTGTGCTAATGTTTGTTGTTCAAGAGAGGCTGCAGTCTCTTCAAACAGAAAATTGTTTGTGTATGGGCACTTGTATACTGAAAGGGGGGGACGTCCCCTTCCTACGGGGTGGAGCACAGGAAGATGAGGAAGAAGAGGAGGAAGAATCAGATCAAGCAAGTGAAGGGCTGGATGCTTCCCCACCCTCTATTGCACCTCTGTCTCCCCCGACGGGGTGAGCTCCCCTTGCTCGGTCCCTGCTCCTGCCAACCTAGCAGTCCGAAAGCACGTCTAAGTGCAATTAGATAAATAGGTACCGCTCCAGCGGGAAGGTAAACGGCGTTTCTGTGTGCTGCTCTGGTTCGCCAGAAGCAGCTTAGTCATGCTGGCCACATGACCCGGAAGCTGTATGCCGGCTCCCTCGGCCAATAAAGCGAGATGAGTGCCGCAACTCCAGAGTCGGTCACGACTGGACCTAATGGTCAGGGGTCCCTTTACCTTTACTCCCAGAACCATGAGGGGGCTGAAGTGGGATGAGCAGAACCAGCTTCAACACAGGTGTAGTCTCCGGCTGCATTCATGCAGCCTATCAGGGGGCGGTACATAAACTGGGAAGGGCGAGTGGCCCCCTGTTGCTGCACTGCTCCATCGAGTGCAGGCCTGGGAATATGTGAGTCTGGTGTATATGGGTATTTGGAACCCTACAAATGACTACAAGTGCCGGAGTTAAATATCTGCCATTTGGTAGAGAGAGCCCTTGAAAGCAATCAGGATTTGAACACAGGAGCAGCTCTCCCCTCTGTGGTTCCAGCAGCTGGCATTCAGAAGCATTATGTGGAGGCAGAACACAGCCATCCTGGCTAGTACCCATCAATAGCCTTCTCCTCCATAAATTTGTCCAATCTTCTTTTAAAGCCATCTAGGTTTGTGGACACCAGTGGTTTCCCTCTGTCTCCCCCAAATGCTACCATACGGTCACTACCATAGGCACCAGTGTACCAGAAGAAGCAAAGATCACTGGTATCGAAGCTATGATTCTTCAACATCAACTTCGTTGGACTGGTCATGTTGTTGGGATGCCTGATGGTCGTCTTCCAAAGCAACTACTCTATTCCGAACTTAAAAACAGAAAGCATAATGCTGCTGGTCAACAAAAGAGGTTTAAAGACTGTCTCTTGGCAAATCTAAAAAAATGTAGTATAAACACCGACAACTGGTGTCATGGGCTTTGAAGATGCTCGAACTCAGGACGCAAGGGAGAAACATGCTAAGAGGAAGGCACAATTGGCAAACCCTCACCATGATCAACTCCTGCCTGGAAACCAGTCCCCGCTGTGGAAGGACGTGTGGATCCAGAATTGGCTTCCACAGTCACTTACAGACTCACTGTTAAAACCATGTTCATGGAAGACAATCTTACTCGGCTACATGGGATCACCAAAGAAGAAGACCATAGGAGTTCCTGGGAGCCAAGACACTTTGGAACCCCCACTCCCCAATGTTGTTGTTTTTTTGAGATGGCCGGACACTCTCAATGTTCAGAGGGTGTTCGGCTTGGCTCCCTGGCTCCTTGTGACGTCGCACGTGCGGCTTCAGGAAGTTCCATTGGGCCCCTTCAGTTATCCCCCGAAGCTGGCGCCTCTGGTCACTACTTTTAAAGTCATTTATTATTAAGATTTCTTTCTGCCACTTAATATGCACGATCCCTAAGAGGTTTGAGGTGGATGTATTAGAAAAGCAAACTGTAAAGCACTTAATACGCATATCGAAAAGAAAACCAAACAGAACGGTGCAGTAAAGGCTTATAATTCGGGGGAAAGCCTGAATAAAAAGGTGTTTAAAAGTAACCACTATTTACACCTCCCAAACGATGCACAGAAAGGTGTGCGAATGCCTAAGGGGTGCAACTCAAAAGTTGTGTTCTTTGGAAGGGTTAATCACTTTTGGGATTGCTTAGTGCAACTGGCTGGTGTGTTTTTTTAATGTTTAATGTTTTTATTTTTTACCAACAACCAAAACGCAAACAGTGAAACCCCCCCAGGTGGGTGTACATAATCAATAATAACATATTCAAATCAACCATATGTACAATTTTATATACGTTAACACTCCTCCATCCACAAGGTTTATTTACCTTTTAACACTTTAATTGCCCCAAATTGTTCAAACCTACCCAAATAATTCAATATCTTCTCAAACCAATCCTCCACTTTCTCACTGACCTTAAACCCTTTCATTCTGTGTATCTTCACAGTTAGATATTCTAAAATTATAATATTATTCAGTTTTTCCCCTCCAATGGTTCACCCCTAACTCTTCTGCAACTGGCTGTTCTTTATCATCACCGCAGAGGAGAGGGCTGTGGCTGGTTCCTAGCCTTAAAGGCTTTCTGCTCTGCCTCCGCAGAAGACACTTATTCACACGGTGCAGAGTTAAACTCTGGAACTCCCTGTCACATGAGGAAATAATGGCCACCACCCTGGAGGACTTTAAAAGAGGGTGGGGCTGATTTATGGAGGAGGAGAGGGGTGTCGATGGCTACTAGCCATGGTTGCTATGCTCTGCCTCCACAGCTGGTACCACAGGAGGGGAGAGGGCTCTTGTGTGCGAATCCTGCTTTCTGGTATCCCACAGGCATCTGGTTGGCCACTGTGAGAGCAGGAGGCTGGACTAGGTTGTCCATTGACCTCATCCAGCAGATCTCTTCTTAGACTCTTGTTGTCGTCCATTTCCTGGTCTGGTTTAGCAGGCAGGAGGGAGTCTGGGACCTGGACGACTTGGAATATTTGTTGCCATTTCTTTAGAGTGATAAATAAATAAACAAACCACAGCTATTATTTCAAGGAGCCTGAGAACTGCTTTCGGGGGTCTCCATAGGGATCTCTCCAGTGTGGCCCGGGGCCAGGATGTGCTTCTTTGCCAAGTTGATTTATGCATATTTCCTTTTGCGACAGAGAGGGAAATTCAGCCAAACTCTTGATCAAAGTGTCTGCAAGCCTTTTGACCCCGCTGCCTACAAAGGCCCTTTCTTAAGCCTGATTCCCCTAATCGGCAGCCCCTCAAATCTCATAGACACAATAGCATGTCTGCAAAACTGGGGTCACTCTGTCTGCTGGATTCCATGGGAGCAACATTTAGCTGCTAACACCAGCGTGTGTGTGTGTGAGATGGGGGAAGGACAGACGGACAACCATACCATATTTGAGGCAATGGTACAGTTAGGTAACTTTAGACTCTCCTGCACTCCCTGGTCCTGAATGGGGCAACTGTGCCCCTGAAGGACCAGGTGCGCAGCCTGGGAGTCATTTTGGACTCACAGCTGTCCATGGAGGCACAGGTCAATTCTGTGTACAGGGCAGCTGTCTACCAGCTCCATCTGGTATGCAGGATGAGACCCTATCTGCCTGCGGACTGTCTCGCCAGAGTGGTGCATGCTCTGGTTATCTCCTGCTTGGACTACTGCAATGCGCTCTACGTGGGGCTACCTTTGATGGTGACCCAGAAACTACAACTAATCAAGAATGCGGTAGCTAGACTGGTGACTGGGAGCGGCCACCGAGACCACATAACTCCGGTCTTGAAAGACCTGCATTGGGTCCCAGTACGTTTCCGAGCAAAATTCAAAGTGTTGGTGCTGACCTTTAAAGCCCTAAGTGGCCTCAGTCCCGTATACCTGAATTAGCGTCTCCACGCCCATCGTTCTGTTCTACCCAGACACTGAGGTCCAGCGCAGAGGGCTTTCTGGTGGTTCCCTCCCTGCGAGAAGTGAGGTTGCAGGGAACCAGGCAGAGGGCCTTCTCGGTGGTGGCACCTGCTCTGTGGAAAGCCCTCCCATCAGATGTCAGAGAAGAACAACTACCAGACTTTTAGAAGACATCCGAAGGCAGCCCTCCTTGGGGAAGCTTTTAATGTTTAATGCATTATTGTATTCTAATATTGTGTTGGAAGCCGCCCAGAGTGGCTGGGATAACCCAGCAAGATGGGCGGGGTATGTATAAATAGATAGATAAATAAATAAATAAATAAATAAATAAATAAATAAATAAAAAATTTCTTTAGATCAAGGGTCGGGGACCTTGTACAGTCAGAGGGTCACCTTCCCTTCTGAGCCACACTAGCCAGGAATAGAACCTCCATATTCAACAGTAGTTCTTCTCTCTCACCCACCCACCCACACCATGATTATAGGGTGCCGGAGAGAGAGAAGAAGTATGGATTTAAAGACAATTTAACTAGGAGCAGTGCTTTTTGTTTCATGGGGGTACGCAGGGGTATGCATACCCCTAAACATTTTGTGAATCTAAGTTTGGCCTCAATATGAGTAGGAAAATGAGAGTGCCCCTAAACATTTTTTTTAAAGAAAAAAAAGCACTGACTGGGACGCGGGCGGCGCTGTGTGTTAAACCACAGAGCCTAGGACTTGCCGATCAGAAGGTCGGCGGTTCGAATCCTCGTGACAGGGTGAGCTCCCATTGCTCAGTCCCTGCTCCTACCAACCTAGCTGTTCAAAAACACGTCAAAGTGCAAGTAGATAAATACCGTATTTTTTGCTCTATAAGACGCACCTGACCATAAGATGCACCTAGTTCTAGAGGAGGAGAACAAGAAAAAAAAAAACCCCTCTCCCTCTCTGCACAGCACCTCTCTAGCAAAGCGGGAGGAGAAAGGGAAGAGGCTCCGTTTCTCCTCCCGCGTCGCTGAAAGGGTGCTGCGCAGCTCTCCCTCTCTGCGCAGTGCCCCTTCAGCGAAGCGAAGTCAGAACAGCAAGAGGGATCGCTGTGCGGCGTAAGCAGCGATCCCTCTTGCTGCTCTGGCTTCTGGGATAGCAGTGCCAGGGCAGGGGGAGCATTCCTCCCATTGCCCCGAAGAGGCTTTGTGCAACTATCCCTGAAGCCAGGAGAGCAAGAGGGATTGGTGTGCACCGATCCCTCTCCCTCTCCTGGCTTCAGCGATAGCTGCGCAGCCTGCATTCGCTCCATAAGAGGCACACACATTTCCCCTTACTTTTTAGGAGGGGAAAAGTGCATCTTATAGAGCGAAATATACGGTAGGTGCTGCTCCGGCGGGAAGGTAAACAGCGTTTCCGTGCGCTGCTCTGGTTCACTAGGAGCGGCTTAGTCATGCTGGCCACATGTCCCAGAAGCTGTACATTGGCTCCCTCGGCCAGTAAAGCGAGATGAGTGCTGCAGCTCCAGAGTCGGTCACGACTGGACCTAATGGTCAGGGGTCCCTTTACCTTTACCTTACGGAAAAGTGGGGCATTCCGGGATCAAATCAGAAACAGCTTCTGTAAATCCGGGGCTGTCCCTGGAAAATAGGGACACTTGGAGGGTTTGCGATGGCTGGGCAGGTGGTTCCCCCTGTTGGGCTGTGAGCTGTGACGGGGCCTTCTCTGTGGCAGTTCCGGATTTGTGGAAGCTGCATCTGTCACCCTCATTATTAACATCCGGGAGGAATAATTGAAAAAGCCCTGCACGTCCCTGTTTACTCAGGCTTTTCGTGGCGGAAAGGTACAGCTCGCAGCAACATTGAAATGATTAGCTGTCAGAGGATGCAGCTGTGCTATTAAATGCTTTTAGATGTTCTTAATTCTTTTTAAATGTTCTTAATTATGTTGAGATCCTTCATTTATTACATTTATATGCCCCCTTTAAGGGGTTCAAGCGGCTGAGGTTTTCGCATAGGGTTGCCATACGTCCGGAATTTCCCGGACATATCCAGAATACTGCGGTCGGCAGCGGGCGGAAATGGCCAGAATGTCCTGGAAAATGGCAACCTTAAAAAGTGTCATTTTTGCCAATTTCCTATAAAAATAGCTCAACAACTTTTCATTCCGATTTTCACTGTTTCAAATATGGCAACCCTATTTTTGCGGGGTTTCATTGTGGAGGGTTCTTTTTTTGCTGTTGTTGCTGTTGAGATTTTTTTTTGGGGGGGTATCTTTATTTTGTATTTTAGATCTTGTGGAAATTGTTCAGTTTGGTTGTGCATTTATTAATGGTTTAATTTTTTGCTATGTTACAGTTATGTGTTTTTATCATGTTGTAAGCTACGTTGCGCATGGTTTGAGCTGTGGAAAGGTAGCATAAAAATAAAAATATGTATGTAAGTATGTAAGTATGTAGGGATGTGGGTGGCGCTGTGGGTTAAACCACAGATCCTAGGACTTGCTGATCAGAAGGTTGGCGGTTTGAATCCCCATGACAGGGTGAGCTCCTGTTGCTCGGTCCCTGCTCCTGCCAACCTAGCAGTTCGAAAACACATCAAAGTGCAAGTAGATAAATAGGTATCAATCCAGTGGGAAGGTAAACGGCGTTTCTGTGCGCTGGTCTGGTTCACCAGAAGTGGCTTAGTCATGCTGACCACATGACCCTGAAGCTGTACGCCGGCTCCCTCGGCCAATAAAGCGAGATGAGCGCCGCAACCCCTGAGTCAGGGGTCCCGTTACCTATGTATGTATGTATGTATGTATGTATGTACATGGTTCTCCCCTCATTTTACCCTCTCAACGACCCTGTGAGGTAGGTCATGCTAAGAGGCAGTGACTGGCCCAAGTCACCCAGTGAGCTATGTGTCTGAGTGGGGATTTGAACTCGGCTCTCCCAGGTCCTACTTCAATACTCATTACACTACATGTTTTGATATGTTTTCATTTCATTTTAATTGCATTTCTTTTACTAGTTCGTTGTTAGCTGAACTGGTCTCCTTCGGGCTGAAAGGACAGGATGGAAACCGATCAACCTTTGACATTTACATGCATTTGGAATACTTTTGCAAACCTGAAAATGTGCACCGAAATCCACCTACTAGTCAAAAGCCAGCCTGAAAACGCAACTGTTGGTGAAACACAACGCACCCACGTCCTTTTCATTAGGGAAAGTGCTTGCGGAATATGCATATTAGAGAAAATCACGTACAAAAATGTGTATATTAGGGGAAACACCAAGTAAAACGCCAATGAATTTTCATGAGGGCATTCGCTGATGCGGAACCGAACTTAAGATTGGGGGAAATGAGAAAGTGAGAGAACCCAAAATGGACAGATTCACATATGTAAATGTCATGCAAATCATTGTCTGGGGGCGGCAATGCGTAAGTGAAGACTAAAAACTTATCTCCCCCCCCCCGCTCCATTGATTTCAGAATTAACCAATGTGCAATTCCCACGACACAATTCTCTCTCAAATACTCTGAAAGTGTCTTCCGTCGCCTTAGAATGATTTCCCCTTCTACTGAGGCATTTTCTTTCTCCTCAACAATACCTTTCTAAAAAATAGAATAAAATAAAATATGTTCCACGGATTCTTGAGGAACATTCCTTCAGAAAGAAGGAATGTGGGGGCCCGTGAATGATATGCATGAACGGTATAGTTAATGAAAAGGCTATATATATATATATATATATATATATATATATATATATGCATGCTTTCTCCTCCCTCCCTCCCTCCCACCCCCCATTCCCATCTTAAATTAATTTCACGGTGGCAAAAAGTGCTAAGCTCATAAGTCAGAAGAATGAGCAATTCTCTTAATCTACTGAATAGGTGGTGTAGCTTTGGGGGGCCCCAGCGTTTTGCAAGATGAATGCAGCCCCGAGAGAAGGACGAAGTAATTATTTTAAGCTGAGCTGCTTCAATAGAGTTTATCCCCGCCACCCCCCGCCCAGTATGCAAATGGGCTGCCGCTGGGATTTATCCCAAGGTCGCAGAACCCGACCTTTGATGCAAGGGGTCAGAGAGCAACATGGCTTCAGCCAATGTCCAGCTGCCCTGTGAGAGCCTTTGGCCGGCTGACCATCAATGGCTTGAAAAGATGATCTGGGTTCGCTTAGGTCTGGAGGGGGACTTAGTGACCCGAAGGTGAAAAGGGCAGATTGCATTCCGCTATTGGGTGCTGATGTTCTTCTCGGCTTCAGTCCAGTATACCTGAAGGAGCGTCTCCACCCCCATCATTCTGTCCAGACACTGAGGTCCAGCTCCGAGGGCCATTTGGCGGTTCCCTTGCTGCGAGAAGCCAAGTTACAGGGAACCAGCCAGAGGGCCTTCTCGGTAGTGGCACCCACCCCGTGGAATGCCCTCCCATCGGATGTCAAAGAGAAGAACAACTACCAGACTTTTAGAAGACATCTGAAGGCAGCCCTGTTCAGGGAAGCTTTTAATGTTTAACAGACCACTGTATTTTAATACTCTGTTGGAAGCCATCCAGAGTGGCCGGGGAAACCCAGCCAGATGGGCGGGGTATAAATAATAAATTCTTTTCTATTCTAGTTATGTATGGAAGTGAGAGCTGGACCATAAAGAAGGCTGATCGCCAAATAATTGATGCTTTTGAATTATGGTGCTGGAGGAGACTCTTGAGAGTCCCATGGACTGCAAGGAGATCAAACCGATCCATTCTGAAGGAAATCAGCCCTGAATGCTCACTGGAAGGACAGATCCTGAAGCTGAGGCTCCAATACCTTGGCCACCTCATGAGAAGAGAAGACTCCCTGGAAAAGACCCTGATGTGGGGAAAGATGGAGGGCACAAGGAGAAGGGGAACCAGAGGACGAGATGGTTGGACAGTGTTCTCGAAGGTACCAGCATGAGTTTGAGCAAACTGCGGGAGGCAGTGGAAGACAGGAGTGTCTGGCATGCTCTGGTCCATGGGGTCACAAAGAGGCGGACATGACTAAACGACTAAACAACAACAACATTCTATTCTATTCTATTCTATTCTATTCTATTCTATTCTATTCTATTCTATTCTATTCTATTCTTGAATTAACACCTATCTCAAGGTGCACTACATGTGGTGGTCATGTGATCCTTGCCGCGGGGACTCCAAAGAAGGATGACGTTCACTTCCTTGCTCCTTATACCGCATTGACCTGAATATAAGCCACATTCCTGCACCCCCCAATTCCAACCGTGAAAAGTCAGAGTGCGGCTTATATTTGTAACCTTACGGTACGCAGCCAGGAGCGTGAAGCAAACAGTGCCAGGAGCATGGCGAAGTGGTGTCCACCACATGCGTAGCCCCCCAGCCTCTCCCCCAAGGCCAGGAAGTGAGAGAGAAAGGAAGGGAGAAGGCTGCTGGCAATGCAGTGCAACTCTCCCCCTGCCCACTTTGCAGCCAGGAGCAGCGAGGAAGGGTATTTTTTCTAACCCCCCCCCCAATTTTAAAGGTGCGGCTTATATTTGGGTGTGGCGTATATTCAGGCCAATATGGCATGTAGGTCCTACATTGGCTCCCAGCACATTTTTGAGCACAATTCAAAGTGTTGGTGCTGACCTTTAAAGCCCTAAACGGCCTCACTCCAGTATATCTGAAGGAGCGTCTCCACCCTCAATGACCTTGCTATATTTTAAGCTATATCTGGCCAGAGGCTTTGTTCTCACCACAGTGGCCACCTCTGAGTTGCAGCACCATAAAAAGCACCCGATTGGCTCCCCTGCAAACCAAAACGGAACAAGAGTTCTCGCTCAGTGATGGGGGCCCCTGCTTGGCAGCCAAAAAGTCCCAATTCTTGGAGATCTCCAAGAAGCAACCTTGAAACCCTAGAGAACTGCAGCCAGTGTAGAGGTAGACAGACAAACTGATCACCTCCGCCATAAATCAGCTGCCTTTGTTTCTCGTCACCAGCTCCCTTCCCCTAGTGAGCTAGCATGTCAGGACAAAGGCAAGGTCGAGCCATCTCCCCTGAGGCGCTAGTTTTCTATGTGGCGGGGAAACGTTTTGTCCGTAGCAGCAGCCAGTGGCTTGTGAGTTCAGTCTGAGCTGACGCATCGTGGGGACAAGTTGACCGCAGGCCTGAGATAAGAGGGACAGAGTCGTAGAAGAGTTCCTATGTTTTAAATGATAATAATGCAGAAGAGAGTGTTTTGATCAAAGCATCTTTTCTCCTAAAACCCTGCAGGACATTCTGCAGCTGCTGAAACCATTTTTCTGCACACCTGCCAAAGACTCAGGAGTCCAGACTTGGGCTCCTTTCTGTCTGGTCATCCTGAATAAAAGTCCTTTCCTGTTGCTAGGTAACCACACTCAGAGAGAACCATAGCCAAGACTCTTACAGGCACAACTTTCTTTAAAATATGGAGGAGTACAGGCTGCTTGACGGTGAGGTAAACTGAAACAGCTCAAGGAGGGATAAGTTGTCTCCCAGTAAAGCTGAGGCGTTAGGAGGTTCGATGCGGGTTGCATTTAAAGCTGAACCAAACCTAGTTCCCAGTTTCCCAAATGATTTGCAGACTGAAAAACAGGCGTGATTTGAAATTCGTGTTTTTTCTGAATTTTGCAGTGCAGCGCTCCAGTCAAGCCACATGTGCAAATACAGTATGCATATGTCAGGGTAAAGTGTCCCTATTTTCCAGGGACAGCCCTGGATTTACAGAAGCTGTTTCTGATTTGATCCCGGAATGCCCTACATTGCTGCTCCCGTTGCTCTGTCCCAGCTCCTGCCAACCTAGCAGTTCGAAAGCATGTCAAAGTGCAAGTAGATAAATAGGTACTGCTCTGGCATGAAGGTAAACGGCATTTCCGTGCGCTGCTCTGGTTCTCCAGAAACGGTTTAGTCATGCTCGCCACATGACATGTATCCCAGCTCCCTCAGCCAATAAAGCGAAATGAGCGCCGTTTACCTTTCCACCGGAGCGGTACCTATTTATCTACTTACACTTTAACGTGCTTTTGAACTGCTAGGTTGGCAGGAGCAGGGACCAAGTAATGGGAACTCGCCCCGTCGAGGGGATTCAAACCACTGACCTTCTGATTAGCAAGTCCTAGGCTCTGTGGTTTAACCCACAGCACCACCCACGTCCAGATTCAAATACCTACTTAGCCTTGAAGTTCAATGGGTGACCTGGTACAAGTCACTCGCTCTCAGCCTAACCTGCCTTGCAGAGTATTTGCAAGGATAAAATGGGGACGAGGACAATTATGTCGTCCCCCCCTTTGAGTTCCTCAGAGGAAAGAATTGCAATAAATAAACACGCAAGTACATAAATAAAAATCATATGAATGATGCAATTGCGGCCATCTTCCCAATCATCACATTCGCCACACGTAAGGAGCTTAATGTTTTCTAAGCAGTGCGCAGATATTAAAAGATAAGGAAGTCCCAGGAAATCACTGGCCTGACACAAAAGGAAAATGGAATGAGGAGGGAAAAGGGGAGAAATTGCAGCAGCGATTCTTCACCAGTCAAGGGATTGGGCCCCATTGGTCTCCCTGTAGCACTAAGAAGGCCTAATGGTTATACTTTTTGAAAAAGCAAAAGATTTGTGCCTTTGGGATGCATGCCTAGTACACAGGCTCTTTGCGCCGCTATTTATTTAATTATGTGCTTAAAAACTGACAGGCCTCCTTTCTGTTTGGAGGCCCCTAAGGTGTCTGGCAATAAAAAAAATTAAAATGCAAGGATAAAAAAGAGAACAGCGGTGACAGCATCACACACACTCAGAGAGGAAGAACTATCAGTACAAACCACCAGGGCATCACAAGTCAAAACGCAGGGAAATGACAACAGTCTTAACAGCCTAATGGAAGCACAGAATATACGGAGAAGGACAGCTGGTCCTTGCATTGGGCAGAGTGAGGCATGCAATGGGACCCCAAGCACAGGGGGGAGCGAGTCAATTGTTGGATCAAAGTCCTAGCTTCCTTAGCCATGCAAGCGAACCTCTTTTGCCTTTGTACAGTGGAACCTTGGTTTTCGAACATAATCTGTTCCGGAAGTCCATTAGACTTCCAAAACGTTTGAAAACTGAGGATCAAAGGTCTGTCGGCAAAGTGAATGGTGAAAATGGAAAAATGCGCCTCAGAAGCCGTTCGACTTCTGAGGCGTGTTCGAAAATGGAAGCATTCACTTCTGGGTTTTCAGCGTTCGGCTTCTGAAACGTTCAGCAGCTGAGATGTTTGAAAACCAAGGTTCCACTGCACCCCACTGATTTGAAAATTGAAGATCTGGGGAGAAACAGTACTCCAGATTCAAGTTCTTCATCCTCCACTGGGATCCAGGACACAGATTTGGTGACTGAGTATGAGAGTTGCTTCTCTGCTGCTTCAAGGAACAGCAAAAGCTTCCTACAAACTAGACACGTGTGACAAAAACACAGGGGCCATCTAGTCCAACCCCTGCAATGCAAGAATCTCAGGGAAATACACTCAGAGTCAAGTGTGAGAATTTCATGCTCTTTATTCAGCTCATAGTAGCAAGGAATGAAACTTTCCCCAAAACATCTAGCTATATATACATTATTTACACAATGTGCCCCGCGTGATTGGCTAATTCCAGGCTGCTCCTGTAGGCCAATCAGGTTTCGGATTCACCTCCTCCAGAAGCCGGATTGGCTGCTCCTGCAGGCCAATCAGGCTGCTTATTCACTTCGACCTGGAGCTGGATTGGGTGGCTCCTGCGGACCAATCAGACTGCTGCATTCTGGATCCTATTGTTCTAGGATTCCGCTCAGTACATAACACTCAGCTAAATCATCCATGGCAAACAGCCACCCAACTTCTGCTTAAAAACCTGCAAGGAAGGAGAGTCCACCCCCTTACAGGGGAGTCCATTTCACTATCAAACAGCTCTTCCAGCTGAAAGGTTCTTCTGAATGCTTAGTCAGAATCTCCTCTGCTGAATTTTGGGCCAAGCTAGGGAGGTGGGTTGTGCCATTCCACTTCTCAAGTGACCAGGAGTGAAAGGTTTCACTTCTTGAAACTGCTCCATGGCAGACGTGTGTGTGTGTGTGTGTGTGTGTGTGTGTGTGTGTGTGGTGTGTGTGTGTGTGTGTGTGTGTGTGTGTGTGTGTGTGGTGGCAGCTCAAGATCTGTGGTACCTCCATCTTGGCTCTCCAAAGCCATTACTTTGATTCTGGGATTGAATTGTGAGACCCGTGTCAAGTGCCAGAATAAAGCCGTCCGTTTAACAAATTTCCCGCATTTGTGTGAGTGAGGAGCAAAGACAAAAGGAAGAGGAGAGGACAGGCGAGAGAAGACTGCGAGGATATTCCTGGCTAGCAACCGTCTCAAATAAAAACTGATTCAGTTAATTGAGATGTGCCTTCAAGTGCTGCCGCGATTGGAAAGTAGCCAGGATCAAAAGTGAATCTAATTTTCTCGGCAAACGTGCTGATTCTACCCATTGCTGCATTTGCTTCCCAGATAGTTCGGTGAAGGAGCTGAGCTCAAACCTAACACCGGAGCCAGCTGGCTGGACATGGCGGGTGAAACCCAGAGATTTTAAACCATCTCCGTCTCCAAATGCACCTGCGGATAGCATTGCTGGTCCTTCAAAGGGGGAGGGTTGCAAAGTATTCTTTTGAGCTCTATACATATTGCCTGGAAAGTGACAATGAAAATAGGTTTTATGCGCCCTAATGGTGGCTAACAGACTGATACCGATGAGCTGGAAGACTAGAGACATGATTCCCCTTAACCCGCTGTTTGTGGCGGGTTTTCTTTTTACAAACGGTTCTTACTACAGGGACAAAGTTCCCAGGATTTAAAATAAAGAATCATAGAATACTGGAGTTGAAAGGGACCGTCAAGGATCATCTGGTCCAACCTCTTGCAATGCAGGAATCAAAACCGAATAACCCCTGACAGGCAGTCATTCTGACCCTGAATGGGGCAACTGTGTCCCTGAAGGACCAGGTGTGCAGCCTGGGAGTCATTTTGGACTCATGGAGGCGCAGGTTAATTCTGTGTCCAGGGCAGCTGTCTACCAGCTCCCTTCCTGCCCACAGACTGTCTCGCCAGAGTGGTGCATGCTCTGGTTATCTCCCGCTTGGACTACTGCAATGCGCTCTACGTGGGGCTACCTTTGAAGGTGACCTGGAAACTGCAATTAATCCAGAATGCGGCAGCTAGACTGGTGACTGAGAGCGGCTGCCAGGACCACATAACACCAGTCCCAAAAGATCTTCATTGGCTCCCAGTACGTTTCCGAGCACAATTCAAAGTGTTGGTGCTGACCTTTAAAAGCCCTAAACGGCCTTGGTCCTGTATACCTGAAGGAGGTATACACTGAGGTCCAGCTCCGAGGGTCTTCTGGCGGTTCCCTTGCTGCAAGAAGTGAGGTTACAGGGAACCAGGCTGAGGGCCTTCTCGGTGGTGGCGCCTTCCCTGTTGAACGTGCTCCCAGCAGATGTCAAGGCAATAAGCAACTACAGTGGTACCTCGGGTTAAGTACTTAATTCATTCTGGAGGTCCGTTCTTAACCTGAAACTGTTCTTAACCTGAAGCACCATGTTAGCTAATGGGGCCTCCTGCTGCCACCGCGCCGCCGGAGCACGATTTCTGTTCTCATCCTGAATCAACGTTCTTAACCTGAAGCACTATTTCTGAGTTAGCGGAGTCTGTAACCTGAAGCATATGTAACCTGAGGTACCACTGTATTTTACTTTTAAAAGACAACTGACGGCAGCCCTGTTTAGGGAAGTTTTTAATGTCTGATGCTGTATTGTTTTTAATATTCGGTTGGAAGGCGCCAAGAATGGCTGGGGAAACCCAGCCAGATGGGCAGGGTATAAATAATTTATTCTTAATCTTAATCTTATTCTTATTCTTATTCTTATTCTTATTCTTATTCTTATTCTTATTCTTATTTTATATCCAACCTCTGCTTAAAAACCTCCAGCACAAACCTGATGAAGACGCAGAGAAAACCCTCTCTACATAAAATGGCCCCAAGCTTTTTAACTGCTCTGTCAAACCCTCCCCTGCTACAACTTTCCTCTTAGGCAGTGGGAAAAGTGGGAAAATGCCCTGCCTCTCTCCTGAAGCAGAATCCCACCAGAACCTTGGGAATGTGTGTTTTGGGCACCCCATGACAATCTGTCCCAGCTGGAGGGGCAGCTAAGGTTTCAGGGGAGATCTCGGTTTGAGATTAAGTGTGGATCTGGTTCCCTGCGGTTGGAGACTGAAGCTGCAGCTGCAGAAAGGAAAACTGTTTCTGATTGTTAGCCCTGCTCCCCTTAGACTGGATGTCTCAGTAACGCAGATACTTGGCCTGTGTTGAGGTCATGCATTTACTTAAAAGAAAATGAAATGGGGGGGGGGGGGCGGCTCGCTCTATGGGGAGGCAGCTGGGGGAGATTAGAACAATGCTGAAAAGGTCACCTCTGGGGATTTGGGCAAGATATGCAGCAAGTAACTGATGCCAGAGAGTGTTTTGATTGTGCTGCACTCTCGTCATTTGCGACTTGTAAAATGTCCATCATTGTGACAAGCCGTTTGTGTCTCTGTGTGTGGAGGGAGTGGGTGGGTTGGAGAAGCCCATCAGAAGTGGGAATGGGAGCAGAAATTGCCGCAATTTGCAGGCTTGACAGAAGCCAGGAATGGAAACCTCGCAAGTGAATACGGGCGGTCTTTGCTAATGTCTGCAAACATTATAATTGCGACATTTTCCGCATTTGTTTTGTTGAAATTGAAGACGGCGTGCGATACATAATGGATGACGTTTTTCCATCTCCGCCGTATTAAGCAGTTGGTCCCCTACCTTTCTCGCCCTGATCTGGCCACAGTGATCCATGCGACGGTCATCTCTAGGCTTGATTACTGTAACTCGCTCTATATGGGGCTGCCCTTGAAGCTGACCCAGAAACTCAAGCGAGTGCAGAATGCCACGGCCAGGCTCCGTACGGGGTCTTCGCCGTGGGATCACATTCATCCAGTGCTTTACCAGCTGCACTGGCTCCCGTTGGAGTACAGGGTCAGGTTTAAGGTGCTGATTTTGACCTTTAAAGCCCTATGCGGCCTAGGACCTTCATACCTACTGGACCACCTCTCCTGGTATGCCCCGCAGAGGACCTTATGGTCCATAAATAACAACACTTTGGAGGTTCCGGGCTTCAAGAAGGTTAGATTGGCCTCAACCAGGGCCACGGCCTTTTCAGCACTGGCCCCGACCTGGTGGAACGCTCTGTCACGGGAGACCATGGCCCTGCAGGAATTGACATCTTTCTGCAGGGCCTGCAAGACAGAGTTGTTCCGCCTGGCCTTTGGTCTGGACTCAGTCTGACCCCCCCCCCTTTCTTCTTTTTGATGGGACCCCTTATATGGGATTCTGCATATAAATTTTCCCTCGGCCCTTTTGCTGGTCCATGTAGGACCAGCATGGATAGCTGGCTCTGGTGAATTTTTGATGTTTCCTCCCCTTATGGTCTTGATTTATGGGCTGCCTGTAAAACAAGGCTGCATTCTAAGCTGTATTTTAATCAATTGTTGTTGTTTTTTAACTGTATTTTATATTTGGTGTTAGTCACCCTGAGCCCGGGGATATAATTATACCCTGGAGGGCGGAGTATAAATAAATAAATAAATAAATAATAATAATAATAATAATAATTATTATTATTATTATTATTATTATTATTATTTTAGCCATAGTCAATGGCGAGGTGAACAATGCAGGAAGCCAGGCAGTGGTGGAATGGAAACAGCGCTGGTTGCGGTGAACACTGATTGTGATTATGGGACAAAAATGGCTGCCTCCTTAACATCCCCAGGAGAGGGTGAGTCAGAGACTGAGACAGAGAGAGATGGAATGTCCTTCAAAAAGCCAGAGATTAGCACGGCAAAGGAAGAAAGGCCAGTATCATGTGCCCTGAGACATTCCCGGGGTACCAGGTGTGGACTGAGTGGTGGAGATGGATGAGGAGAGTGAAATGGGGGCAGGGCAGGCTGAGACTGGGGAAAAGAGGGTGGAGAAAATAGGCATTTTTCACTCCCAGGATATGTATGCTCTGGATGCAGAAGCAGGATTCCCCCGTCCTCTCTCCCCTCCTGGGGAGAGAGGAACTTCAGTGGAATCTGCGAGGACAACAACCAACCACTGGTGGTGGAGGAACCAGAGTCAGAAGGGGAGGGAACAACCTCGTGACCCAGAACCCAGAACAGAGCCACCGTCCCTGTTGCAGTGTGGATCTGCACACTTGACATTCTTGCAAGGCACTGGAGTCTTGTGAGTAAGCTCACCTTGACTTGCCTTGTGTGATGGATCAGACTTGGAGCCAAAGGAGTCTCAGTCTGCACCGGATCCTTTGCCTCAGGTGGCAGCTGAACCAAGTCTGGGGCCTGATTCTGAAGAGCCCCAGTCTGCACAGGTTCCCCTGCAACAAGACCAGCTGGGCCGAGTCAGGGGCCTGAGCCTGCCCTGGCTCCAGATGCGGAGATGACCTCGTTGCCCTTGGCTGGGCCATCACTTACAGCTGCTCCACTACCGGTTGGGTAAGGGGAGGCTGAGGCGGCCTCTGGGTCTAGTAACCCACCGACGTCTCTTGAGCTGCAGAGACTGAGGTCTGAGAGAAGGAGAGACCTGAGTACTTGCAGGAGGATGCTCACCTCTGGGCGAAACAGGGAGGTGAGTCACCGGGGGGTCAGGACCGGCCATTACCCCAACAAAGATAAAAGGCTGCTGGACCCTGTCCCAGGTTGCAGGAGCAACGTTGCTGTTTGCTAGAACCTGGCTGTGATCCTGTGCCTGACCTTGCCTGGTTTCTTGCCTTGGCCCTGTCAGACTGACTCCTCGCGAAACCCTTGGATTCAGGACCGGACCTGGACCACGTTACTCGGGTTACCCCCGGGCCCAGCACACCTTGAAAAGCTTTCCAGGTTGGTGTGTCAACTCATTGGGACAACTCCATTGACTTGTTTGTCCTATCTTGGATTCCTTCAATGGGACACTGCACCGAGTCTGAGCTCTGACTCACTCCCTGTTGCCGAGCCTGTACTCTTTACTTGCCTCAATAAAGATTACTCTCTTACTCTTGAGTAAGAGCCTTGGTCGTCATGGTCTGAGTGGGAGCCAGGACAGTCACGTAGAGCCACTTCTGAAGTCAAGTGGTTGTGTTGGTTTGCAAGGTGAATCCTGCTGCAAAATTGCACACTGGAGCACCATTGGCACTAATTAGGATGCTGGATCCGTGCGTGGTCCCTGCTTAAACCATCCTACACTAAAGCAGCAGGGGTACGGAGGCAGCCCAGGTGAAGTAATTGCACGTGTGTTTGCCACTCGACGTGCCAGCAATAGACTCCTTTTTTCCCCCTCTCCCTTTTGAAAGAAAGGTAAGCTGTCTTTGCATTAAGTATGTAAATTAAAAAAACATCTTGGAAAGAAGAACTAAAGGCAGCCAGAGAAATAGAAAAGGGACGAGATTGATTATGTGCATATTTTAAGCTGCTTGTTTCTCTGCATAAAAGAATTACAAAAGAAGCAGAAAATGTAGTACGGACAACATTCCAAGAATTTAATAAATGGAAATATTTCTCTATCCTCTCCTTTTGTTATTAAATTATAGATTAAAATAGGGAGCCTGAGCAAATATAGACACATATATCTCTTTGTGTTGGAGCTTATGTGGCGTCAAACAATTAAAAAAACCCCTTGAAAGTGGCTAACAAATGGACTCAAGATCCTTTCTCGTTTATCTTTTCTTTTTAAAAAAATCAAATCAAAGTTGCAAAATGCCTGCACTTAAGTAGGACATGGTATGCTCCAGATGTGGTTTGATGATAACTCTCTTATCACATCTCTGGCCTGTGGCTACACTGGCTGGGGCTGATGGGAGCTGGAGTTCAGAACAGCTGGATAGCTACAGGTAAAGGGACGTTGATTGACATAATCGTGTTTACAAGGAGAAGTCACCACAAGGTGACCATTTCTGTAGTTCTTCTGGTGGAAATGGTGGCTGGTGCCCATTGGGATTGAAAGGGCAAATGCTCAACAGTGGGTGAACCCAATGCCAAGCAGATCCAACTCACTGTAGTTTTGTTCCCATTATACGACTGGAAAGTGCCCCAAACAATCTTGGGAAGTGTGGTTCGTTGAGGATGCTGTTGTTAGGAGACCCCATTCCCCTCACAGAACTAAAATCCCAAAAGTTCCCTGTGCAGAGGGATTGATTGCTAAGTCACTCTGGGAATTGTAGCTCAAGGAAATTTGCAGCCCGAGGCCAAGTTGGCACCTCCTGCCATTTGATGTACAAAAGCAACCAGCCTACAGAATGACTTACTTTGCCACTGGTAATGGAGCAGAAGAGGAAGTTGCCCCTGAGGTCAGGAGCCTAGCCTAAGGGGCACAAACGGCCCTGTCCACCCACCTGCCTTTCAGCATTGGCCGCCTGAGGCAGCTGCTTCACTCTGCCTCATGGTAGCGCCAGCCACGGACCTCCTGGATTGGTTTGGAAGGAAGAGGGCAGGCAGGTGGGAGCTGGCTGAGGACAGACTGTAGTTCAGGCATCCTGAAACTCAGCCCTCCAGATATTTTTGGGACTACAACTCCCGTCATCCCTAGCTAACAGGACCAGTGGTCAGGGATGATGGGAATTGTAGTCCCAAAACATCTGGAGGGCCGAGTTTCAGGATGTCTGCTGTAGCTGGTGAGGCAGGACCCCATTTGCTCCCATGGACCAGCCACTGCGGCATTCAGCACAGTGAGGAAGGAGAGAAATGGAGATCTCTTTCCAGGGCTTCCTTGTCTCCTCTTCTCCTTGAGCTCTACCTCTCAAATCAGAACCAGTGAAGGTGGTGAAGGTCCTGTGGGAGTGTCTGGAGGCGGTTGGAGGATGGATGGCAGCTAACGGATTGAGGTTGAATTCTGAGAAGATGGAAGTACTGTATTTGGGGTACAGTCTGCAGGCATGTATGGAGGACTCCCTGGTCCTAATTGTGGTAACTGTGCCCCTGAAGGACCAGGTACGCAGCCTGGGAGTCATTTTGGACTCGCAGCTGTCCATGGAGGTGCAGGTCAATTCTGTGTCCAGAGCAGCTGTCTACCAGCTCCATCTGGTACACAGGCTGAGACCCTACCTGCCTGAAGACTGTCTCGCCAGAGTGGTGCATGTTCTGGTTATCTCCCGCTTGGACTACTGTAATGCACTCTACGTGGGGCTACCTTTGAAGGTGACCCGGAAACTACAACTAATCTAGAATGCGGCAGCTAGACTGGTGACTGGGAGCAGCCGCCGAGACCACATAACACCGATCTTGAAAGACCTACATTGGCTCCCAGTATGTTTCCAAGCACAATTCAAAGTGTTGGTGCTGACCTTTAAAGCCCTAAGTGGCCTCGGTTCAGTATATCTGAAGGAGCGTCTCCACCCCCATCGTTCTACCTGGACACTGAGGTCCAGCTCTGAGGGCCTTCTGGTGGTTCCTTCACTGGGAGAAGCCAAGTTACAGGGAACCAGGCAGAGGGCCTTCTCGGTAGTGGCACCTGCCCTGTGGAAAGCCCTCCCACCAGATGTCAAGGAAATAAACAACTACCTGACTGTTAGAAGACATCTGAAGGCAGCCCTGTTTAGGGAAGCTTTTAATGTTTGATGCATTACTGTATTTTAATATTTTGTTGGAAGCCGCCTAGAGTGGCTGGGGAAGTCCAGTCGGATGGGCGGGGATCCAGTGCAGCTGGATCACTGGTCTATTCAGTGCACATGAAAGCCTTGTCATGTCTGCCCTAATGGGGCAACCTCCACTGCCCTAATGGGATGCTCTGTTCCTGCAAATCCATTGACACATGATGAGACAAGAGCTTTTGCTACTTTAAAGCAAACTGGGCCTTCTCAATGGCATTGTCTCTATTTCACTATAAGGGGACACGTTCTTAAGACTTGAGTAGTCACAAAAAGAATTACGGGGACATCTCACTTTACGGAGACAGATTCCTGTTTGTTCCGTTAAAAGATGCCCGTGGAAACTCAGTCTCAGAAAAATAAACATCTAGTTCTATTGCTTTCGGATGGGAAGGGGGGAACTAGAGAGAAAAGTGAGAGTTTTGGGAAAGGCAAAGGGATTAGACGAAAGGGAAAAGGTTGCAGTTAAAACCATGAAGATGAAACTTCAGGGGCTTCTGGGAGATCTGTTCATTGAGCATTCATCCTGCTCTGATCTTTGAGTGGGCTGTCGGACCCTGCCCCAGGTTGCGGGAGCAATGTTGCTGTTTGCTAGAACCTGCCTGAGATTCTGTACCTGTCCCTGCCTGGTTTCCTGCCTCGTGTCCTGCTTTGGCCCTGTTGGACTGACTTCTCACAGAACCCTTGGATTCAGGACCGGACCTGGACCACGTTGCTCAGGTTATCCCTGGATCCAGCGCACCTGAAGGAAGCAGGTGCCCACACAGCTCTGATCTCAGCAGAAGAGGGAGGAGAGGCGTTTGGGGACTATTTGGAAGAGCTTCTGACCTGAAGGGCTTTCAGAGAACAGTCCTCTGTTCAAAGGTCTCCTCTGGTCTGAAGGACAGGTCTGGCTGAAGAACATAAGAAGAGCCTGCTGGGTCAGGACAAAGGTGGCCCATCTTTTCCAGCCTCCTGTTCTCACAGTGACTGACCAGTTGCCCCAAGGGGAAGCCAACTAGCAGGATCCAAGCACCGAAGCCCTCTCCCATCCTGAGGTTTCCAGTAGTCAGTATTCAGAAGCATTGCTGCCTCCATCTTTTGTAAAGACCATGGAGAGAATAATTGGGTGCACTCTTCCCACCTTGGATCAAATCTATGCTTCCAGGTGTCATAAGAAAGCTGCAGAGATAGCGCAGGATAGTGCGCACCCCAGAAATGATCTCTTTCAGCTTCTGCCTTCTGGAAGAAGGTACGGGGTTATAAAGACTAGGACTAGCCGCTTGAGAAACAGTTTCTATCCAAATGCGATTTTGGTTTTAAACGCAGTGTAAGGTAGTATATTGTATTTAATTATGGGGTATCAGAGTTTTTAGGGGGGGCTAACCAGGCTGGGATAGCTGGGATAGCAGGCTTGTTGGTTTCTGAATGTCTGATGTAGATTTTCAATTTCGTTGTTCAATATGGGACAATGACAATAAAGATTATTGTATCGTATCATATCTGTGGTGGCAGAGCATGGCAATTGTGGCTAACAGCCATTGGCCACCTTTTCCTCAATGCATTTCTCTAACACTCTTTCAAAGACGACTAAGATGGTGTGGTGGCCATCAGTACCTCCTTAAACATCAACCATCAAAATTGTGAGCTTGAGGGGCCTCGAGGTTGCCCATGAATGGTTAGTGGCACCTGATCAGAAGTCAGAGCAAGCACAGATGTCCACCTGGTGTCTTCCCTGAACTGCATTTTTTAAAAATTTAAATTATAGCAATTCTTTCCAAATTTGCATCTATTGCATGTAAATCCCCACCGGTCCATTGTCATCAAATGGAAGCCATCTATTTATTTGGCTAACTCTCCTAGAAAATATGGATCTGTGTTGTTGTTTTTAAGAAACTAAAAGTGGCGATTTCTAAGCATCGAAATTTGGTGCCCACGACCAGATTCTGCAGTGAATTCACTGGCCGTAGACACAGAAAGCAAATATATGGGTGGGGGAAGGAGAACCTCCGCATCCCTGAAGTCGTTGCCTCTTGTTCACCTGGCACTGAAAAAATACCCCCTGTTCTCACATGGAAAGTAAGAAGAGTTCTGTCTTGTTTTCTTTCTTCCTGGTTTTCGGCGAGGTTCTCCTTTGCAGGCAAAATGTTTTGCCCTCTCGCACGTCATTAAAAAGGGGAAGGGGAGGTCACTGGCCCCCAGACAAGAGAGAGGCCAGCGATATTTATTCCATCTCCCAGGAGGAGAGACCAGCTGCCCCCTCCATCGCCACCGAAGTTTGGAATACCTCATGCAGGGGGTCAATGAGGAGATGGAAAAGCAAAGCAGGCAGGGGGAGATGGAGGGAAGGAAAACAAAACAAAGACGTCTGCCAAGCTCAGGCCACCAAATCACTCAAAAGAAAGCTCAGCTGTTCTGTCAGCAGCTTCCACAAGGAGTGGTAAGTGCTGCTGCCAGAGGAGGCTCCAACTGAGGGTGAGCCATTACTGATTTCCCGCAAAATGGACATCAAGGAAATGGGCAGGATCGGGGAAGGGGGTCTGTATTAAGGGGTCCCGGGTCTCAACCTCGGGAAGTGAGAATCCATCCATTTCGGTCTATCTCTTTCTCATTTTTCAAGTCTAAAATTCAGTTCGGTTTGTGATTTTATTCAAAAAAAGGCTCATGAAGATCCAACAACATTTTTTGTGTGGATTTTTCCTGCTCTCTCTCTCTATCGTCTATTTCTATCTCTACATTTATATCCCATCTTTCCTACAACGAGCTTAAGGCGGTGACTGCTTTTAATGAAAGGGCTGGCCCTGGGCTGTTTTCATTGTAATTATCGGTATGTTTTTGACAGGGAGGGAGAGAATTTTAACTCGATGCATGCTTAATTGCTTTTTAATTACCCCCCTATGTTTTTAGCTGCTCTTATTTTTACCTATATGCAGCCTTGAGTCACTATGAAGGAAAATGGAGAGGTATAAATAATATATATAATAACACACAGTTCTCCCCCTCTTTGTTTCAGCCTCACAACAACCCTGTGAGGGAGGTTAGGCTGGGAGGCACTGACTGGCCAAGGTTGCCCAGCGAGCTTCATGGTCGAGCCGGGATTCGAACCCTGGTCTCCCAGGTCCTTGTCCGACACTCTAACCACCACATCAAACTGGCTTTCGATATATACACTGGCATGCAGCTTTGCACAAAAGTGAAAAGTGATTCCCACCAATATTCAGCATGTTTTAATTTCCCTAAGACATGCATTTTTTAAAACGCCCACTTTATCCCAGTGCATGCATTTTTTTTTCTAGGCGTTACTCAGCTGGGTAACTGCAGCACAAAATTTGGAGCGGTGCGAATTTTGAACGAAGGATACATTTTGGCTCACATGCCATTTGAGAAAGTGAAAAGCAGGTGGGTTCACCGGACTGAATTTCTTCCCACATCCCTAATCTTCCATTGCGTCACCCATAGCAGAGAACCCCTCTGCACAGGATAGGCCACCCACTGCCAGTCGGAAAGATGATATTTTCTACCGGCTAAACTGCTGCCCCCCCACTCCCTGAAGACCCCAGCAACAACCTCTGGGCAGAAGAGATGCTGATTTTACTATGTGGTCCTCTCAGCAACCCTGTGAGGTTTGCTAGCTGGCCCAAAGAGGCATGCTACCTCTATATGCTGGGCTCTCCAACCCAAGTTCACTCTGCTGTCTTCCACTTGGCTCTTGATGGATGTTTGAGCTGGCAGATTAAAGACGCTTTTCGTAACGAAGCTGCCAAACCTTGTAAATAATTAGACAGTCAGGACGACAAATCAAGCCTCCCCGTAATTCCTGGGTGTATAACGAGCCCTGATGCGCTGAAATGTTCATAAATGAATGTGAAGTTTAGTATGAGTTAGTCTTTGCACCTTTATCTCCTACCTCTGCAGTCGTAAGGATGTTGGAAGCAGCCTTGGACCAGGCCAGACTCTTCCACCCCTATAATGTCTACTCTGACTGTCAGCAGCTCTCCAGGGTCTCTGGCAGGCAGAGATCTTTCCCATCGGGTGCAGCACCAGAAATCCTTTTGACCAGAGGTGTCAGGGAGGTGAAAAGGCCCCAGTTGCTGGGAATCACAATCTGCTATTGTGCAAAAGTCATACTTGTGACTTCCCATAAAGAGCATCTCATTGGCCACTCCCAGGCCACATCCCTCACTGACGTTGCTTCACCACCAAGTGTTTCTGTATGGAATGAATCCGTCCTTGAACCCCGACACTGCCTCTTGCTTGACCGAATGTGGAATGGATGGGCAAACTAGCCAGCTGTAGAAAAGGATGATGTACCTCTCTTGCTCCACCTGTTTTTGCCCCTTGCCCTGCCCCCTCACATGGCCCTCAGGAGGTAACCCAGAAGGGAATGGGCTGCCCAAGTTTCCCCATCCCTGCTCTAAGGGGATAGGGGTTTATTACTGCGGTGCCACTGCAGAGAAGACCCTGCATCAAGTCCCTATCAAACAAACTGCACTCATCAATGCGACTGAAAGCTGGGGTCTCCCATTCTCTGCTGAACTTAGGGTGTTCAAAGAGGAGCGCCATTCACTGCCAAGGTCCCCACTCAAGCCAGATTCCCCAATGGGTTTAAATGTGTGTCGTTTAACCGGCACATCAGATCCTAGATGCCTTTTGGCGATGCAAACAGCCTGGTTGAGTTCGCAGCCCGAGAAGCTCTGACATTGTGCTGAGAAACTTGACCACACGCCACCAACCACAGGGAAAATGTTCCAGCGAAAGATGGATCTCAGATTGAAGGAGGCTCTTGGCTTTCCTCTTTGCTTGGAGGACGGGGCTGAGCAGAGAAGACCCACCGGGGGTCTTTACGACATAAATCTTGACAATTCCGTGGGTCTGGGCCATTTAAAACCTCGCCTTGCCAAGACTGCTCCTCGGGGGGCTGTGGGATGTGAAAGATGAGCGGGAACCAAACCCTGAGGAGAAGTACCGAGACACTGGGAACACTTTCCCAACATCAATAAGTGGGCTGGCGGTTCGGTGGGCCTCCTTCTGACGCACGCATCCATGCCGGGGTGTAAAAGGATACCGCCGGAGTCCCGTCGGAACGGCCCAAATGGCACAGGTACCGCTAAGCCAGACGTTTTTGTCAGCGGGCCTCGATAAATCAAGGATAAAATACAACTGTTTTTACAGCATCGCTCACACAGCCTGCGTCCCAGAAGGCTTTTAGAAAGATGAATTATACAGTTACAGGGTTATGGTATGTAACAAACGACAGCCCAGGGAGAGAGAGGAGCGATGGAGAGGAACAGAGTTCCTTTCCTTTCTTTTTTTCCTAAAGGGGTCTGGGAAGGCACATAAAACAAGGAGGGGCACGAGGAAAAGGAATTATTTGTGGAGAGGAGAAAAGCACTACAGAAGAAATGTCAACAACAACAACAACACCATTTTTAAACGGCGCTTCTTCTGAATCCTCAAAGCACTACCTATGACAGAAAATGTTCTGGAGTAGCTAAGAGGTGGAACTCATGGTGATGGCCCCGAACCTAGATGGCTTTAGATCAGAGGTCAGCAAACTTTTTCAGCAGGGGGCCGGTCCACTGTCCCTCAGACCTTGTGGGGGGCCGGATTATATTTTTTTGGGGGGAAATGAATGAATTCCTATGCCCCACAAAAAACCCAGAGATGCATTTTAAATAAAAGCACACATTCTACTCATGTAAAAACACCAGGCAGGCCCCACCAATAACCCAGAGATGCATTTTAAATAAAAGGACACATTCTACTCATGTAAAAACACGCTGATTCCTGGACTGTCCACGGGCCAGATTGAGAAGGCAATTGGGCCGCACCTGGCCCCCGGTCCTTAGTTTGCCTACCCTTGCTTTAGATGGATTATAAAAAATCACAGAGGAGAGGGCTATCGATGGCTACTAGCTATGGTGGTCCTTCTCTGCCTTCACATCTGGAGGCAGCAATACTCCTGAATCCCCACTGCTAGAAGCCCCAGGAAGGAAGAGTGTCCTTGTGATTGAATTCTGCCTGTGGGCTTCCCAAAGGCGTCTCGTTGGGAACAGGATGCTAGATAAATAGGCCACCGGCCTGATCCAGCAGGCTCTTCTTATGTCATAAGGACTAGAACGGTTTGATCTGGAATACTTCACAGGTCTGTTAAGTATAATTGTTTAATTCACACTGAAATGGAGACTGCCTGTGTGTATTGCTGAAAGGGTTAAACCAGAAAATCCCCTTGAAGCTAAAGAAGAGCAAGAAGAGCTCTCTAAGCAGGTTGATAATTAACTGTTATTGTTCTCTGATAGCTTAGCAGGGTTGTGTTTAACCTTAGATCACATGGGAGGCTATTGAACTGCAAATCGCCATCTTGGGGACTTGGTCTTTGGGTCTTTTGTTCCCAGGCTCTGTTGGAGAAGGCTGTGAAAATGACTAACCCCAAGGAGCTCAACAGCTTGAGGCTGCAATGAAGGCTAATGGAACCTGTGGAAGACAGAGAGCTCTGTTTATCAGCTCTGATTATAAGTTATTTTATTTTTAAGAAGACGAACCTATGCCTTGAACAGGCATATGCCTTACGGAATTATTTGGACGTGTCTTTGATAGTTTTGTACCTGTTTTGAAGAAGGTTCTGCAAGTAAAGTTCTGAATAATACTTACAGGTCTGGAAAAAGTTTTATTCCAAAAGGGGTCAGTTTTTGTGCATCCAGTTGCTTCATGCTGTGAAATATTAATATCTGCGCTAAGGTCTACATATGAGATGCTGCTATGTATTGAACCAGGGACATTTTGCATGCAAAGTTGGTGCTCTCTCACTGAGCTATGGCCCTTCCTCAATGGAGAGAGCAGGAACGTGTTCCCTGGACTCATCCCTCCACCGTGTAACTCTGGCTGATCCTGCAGACCTTGACTTGCCAAGAGCTGAAATTCTCCAGCAGGAAGCCTTTCCTACTGATAGAGGTTCCCCATGTGGTCTAGAAATTTTCCCGGGATGTAAATCACGCAGACCATTTATTTATTTGACAAACTTGTGAGATCATTTTTCAAGAAAAATAAATCTTCCCGATGAAATACACACTTTGAAAAAAGAAGAAGAGGAAAATCAGATTAACACCAGCTAAAAAGCACCATTTCACACCAGAATGCAACTTAAAAACAACACAAAAATTGCAATAGCTCAGCATAAACATAACTATACCAAAATAAAAACTTAGCACTACTTTTGTAAGACAGATCAGATCAGCCACTGACAGTTAACAAAAGAAGATAGGTCTTCAAGGCCCATTTGAAAGTACCAATGGATGGCACTCACCTAACATCACATGAAATTGAGTTCCATGAGTGTGGGGCTGCCAACAAGCCAATTTCTATGCAGTCACCAGCCTGGTTGCCTTATCAGGTGGGCATTTAACATAAGAACATAAGACAAGTCTGCTAGATCAGAACCCACCCCTCTCCCTCTTGCGTGATGGTAATTGTTTGGGGGGAAAGGATGAGGGGCTGCTCATCCGATTTGCAGATGACACTAAACTAAGAGGGATAGCTAATGCCACACAGAAGATGGAATCAGAATTCAACATGGCTTTTACAGATTGGAGAACTGAGCCCAAACTAACAAAATGAATTTCAAGAAGGGCAAATGTCAGGTTCTGCACTTAGGCATGAAGAACCAGCTGCACTGATATAAGATGGGGGATACCTGGCTTACTATGGACATGGGTGGCGCTGTGGGTTAAACCACAGAGTCTACGGCTTGCCAATCAGAAGGTCGGCAGTTCGAATCCCCGCAACGGGGTGAGCTCCTGTTGCTCGGTCCCAGCTCTTGCCAACCTAGCAGTCTGAAAGCATGTCAAAGTGCAAGTAGATAAATACGTACCACTCCAGTGGGAAGGTAAACGGCGTTTCCGTGCACTGCTCTGGTTTGCTAGAAGCAGCTTAGTCATGCTAGCCACATGACCCAGAAGCTGTACACCGGCTCCCTCAGCCAATAAAACGAGATGAGTACATGTGAAAAGAATCTAGGAGTCTTTGTAGGCCAGAAGCTGAACATGAGTCAACAGGGTGATGCGGTAGCAAAAAACCCCCTAATGCTATTCTAGGCTGCATCAACAGATGTCTAGTGTCCAGATCAAGGGAAGTCATAGGACCACTCTATTCTGCCTTGGTCAGGCCACACCCCGAATACTGTGTTAAGTTCTGGGCACCACAATTTAAGGAGGATGTTGACAAGCTGGAGTGTGAGCAGAGGAGAACGACTGAGATGAGCAAGGGTCTGGAAACCAATCCTTATGAGGAACAGTTGAAGGAGCTGGGTATGTTTAATCTGAAAAAGAGGAGACTGAGAAGAGATATGATAGAGGCGGATGTTGGTGACTGGTTTGGTCACATGGCACAGTGCCTCTGGGGTGCCACAGGGGGTGCCGCAACTATGTTGTAGAATGAAAGTTGAGAGGCGGGGGCAAGTTCATGAGTCAACAAGGTGATGCGGCAGCAATAAAAAAGCTAACACTATTCTAGGCTGCATCAGCAGAAGTCTAGTGACATGATCAAGGGAAGTAATAGTACCACTCTATTCTGCCTTTGGCTGGACAGTGTTCTCGAAGCTACCAGCGTGAGTTTGACCAAACTACGGGAGGCAGTGGAAGACAGGAGTGCCTGGTGTGCTCTGGTCCATGGGGTCATGAAGAGTCGGACATGACTAAATGACTAAACAACAACAACATTCTGCCTTAGTCAGGCCACTCTTGGAATACTGAGTCCAATTCTGTGCACCACAATTTAATAAGGATGTTGACAAGCTGGAAGGTGTGCAGAGGAGGGCAACCAAGATGACCCCGGGTCTGGAAACCAGAATTTGAGAACCTGGAATGTCTGCAGCTGGAACATGTGTAGGTGATCAAGATGATCAAAGGTCTGGAAGCCAAGCCTTATGAGGAACGGTTGAGGGAGTTGAGTATGTTTGGCTTGGAAAAGAGGAGACTGGGAGGTGATGGGATAGCTACCTTCAAATATCTTAAGGGTTGTCACATGGAAGATGGAGCAAGCTTGTTTTCTGCTGTTCTAGAAGGTAGGATGCAAACCAATGGATTCAAATAACAAGAAAGGAGATTCTGAAGAAACAGTAGGGAGACCTTTCTGATGGTAAGAGCTTTTCAACAGTGGAACAGACTACCTGAGAAGGTGGTGAACTCTCCTTCAATGGAGGTTTTTAAACCAAGTTTGTATGGCCATCTGCCAGGGTGTGCTTCCTGCGTTGTAAGAGATTGCGCTAGTTGATCTTTCAGGATCCCTTCCACGTCTCCAATTTTTTGATTCTATAAGGATGCCTGAATCGGCCTTTTGCTTTTCCCTATTTTGTGGAAGCAGCGAGGAAGCAAAGGAAGATGATAAAAGCCTCAGAAGAATTGCCCAGCAGGTACAGCTGAGGAGGAAGCAGAGAAAGCCAGCTGTCAGAGGAAAATGCCGCTGCTGGCCGCTGCGCGTCTTTCGCCATGGAAATTAGCAGCCTCTGCTACCTGTATAGATGCTAATTTGAGCTGGTACAAAACACATCGCAGCAAATCCATCCCTGCTTTCCCCCACCGCAACCCTGAGAAGCAAAGAGTAAACAAGAGCTGATCTCTCAATCCCTTCTCGTGGCACACAAGTCTTTATTATGGGAGAAAGGAGAGCAGTTTGTTGTTTTAAAAAGCGTATTATAATTGGACACGGCGATGTCAGGGGCACAAATTAAATGTAATAGGAAATGAAAATAAAGAGAGGAGGGTTTGCAAACAAGGCAGCTGCCACTACTACGAGGCGGGCCGTGATATATGTCAGAGCATCTGTCTGCCTTGGAGAGACCTGAGGGCAGAACGACACGTTACCAAGGACACAGAATTGGAGACCTGAGGTGGGTCTCCCCAATTTCACGCTCTCCAAATTTCAGCTCATGCTGTGCCTTCTTGATGCTGCACCGTGGCAGCCCAAGACATTTTGGCATCTGAGGTGGACCCCAAAATGGTGCCTGTCTCTGTCAGGGAAGAAGGGGTGAGTGAAGATTGACAACAGGAACTGCTGCCCCTGTGGAGACTGCTGCCTGAGGCAGCTGCTTCACCTTGTCTCATGGCTGAACCGGCCTTGGATGTCCGCTTCCTAAGTCCTGCCCAACACAACCTCATTGGTCACTGCAGGGAGGGGAAGGTGGGGGAAATGGTAACAGTGGCAGGAGAAGCAGATTGACAGATGCATGGCACCTGCCAGGAAGCTAGCACACTGGCTCCGCCCCATCCTGTGAGCCACTTCTGACGTCAGGATACAGGGCAGGACCAGCCCTAGGCAGTTTGTTGCCTAAGGCGAGAAACAAGATGGTGCCCTCCAGATTCCATGCGTAGAAGCTGCCTGGAGTGGCAGGCGGATCTGTCAATCTGCTCTTCACCCCTGAGGGCAGCAGTCTAGCTTAGGGGGCACCAGCTAATAATAATAATAATAATAATAATAATAATAATAATAATAATAATTTATTATTTGTACCCCGCCCATTAGGCTGGGTTTCCTCAGCTGCTCTGGACGGCTTCCAACAAAGATGATTAAAAATACATCAAAATGTCACACATTAAAAACTTCCCTGAACAGGGCTGCCTTCAGATGTCTTCTAAATGTTAGGTAGTTGTTTATCTCTTTGACATCTGATGGGAGGGTGTTCAACAGGGCGGGCATCACTACCAAGAAGGCCCTCTGCCTGGTTCACTGTAACCTCACTTCTCGCAGTGAGGGAACTGACAGAAGGTCATCAGTGGACCTCAGTGTCCGGGCAGAACGAAGGGGGTGAAGACGCTCCTTCAGGTATACTGGACCGAGGCCATTTAGGGCTTTAAAGGTCAACACCAACACTTTGAATTGTGCTTGGAAATGTACTGGGAGTCAATGTGCATTGGCTGCCTATCCCAGGCTGTTCTGTCTACACAACACCTCACTGCCACTCCCCAGAACCTGTGGCCTGAGGTAGTCCCTTGCTCTGCCTAACAGTAGAACCGGCACTGTGTTCCAGGATGCATTGACATAGGCATGGAATAAAGCCATGCGCTTTATTCTTTCCCACTGAAACCAATGATATTTCTTTTAACAATGCTTAGTTCTGATGGAATCATGCCCAGCGATTCATCAAATGAGCTTTTTTGATCAATCAATCAATCAATCAATCAATCAATCAATCCTGTACTTTTTTTTTTAAAGGGTAGTGGTGCCTCAAGCATATTTTCCTAATGGCAATTTATGATACCTAAATAGAGCCTGCATGTTCAGTTGCAGGATACCCTCAGGTATCAGAACCTGGGGTTGGGGAAAGACGCCGAGAGAGGACTCCTACTCTCTTGTCCAGTTAAGCCCCATTATACCTCTCCTCTGTGAATTTGTCAAGTCCTTCTTAAAAGGCATTTCATTGGCCAGCATGCCATCTTGTGGCAAGGAGTTCCACACACACTGAACTGTGCAAAGAGCTCCCTCTTCTTGTTTCCTCAACCTTAGGCCAGTCAATTTCACTGTATAGCCTTGAGTACCAAGATTTTCAGAGATGAAGAGAGAGAGAGGGAGAATGACAGAAAGTGGATGGGATCAATAAATGGGGGCAGGGAATGGTTGAAACCATGAAGATTTGGGCTGGCTCAGTCACAAACCTGGCAGCTGTCCAGGACAACATCACTTGAAGCGCTGGGCTATTCCTGAATAAACCCACCTCAGAACCTTCTGCAACATTTTGCACTGAGAGACAGTATGGTGTAGTGGTTAGAGTGTCGGACTAGGACTGGGGAGACCTGGCCTCAAATCCTCACTAAGCTATGAAGCTCACTGGGTAACCTTGGGCCACTCTTACTGCTTCTCAGGGTCGTTGTGAGGATAAAATGAGGAGGAGGAGATCTAGGTTTGAAACCTTGAGCTCCTTGGATAAAAGACGGGATAGAAATGCAATAGATAATATAGATAAACATTCCCACTTCCCCAAAATGATGCATGAATCAAACCCTGGCTATTGCTTTAAAATTGCACTTCTCCAGATTTTGTGTTGCCGTTCTCCAACCCCAAACGCAAATAAATTAGATGAAAGCATTGCCGGAAATAACACAAACCATGCATTAGGGACGGGAAAATAGCTTGCAAAAATGGGCATATGATGTAAAACCGCACACACAAACGTGTGCATTTGCCAGGCTGGTGTAGCATCACCTGGGAGACCAGAGTTCGAATCCCCACTTATCCATGAAGCTCCCTGGATGGTGACCGAGGGCCAGTCACTGACTCTCAGCCTAATCTACCTCACAGGGCTGTTGTGGGGATTAAATGGAGAGCCTAGGAACCACGTGATCCACCTTGAGCTCCTTGGCGGTGGCGGGGGTGGGGGTGGGGAAGGCCAGATACAAAGGCAATAAATGAAGATGAGAAGAATAAATCCTGAAATCCTGGCCAATTTGGATCAGGACTTAAAAAGAGAGAGCGCTTATGTGGAAGTGTGGCAAAATGAGCGTAAGACTGAAAAAAAGGAGGGGAGAAAATGAAATGGGATGGTTCGCTTACCCCTTTCCTGAACAGAGTCTCTGTGCAATGAACCTGGCTCAGGCTGGGGTCTAAATGAATGGCTTCCATAATTTTTTCCCAAAGCTGGACTTGCTGCCCAGCTCAGCGAGAGAAGAAAACAAGCCAAACTGAAGTGGCCAGTTTCTTTCATCCCGACCCTTGAGTCAGCTCTGATGATTAAGGCTATGTGTCTGTCATCTGAGGTTCTTTAACCGTACAACGAGGTCATGGAATGATTGAGCCCCAGAATTCAACATCTCAAGGACCTTCGCTTCCTTTCCTTTCCTTTCACAACAAATCCCTTGGTCTTTAGGATTGCAACGAGAAGCTTTGAGGATATGACGGCGTGGCCTGATGGAGAGGTCAGGTGCTGGTTGTTAGGGGGAAGGTCCCAGGTTCAGTCTTCAGGCAGGGCTGAGATAGTCTCCTTCCTCAAACCCTGGAGAGCTGTTGCCAGTCAGAGTAGACAATATTGATCTAAATGGACCATGGTCTGACTCAGGGCAAGGGAGTGTCCTAGCTTTCTACGGTGTGTGTGTGTGTCTTTGTTTGGGAGGGTGACTTTATCAGAGCTTGCAATTAGGAAAGAAGGGTTCGGAGGGCATTTGATCCTTCTGTGTCTCTTCTTAAGACCAGAAGCCAAATTCATCATGCCAGTCCACAAACTTTGCAGATTTAAGGTTAAACTTGCACAATCGTGGGACCATCCAACCTCTGTTAAAAAACCTCCAGTGAAGGAGAGTCCATCGCTTTCTGAGGCAAGTCCATTCCACTGTAATGCATTTCTGTATGTTGTTTTCACTAAGATGCAATTTTTGCACGCATCTGGTTGCAAAACTGCGTTGCAAAATTCGGAAGAGTGCACATTTCAAAGGCGACCAGAGTTTCTTTTTTGTGTGTGTAGTGATTCAGGAAGTGTGAATTTGGAGCGTTCACCCTAAAATGTGAACTAAACAAATTTCTCCCACATCTCCTTACAAAAACTCACTGAGTTACCTTGGACCTGTTTCCCTCTCCTCTCTGTCTTTCTGGATAATCCCTTGCTGCAAGGATAAAAGCCGGGGAAACCCATAGATATCTTTCTGAGCTCCATGGGGTTGGGGGCTAGAGAAGCAGAATACAAATCCAGTAAATAAAAAGCACAGTAAGGGGTGTGTGGGTGGAGCTGTCTATTTCACTTTCTCTTGGTTTCCTATATTTTCAATCTTAAATTCAGTTCTCCAGATTTCCTCATCAGATATATTCTCACCAGCATTTGGGTGCTATTTCCTCCTAATAGACACATGTTTGCATGCCATTTCCCTATAAATGCACAATTTCTCCAAATACAATGCATCCTTAGCATTGGTCTAATATGCATCTTTATGTACATTTTATATACATTTTTGCACACATTCGTTGGCTGGAGAACTGCAACATTCAGGGAAGTGTACATTCTGAAGGACGGCTGTGCTGTGGTCCATGTATTACTGTTTCAGAAAGTGCACTTAGGTAGGTTCACTTCGAAATGTGACCTCAGTGCAATTCCTCTCCTACCGCTATTTGACAGGGGAGCGTGTGCAGGAGCTTCTGTGGTGCCCCAGAAGGAGAAAAGTCACCCTCTTCCTTTCTTGTGGACACCAGTTCCAAGGTCTTCTTCTGGCACGCAGCACATTGCCACCTCATTGTGCTCCAGAGAAGATGGCCTTGTTACCTGTCCTGACCCATTTCATGCAGGTCAGCTTCCCATGCACACAAGCAACCCCAGAGGTCTGTGTGAAAGGGTACATTTGCAGGGGCAGCTGCACGTCTTCCAGAATCCATCAGATTTGTACAACAGTGGCTTAAGCTTATATCTTTTGGCACAGAGTGGGGAAGGAAGACTCTGAGCTCCACAACTCCGAAAGCTTCACCCCACTACAAAATCAGGTGCTCCCACATAAATACAGTGGCAACCCATAGCTGTGTGAGGCCCCACACCCATGTTTGCTCACAAAAGGGTGACATGGGAGAGCCTGGTAGCATGGACTGGAGTTGGCTCAGTTTTGCAACGCAGTCCCCCGGGGAGAAGGTATTGTGTGTTTCTTTCAGCCTGTTCACTTTGGAACATGCGAAGTCCTTCTGAGTAGCCATGAAAAAGTGAGGCCAGTCTAGAGAGTTCAGTGCAGGCAGTTTTAATTGAGTCAAGAGAATGTCTGATCAGATTAACTTGACCCATTACTTTGGTCAATACTGTTAAGTGATTCTGTAACTAGATCACTTTCCTCTTCCTGGATCCCCGAGCAAGGGAGAAAATCGTTATGCTAAGAGAGGAGGGACCCTTTTTCTTGGTTGCACCAGCTGGAGAACAGTTAAGGGTAAGCCAGACATGTACCAACAGACTAAAGGCTGCGATCCGAAGCATGCCAACTCCGAGGGAAGCTCAGTAGGAGCCAGTGGGATTCGCTTCCAAGTAACAACCATATGCAAGCCCAGCTTGATTGCGATGGAACTTACCAACCCAATGTGCTTTTAGCATCCGAGGATGTTCAGATCCTGTCTAATGACATCACCCACCCCTCAAAAAAAGAAAAGACCATTTGCTTTGAAATGGCAATTAACTGCCACTAAGAAACATGCTAAGCTAGATTCATCTCTCTCTCTCTCTCTCTCTCTCTCTCTCTCTCTCTCCTTTAATGTGGATCGTAGGCTTAGCAAAAGACACCCCCCAACGCCAAACATGACCTCTCTCTTTCCCCCCAACGTGAAATGGTTTGGCTGAATTTGGGGGCGCATCCCCCAGACCACTTGACACCGATTAGCTGCCTCTCAACCCGCTCACACTCTCCACGTTTTTTGCCCACACAGCCAGGGGAGCTGGCGAGGGGCAAAAGGGTGGATTTAGGGTGACCTTTTCCAGGAAAAGCATGCTTTTCAGGAAGCTGACATTCCGTATGTCCATAGGCAGTGTGGGTTGGGGAGAGAGTCATGATTGATCCAGCCATTCGCGACGGAACAACGCGACCTCGCAAAGTCGGCTTTTGCGAATTCATCTTTCCAGACCTCACACCTGGTCACTCACCCACCGCCTCTCAACTTATAGGCTTCCCCGCTGGGGTCAACCCTGGCCGGTGGGGAGACAGACACCTCCGGGAGCAGGAAACGCTTCCTGGCAAATCTTTGAACCCGGCGCACAGCCGCGCATGCATGGAGACGAACCGCGCAGCCCGCAGCCGACGACCCACAAATCTGGCGCTGAAAAGCCACTCCGAGGGAAGCCGGGCTTCTTCTCCACTCACCTGTCAGGATCAGCGTGAAAATGTACAAGATCCCCTTCATCCTGGGTTAGATCCCGGGCCCTTCTTCCCGTGTGGCAAAAGCTCAGGAGGAGGAGGAGGGGGGAATCAAAAGAGGACAGTTCTTGACCCCTTCAATCCCAAACGCATAAGAATCCCCAAGCGCTTTGGGGGACCCAGCCTTGGTCCTGATGAGAGAGCATCTCTGCTGGACGGTTTAGCCCTTCAGTTCCTGCCAAGGTGGCTCAGGAAGGAGCGGATGGGCTTCTCCTGCTTCGCATATCCCTCTCTAACTTCGAGATCGAGTCAAGCGAGCGGGCTCCCCCCTCCCGTCTCCTTTGCAAACTTCTCGCAGAGAGGAGAAAGGAAGAAAGGGGAAGGAATGCTCTACACTCGCCACCCAGTTTGGAATTCAAGGCGGAGATCAGGTACCCTATCAGGTCAAGCAGACAGGACATCCATAGCTCCTGCAGTCCGTCTTCGGTTCGGTGCGCAAAAGCAGGGAGTTGCGGGTGGGAAGCCAAGAGGCCAGCCTAATTTCGGGAGCTGGGTGCACCGGCTTCTTCCTCCTCGCAGCTTTTCTCAGCTCTGCGCCTGCCTCTGCTCCGAAACGCTGCTTTCTCTCTGCCTGGTCAGGCAGCAGCTGGAGCAGCCTTAAAGGGGCAGGAGCAGACAGAGCTTTCCAAAGGGACGAGGAGCGCCGCTCGCCGACCACCCTCCATCACCTCCCGCGCCCCCGCCACTCCTCGGACCTTCCTGCCGCGATTTGCTCCCGAGTCATTTGATAGGGACGGGCCAGGGTTTGTTCCAGAACAATGGGAGGCAGGATAAGCAGGAGCAGGGAAATCGAGGCTGTATAAAGTTCAAGAGCGTTGCTGCTGGAGGACGAGAAGGAGGGGAGCTGGAGGGGGGGGGGGGACGACGACGACGCTGGGTTTGCCAGAGCGGAATTTTAATCGGTTATGTACAGTTGCTGCTTGTAAAGAATAACATAAGAGGGTAGGGTCCCCCCCCCCGCTTTTCTTTGTAGAGAGAGGTTCAGGAGGGCAACGGGTGCCCTTTTATAATGGTGCAGCGGATGCGAACATCATTATTGCCTTCCCTCATTTTCTTCCTACCTGTCACCAGTCAGTTCAGCTTTGGATCAGCCTTAGAAAGGGAAGCTGAAATGAACCGGGGCGGGGAGGGGCGGCGGCGGCGGGAGGAGGCCTGAGGAACACTACCGAGCAAAATAATTGCATGCAAATTTTCCCCCGATTTGCATTTACATTATGCTAATTTGATTTTTTTTATTTATTTCAAAAAACCAATTCTCAGGGAATGGCCATTGTTGGGTTTTGAAATAAGGGCATATATGAGCAGGATTCGCTCTGGCTACTCGATGCTCATACATTGATACCTGAAAAAGGAGCCCAGAAGACTCATGGCTTATGCTTTCTGCGTGGATGCCTCAAATCTGCATTTCAAAAACGAAAACCGAAGAGGTTCAATAGGAGGAAAAAGTTGTTCTGAAATATCTCCGCATTTTCAATGCATAGGGATATTTGGGTTCAGTTCCTTTGGGAGGGTCTTCCCCTGAGGGTGGCATCCTGCACAGCCAGAATGGATGCATAATTCTGCACTCCAGATTCCTACATGAAACCCTCCATGCCCAGCTCAGTAGTAGAGAAAGGAGAGCTTGTTTGCTCTCTGTGGATTTGTGGTGCCCCATTTCATTGACCATGACTGAGGCACACAAATCTATGTTCAACTAATGACCATGCTTCCTTTGCAGAGGGGGTGGAGAGAGGAGTTAGGGCATTCTAAATAAAATCCACAAGCTCACTTCTGAAACTCCTCAGTTTTAACTAAGCCATGCTCATTCTAAAACACTGAACCTTTGGGGCTTGCCAATCAGAAGGTTGGCGGTTCAAATCCCCACGACGGAGTGAGCTCCCATTGCTCTGTCCCAGCTCCTGCCAACCTAGCAGTTTGAAACCACACCAGCACAAGTAGATAAATAGGTACAGCTGCGGCGGGAAGGTAAACGGCGTTTACATGTGCTCTGGCTTCCGTCATGGTGTCCCATTGCGCAAGAAGTGGTTTAGTCCTGCTGGCCACATGACCTGGAAAACTGTCTGTGGGCAAACTCCAGCTCCCTTGGCCTGAAAGCGAGATGAGCGCCACAACGCCATAGTTGCCTTTGACTGGACTTAACCCTCCATGGGTCCTTTATCTTTACCTTTACCTAAAGGTAAAGGTACCCCTGACCATTAGGTTCAGTCGCAGATGACTCTGGGGTTGTGGCGCTCATCTCGCTCTATAGGCTGAGGGAGCTTGCATTTGTCTGCAAGCTCATGTAGCCATCATGTGGTCATCTGGCAAACCAGAGCAGCACATAGAAACGCTGTTAACCTTCCTGCCAGAGTGGTATCTATTTATCTACTTGCACTTTGACGTGCTTTCGAACTGCTAGGTTGGCAGGAGCAGGGACCGAGCAACGGGAGCTGACCCCGTCATGGGGATTTGAACCACCGACCTTCTGATCAGCAAGCCCTAGGCTCTGTGGTTGGCCTAGGGGTCTGTTCCCGAAAGATGAGGGGGTGAAGCTCTATGCCCCCATCTCTTGTCATTTGAAGACTGGCTTACTCAATTGGAGTCCCCTGACTCTGGTTCTCAGGTGGTTTTAAAAGAGGAATTTATTGGTTATTAGTCATGACGGCTCTAGGCTCTGCTGTCACAGCTGGAGAGAGCAATGCTTCTGAAAACCAGTGGCTGGAAACCACAGGAGGGGAGAGGGCTGTTGTATTCAGGTCCTGGTTGAAGGTTTCCCATAATGGGCATCAGCTTGGTCCCTGTGAAAAGAAGATGGTGGACTAGATGGGACCTTGGCCTGACCCAGCAGAATCTTCTTATGTTCCTGTGCCCAGGAATTGGGTGAACGGCCTGTTTTGGGATGGGTTCCAGCCTGCCACTTCGAGTCTTAAGTGGTTTCTATGGCTAGGAGCGATTCTGCCCAGTTTAAGCTGATTTGCCAGCTGTGATTGTTTTTGGACCAGCATAGTGTAGCCTTAGTTATCTCAAGGGGGTGGCTTGCAGGTGCTTCAAAAGGCCCAGTAATTCGAATCGTAGAATTGTAGACTTGGAAGATAAGGGTCATCTAGTTCAACCCCCTGCAATGCAGGAATCTCAGCTAAAGCCTCGAGGACAGAGAGAGTCGAAAACCTCCCGAGGGTGACAACAACAACAACAACAACAACAACAGCAACAATTTATTTATACCCCACCCATCTTCCCCAGCCACACTGGACGGCTTCCAGCACAATATTAAAATACAGTAATGCATCAAACATTTCCCCTAAGGAGTGCTCTGATGGTGTTTCCTGCTTGGCAGGGGGTTGGACTCGATGGCCCTTGTGGTCTCTTCCAGCTCTATGATTCTAAACAGGGCTGCCTTCAGATGTCTTCTAAAAGTCTGGTAGTTTTTGTTTTCTTTGACATCTGGTGGGAGGGTGTTCCACAGGGCGGGTGCTACTACCGAGAAGGCCCTCTGCCCGGTTCCCTGTAACTTGGCTTCTCGCAGCGGGGGAACTGCCAGAAGGCCCTTAGCGCTGCACCTCAGTGTTTGGGTAGAACGATGAGTGTGGTGACGCTCCTTCAGGTGTACTGGACCGAGGCTGTTTAGGGCTTTAAAGGTCACTTTGAATTGTGCTCAGAAATGTACTGGGAACCAATGTAGGTCTTTCAAGACCGGTGTTATGTGGTCTCGGCAGCCGCTCCCAGTCACCAGTCTAGCTGCCACATTCCGTTCCACTGTCAAACAACTCTTACTATCAGAAAGTTCCTCCCTCCCCCAATGTTTAGTTGGGATCTCCTTTCTTGTCATTTAAAGCCATTAGTTTGAGCCTGTGTGATTGGTCTGTGCGTGAAGAAAGAAGGCAGTGGAGCCTGGGAGTGAAAGAAACTCTACAAGGGTGATGAGGAGATGCTGGACAGAGGAAGTATTCAGAAGCCGTGCTGCCTTCAACTGTGAAGGCAGAGCTTAGCCATCACGGCTGGGAGCCATCGATAGCCCTCTCCTCCTCCATGAATTTGTCGAAACCTCTTTTAAATCCATTCAAGTTGGTGGCCATCGCTGCTTCCTGTGGCAGGGAGTTCCAAAGGTTAACCATGAGAATCTTTAAACTGTCCTGAATGTACCAACTGTCAGTTTCACTGGATGTCCACAAATTCTGGTGTTATGAAAGAGGGAGAAGAACTTTCCTCTGTCACTTTCTCCATGCTTCCTGGATAGCTCAGTTGGTTAGAGGGTGGTACTGATGACACCACGGCTATAGAGAAAGGTGACCAGTTTACCTTCAAAGCTATGATATTAGCGGGAAAGGCAACTCTAGCTTTAGGTTGGAAAGGCAGAGAAAAATGGACAGTAGAGACATGGAATAGTTATTTGTTTGAACTTATTCAGACGGACCTGGGATGTGGGTGGCGCTGTGGGTTAAACCACAGAGCCTAGGACTTGCCAATCAAAAGGTCAGAGGTTTGAATCCCCACGATGGGGTGAGCTCCCATTGCTCGGTCCCTGCTCCTGCCAACCTAGCAGTTCAAAAACACATCAAAGTGCAAGTAGATAAATAGGTACTGCTCTGGTGGGAAGGTAAACAACGTTTCCGTGCGCTGCTCTGGTTTGCCAGAAGCGGCTTAGTGATGCTGGCCACATGACCCGGAAGCTGTATGCCGGCTCCCTCGGCCAATAAAGCGAGATGAGCGCCGCAACCCCAGAGTCGGCCACGACTGGACCTAATGGTCAGGGGTCCCTTTAGCTTTACCTTATTCAGACGGACATTGTCGCAGTCATGGCACAGGAAACAATGTGGAAGGACAAGTCCTCCACCATAAGGAATAGATGGAACCCCTATCTTCAATGGACAAAAACTACTGGAACAAAAGGCATTTGGTGGAAACTAAAGACACTATGCCCATGGCTGAGGATAATATCTTGAACCCTTCCAATGGATGGGGGGGGGGTAGGAAGGGAGGGAAAGGAAAAAATTGTACAGGAAAGTTAAAATTCAAAGCAGATAATATAATGTATGTAAAAATCCCAAACTCGAATAAACTTCAAAAAAACAGAACAAAACTGATGACACCAAGGTTGCAGGTTCTATCCCTGTATGGGACGGCTTTGTATTCCTGCATTTCCGGGGGTTGGACTAGATGATCCTTGGGATCCCTTCCAACTCCATAATTCCATGCCATGCACAAATTAATAGTGTTCTTTCTCAATCCTGCTGAGTATCCGTTCTGGGCAGCATTCTGCGCAAGGATGTCCAGAAAAAGAATTTGCAGCTTGATCGATTGCGCGCTTGCACAGTGCCCTTTGCTATCGGATTCCCAGTTCAGAATAAAATACAAACGCCAATAAAATCAATGCAGCAAAATCAATACAATGCAGCAAGGCAAACTGATCGCCATAAAGCCAGCAATAAAGCAGGAATTAAAAGAGGCAAAGATACAAAACTTTAAAAGCCCGGCGCTGAAATGATGATGGAGGAAGCAAACAGAGAGAAGTTTTTCTTACACTCCCGTGAGTCTAGAACTCATGGGCATCCAAATATAATATCAAATGTTGAGAAATTCAGGACTGGTAAAAGTGAATGGGCAACTTCTTCTCATGGGACAGAGATATACAATCATGGGACAATCAGACTGCTGCATTTTGGATCCTATTGTTCTAATACCAATCAGACTGCTGCATTCTGAATTCTATTCAACTCAGTACATAACACACCTAATTCAGGTGTGTGTGTGGATCTGGATAGGAGGATATCAGGCCTCTGATCTGCAGAGGGTCCCAGGTTCAATCCCTGACAGCATCCTCAGACATGGGTGTGAATGTCACCTGCCTGAATCCCCGACTGCTGCCAGTCAGAGTAGACAGTACTGCAGTAGATGGGGCTTGGTATAAGGTAGATTCTTATCTTCCTAGAGCTCCCTATGGATAAATTTCTTTTTGTGGGCATATGAGAAACTTGATTGATAGATGTGCTTTCACCACCGTTGTCATTTTTTGAGACATTGCTGGCAAATTGGATGTTTTGTTAACACAAACATTTTCAATGCTTATTACATGGTGTGTGTGTGTGTGTGTGTGTGTGTTGAGTTTGATTTGGAGGGCACCCTGTCTTCTTATTATGGGATTTTTCCCTTTTTTACATTATGTTCACCGTAATGGAATATCTTATTATAAGACATGTTATTATTTTCTACTCTAGCACTTGTGAGCCATTAGTGCCAAATAGTAGAAAGAGCAGGCTAGGATTTTTATAAGTAAATAAACACAAATGCTTTTTAATATTTAGGAAATGTGCGGTTGCTTTGTTTGTTACCACTGTCAGCCTACGCCTCCTAACTGTTCCAGGAGAGCTGTGGGCAGGAGAGATATTTCTGGTAAGCTGATAGAGGTGAAAGGAACCACTAGAGCTTTTACCTTCGAGAGAAAACTCCCTATACCCCAAATGGACCCATTCCAACTCTGAGTTTATTATTCCTAGGAGCAGCAGCAGCAAGGGAAAGGGTTCTCTCAACATCCAGCTTCAGGTCATTGTGACATCAGCAGCCGGGAGACTGTTTTGTTTCATTACATCTATTTAAATATCTATCACTTTCACAAAGTATATCAAGGCAGCTTACAACATGACAACCTATAACTATAATCTATTAATTGCATCCCAGTCTTCTCCAGGTTAAACATACCCAAGAAACCTCAAGAAATATCCTCCCTGAAGAAAGTTTGGAACAGGGGTGGAGGATTGGAGTCAGATGCAGGCTGACATAAAAGATGCAGCGCTCCGATGTCAGTGAAGTTAACTCTTTATTCGAGGAAAAGGCGTACAACTCAGCAACACTTCCCAGCAGCTCTTGCCCCAGTGGAACAGTTTTCAGGACTAAAAGTCCCTGCCTTCCACCCCTTCTGCCCCAGATGTGCCCCAAGCAGTTTCAAAATGTTTCTGTGCACCTCTGGCTCTGTTCTGCCCTCCTCATTATTCTACGCTTTCTTGAAAGCCAGGGAGAAGGAGAGCCTGTCACAGCTGGAGAGGGAGGCTCCATAGATTCTTTAGCAGCCTCTTAATTGAGTTGAAATTAAAATGAAATACTTTATTGTCACTTGTACAACTTGTATACAGTGAGATTACATGAGCACCCCCCACTCAGCTCTCTTAGTCTTAATTCCCCTCGTTTACTGATGCACACCCACCAAACCTGAAAGTCAGTTGCCCTGTTGTTATCTTTTCATTCAGCAGCCTAACAGTCCACAGATAGAAGCTGTTCTTTACCCTGTTGGTGCGACTAATCCTGCTTCTATATCTTCTGCCCAAGGGCAGGAGATCAAGAAAGTGCCGGCCAGGATGTGAATCATCCCTGAGAATTTTCCTCACTCTTCTGAGGCGACGTTCTTCCACTATTTCACCCAGAGGATGCAGGGGACAGCCCATAATATCTTGTGCTGTATTCACCACCCTCTGTAGGCACTTCCTATCTGTTGATGTCAAACCAGCGTACCACACCGTGATGCAGTGTGAAAGGACACTTTCTATTGTGGACCGGTAGAAGGAGATAATCAAATCTTGACTGACATCGTTCTTCCACAATACTCTGAGGAGATGGAGTCTCTGTTGGGCTTTCTTAACCACCTGGGTTGTATTGATTTTCCAAGTAAGGTCTTCACTGAGATAAACTCCAAGGAATTTAAAGGAAGAGAGTCTCTCCACACAGCCCTCCCCGATGTACAGCGGGGCTAGTTCTCCTCTCTTCCTCTGAAAGTCCAACGCCATTAAACTCCCTCTTCCGCTTCAGCCTCAGAGTCTGAACTGCTCTCTGCCACCAGCTCATCCTGCTCACTAAACCCTGTCACCCCTTCAACTTCTGACACCTCTCCCTACCATCATCTCCCTCTGACCTTTCCTCAGTATCCCACCACCAACTCCCTGGCTCTGACCTTTCCCCCTCTGGGGGTTCCTTGGGGGTGTTGGGATACTGCCGGGGAGACGGGGAGCCACTGGCCGGCAGCCGGACAATCACCGATCTCCCTTGGAACAGCATCAATCAGCAACATGAGCCTCAGATACGTTTAGAGACCCATGCACTCTCTATTAGCAGAGTTTGTAAATCTTCTCACAGCAGAAGAGGCGGACAGAGCCATGTGTAAGCAGTATATTACAGCATTTTATTCAGCAGCAGGAACAAAGGAAAAAACATGTCTGCTTCCCTTCGAGTCCAGCAAAACAGCAGCAATACAAAAGCAATATACAAACGGAAGTTCCCAGCAAGCGCTGGAAGTAAACAGGAATGTGACACACAACAGTCATGCCTGTACCCTTTTAAGGTGGGACGGAACTATATCCTAACAGGGCGTTCCCTGATTTGTGCCGCCCACTACTCTTCTTCATCCTGCCAGTCCCTGCCAGCATCTCACACTGGTGTTAACATGCCAGCCTTCTCTAGTTAAGGTCGCTTTGCAAATAACCCTTTTGCCAACCTGGTGCAGCCTCTTGAGTTTTGGACAACAGCTCTCATAAGCCACAGCTACCACCAGGAGTCGTAGTCCAAAACATCTGGGGGCACCGGGTTGGCAAAAGCTGCTCTGCACACTGGACCACACTGCAAATTTCAGAGGTCCTCACTCAGGATAATTGCACTCTGTTGCTTTTTGGCAGAAGCTGCTGCAAAACGCTTTCCTAGTCTACTCAGGTCACATTAATGGCTTTGCTTTGATTGCTGCTTCCTTTTGCTCTGTGACTCTTGCAGGTTAAACTCAAAAGAGTTCTTTCTTTTTTCTTTTTTAAAAAAGAGCCAACCAATTGTAGATATTTGCTCTTTGCCCTGGCCTCTGGGCCACAATTGTAGTTGTAAACTAAATTAGGTGTGAGGGCCTGCACGTGGGTGGCATTTTCACCGTCGCTGCTCCACAGATTGTTTTAGCAGATATTGATTTCGATAGGAATCACTGTTGGTAACACTTGTTTCAGGTTATTGGAAGGAAAGAGCAGGAATTCTATTCTATTCTTGCCTTGTTTTGCTTTTTGCTTTGTTTTTAAAAGGTAACAGCAGCTCGATCTTGTCTCCAGCTATAGCAGCAGGTCTCTGGGAGCGGCAAAGCAGAGCCCCACGAGAGACAGCGCGGTGTAGTGGTTAGAGCGTTAGACTAGGGCTCAAGTCTTCCATCAGCCATGAAGCTCATTGGCTGATCTAGGGTCAGTTACTGCCACTCAGCCAAACTTGCCTCGCAGGATTGTTGTAAGGATAAAATGGGGAAGGGGAGAACTGTGCCTGCCACCTTGAGTTCCCCAGAGGAGGGGTGGGATGTAAACATAGTAAACCAGAAGAAGAAGAGTTTGGATTTGATATCCTGCTATATCACTACCCTAGGGAGTCTCAAAGCGGCTAACATTCTCCTTTCCCTTCCTCCCCCACAACAAACACTATGTGAGGTGAGTGGGGCTGAGAGACTTCAGAGAAGTGTGACTGGCCCAAGGTCACCCAGCAGCTGCATGTGGAGGAGCGGAGACGTGAACCCGGTTCCCCAGATTATGTGACTACCGCTCTTAACCACTACACCACACTGGCTCTCCAGGGTGGTCCAGCTTGCTTTCCTTCCTTCCTTCCTTCCTTCCTTCCTTCCTTCCTTCCTTCCTTCCTTTCTTTCTTTCTTTCTTTCTTTCTTTCTTTCTTTCTTTCTTTCTTTCTTTCTTTCTTTTTACGGGGTTTTTTTTTTGGCTTACCGTATTTTTCACTCTAGGGGACGCACCCGACCATAGGACGCACCTAGTTTTAGAGGGGGAGAACAAGAAAAAAAATTCTCTCCCTCTCTGAGCAACGCCCCTTCAGCGAAGCGGCAGGAGAAACGGAGCCCCTTCCAATTCTCCTCCCGCTTGGCTGAAGGGGTGCTGCGCAGAGAGGGAAAGCTGCACAGCGCCTCTCCAGCAAAACAAAGAAGTCTAAATTAACATTGCCTTCTATCGATAAGAAATAATAACTATTACAATAATGAAAATACTAAAAGTACATTTACTTCCCCTTTTAAACTTCTATTCTGGTTATGATATATTACTATTCTATAAGAATCTATTATATCCTTTGCTGTCCCATATATTATTTCATTTCCCAAATTCAACCTAACCCTCCCCTCCTCCCCACTGCTTCCCTTCACCTGTGTGAGATCTTCCCATCATAATATATATATATTTTCTAGTTGCTTTGCTAAAATAGAGTAGCTTGAAAACTGTTAAATTATAATTACTTCTTTTGTCCTTACTTGCTTAACAATTGCCTATTAAGAGTTCTGCTTTAACACCATATTTCTTCATGTAGTCCCCTATGCATTCCCATTCTGTGTAGAATTTTTGATTGGTCCAACTTTCCATACCAAGTACACAAATGTACTTTTACACGGAACCCATGGGCCACACACTGCCTTAGAATCATAGAGTTGGAAGGGACCCCCAGAGGCATCTAGCCCAACCCCCTGTGATGCAGGAATCTCAGCTCAAGCATCCATGACAGAGGACCATCCAACCTCTGCTTAGAAACTTCTAAGGAAGGAGAGTCCACAAACTCCAGAGGGAGACTGTTCCCTTCTCATGCTCTTGCTGTGAACCCCTCCACTGCAGGCTCAGGTTGTATATATTTGCAGATAAACCACATCTCATAAAGACATGCAACAATACATTTGCAGATGCCGGTTTTTTCATCTACGAACCTGGTTCTTCTTTTAAACATGCGGATAGAATGGATCTAATAGCCATGAATGGAAAGTCCTAGTCAGCAACACAACTACAATTCCCGTGTCTGTGCACCTGTGTGTTGTTGGGTTTTTTTTTTTTACAGTGTGGCAGCAAAAAAAACTTTTTTTTAAAAAAAAAACACACTTCTCAGGGATAAATGTATCCCAAACAGAAGAAGATGGTGTGCATTGTGAGAATCAATCATCTCTCCAAAACGAAATGATGTAGGAGAGGGAAAGAAAACAACTTAAATAATTAGATTATTTTTTTTTGAAGAAAAGATCCAAATTAGGAGTGTTATTGGATTTCAGTTAAAAAGCAAGAGGTAAGACGTGGAATTTAGCAAGATTAATACCTAAATTGTGACAGCTTTTAAATGCTTAGCAAGAAGAATTAAGACTGATGCTTTTTTGGGGGGTGGGGGTGGGGACAAAAGCCCTCAGCATTGTATTTGCATAACAAGCAACTAAAGCTAAATGGATTGCAGTGCTAACAGTGAGCCACTCAAAATTCTTTTGGCTGAAATTTTATCAGAATATGAGCCTGTTGAATCTGGCCAGTGACTCTGCTACTAGGCTAATATACTGTTCTCACAGTGGCTGACCTATGGGAAACCTGCTAGTTGAGCACAAGAGCAACTCTCCCCTCCAGCCAGGGAAACCAAAATGCTTGTTTACAAAGCTATTGTACTACCAACCTTACTGTATGCTTGTGAAACATGGACCACTTACAAACGCCATCTCCAACTCCTTGAAAGATTCCATCAACGGTGTCTCTGAAAAATCTTTCACATCACTTGGGAAGACAGGCGAACTCATATCAGTATACTGGAAGAAGCAAAGATCACCAGTGTCGAAGCAATGATTCTTCAACATCAACTTCGTTGGACTGATCATGTTGTGCAGATGCTTGATTATCGTCTTCCAAAGCAAATACTCCATTCCGAACTTAAGAATGGAAAGCGTAATGCTGGTGGTCAACAAAAAAGGTTTAAAGACTGTCTCAAGACAAATCTTAAAAAATGTAGTATAAACACCGACAACTGGGAAACACTGGGCTGCGAGCACTCCAGTTGGAGAACAGCCTTTACCAAAGGTGTCATGGGCTTTGAAGACACTCGAACTCAGGACGCAAGGAAGAAATGTCCTAAGAGGAAGGCACACTTGGCAAATCCACACCGTTATCAACTTCCGCCCATCAACCAATGTCCCCACTGTGGAAGGACGTGTGGGTCCAGAATTGGCCTCCACAGTCACTTATGGACTCATTGTTAAAACTGTGTTTATGGAAGACAATCTTACTCGGCTATGAGTGATCACCAAAGAAGAAGAAGATGCAGTGCCGGGGTGCAAAAATCTGCCCAGTGCCCCCTGCCTTTCGGACGGAACTGCTGCATCCGGAACTCAGTTGGATGCTGGGTGTTGGCGACAGGAGGGGGTTACAAATCAAATAAAATGGCCAGGGACTCTGCCAAGCAGATTTCCTTGTCACCTGTATTGCCCTCCTTGCTCACGTGTTGTCCTCTGTATTCAGCAAGGTGTCTAAAATTTGAGAGCAAAGAAAGGCAGAGAGGCAAGTTAAGGCTGGCGGCCGCCAGGCACCCAAGTGGCAAGCCTTCTTCCACGGGCAGCTTGACTCGGAGCGCCCACTCGCTTTGGTCCCACAGCACCTTAAGACTTTGATGACGACTCCGCCGTCAGACACTGGGCAGGGGGGCAGGGGATTGGGGTGGAGAGTCGTCTGCAAACGAAGAGCCCGTTGTGGCACTCCAGCCAATGGGTAGGCCCTTCCCCAGACTCGGGTTAAGAACTTTGCTTCGGGATGAGAACAGAAATCGCGCAGCAGCAGTGGGAGGCCCCATTACCTAAAATGGTGCTTCAGGTTAAGAACGGACCTCCAGAACGAACTAAGTTCCTAACCCAAGGTACTCCTGTACTGTTTCTCCCCAGATCTTCAATTCTCAAATCAGTAGGGTACAAGCTAAGATTTTGATCCGACAATTGACATGCTCCCTGCTGCACTTGGGGTGCCACTGAATGGGAATAAGACAGGATCAACTTCTCCCTCACTGATAGGTAAAAGGTAAAGGACCCCCGGTTAAGTCCAGTTAAGTCCAGTCAAATGTGTGCATTGCTGTAGATAACTTAGGGGTCCATGGTTGAGCCACTCTTCTCATCACCTTCTCTTCATGCTCCAGGGAAATCAACCCGCAAACAGGACTGTCAGGGACTGGGCTACAAAGGAGGTGTGGTGGGAATCGCCTCCTCCCCCTGACCCTGAATCTCCCCAGGAGCAGGAGGACAGTATTGATTTAGAACAATGGTTTGCTGAGGGGCATAGTTCAGAAGGGAAAAGCTGGGAAATACTGGATGAAGAGCAGCTAAGAGGAGAAACACTGGAAGAGAGAGGGTTAACAGATTCACAGTCGTTGGGTAGCATCCCCCTCCCCCCCCCATTCTAGGAGAGCTGAAAAAGTTGCTGAACAGAAAGCACAATGACTACAAGCTAAGGTTACCAGATGTAGGGGTGACATGGACTGAAGGGGGACGGTCTGTGTGTGTGTAGCCTTAAATGGAAGCATTGCCATTCTTAGAGGGAGATGTTCGTTATCCCTCGCTGTGATCATTAAAGAATTCTAACTGGTAAGAGGACTCCATTCACTTTGTTCTGCTTATCTACTGCCAAGGGTGGGGGTGGAGGAAGCTGATTTCTTGAAGCCTGACAGGGACCCAACTTCAGGAGCCCGCTTCCTTCCTGTGGTTTCCAGAAACTGGTATTCAAAACGATAGCTATTATGATAGTAGTCACAATTCTCATGGACCCTTTAGCAGAGATTCCTGAATTGTAGGTGGTTAGACTAGATAACAACAACAACAACAACAACAACAACAACAACAACAACAACAACAACTTATTATTTGTATCCCGCCCATCTGGCTGGGTTTCCCCAGCCACTCTGGGCGGCTTCCAACAAAGACCAAAAATACACTAAAATGTCACACATTGAAAACCTCTCTGAACTGCCTTCAGATGTCTTCTGAATGTCAGGTAGTTCTTTATCTCTTTGACATCTGATGGGAGGGCATGCCACAGGGTGGGTGCTACCACTGAGAAGGCCCTCTGCCTGGTCCCCTGTAGCTTTGCTTCTTGCAGGGAGGGAACCACCAGAAGGCCCTTGGCGTTGGACCTCAGTGTCCGGGCAGAACAATGGGGGTGGAGACGCTCCTTCAGGTATACTGGACCGAGGCCGTTTAGGGCTTTATTTTTTTTTTCTTCAAAATTTTTATTAGGTTTTTTTAATAAAAGAGATACAAAAATGAAAAACAGCATTGTTTGTGTCTTTACAAAATTTCATAACATCTTTGGACTTCCTCGCGTCATCCGCTCGCACTTACATTGTTCATAAAATTTTTCAAGCAAATTACCATCTTATTTGTAATCTTATAACCAATCATTACAATATAGTCTAGTAATACTCATCTAATTTAGTGATGGCCAATTGTTTATAATCAAGCATCCTTCTTAGCATTCCATCAAATTACAATAATTTTGTAAATAAATCTTAAATTTCTTCCAGTCTTCTTCAATCCTTTCTTCTCCCAGGTCTCGAATTCTGCCAGTCATTTCCGCCAGCTGCATATAGTCCATCAGCTGCATCTGCCATTCTTCCAGCGTGGGTAGATCTTGAGTTTTCCAGTTCTTTGCGATGAGTATCCTTGCTGCCGTTGTTGCATACATAAAGAAAGTTCTGTCCTTCTTTGACACCTTCTGGCCGACAATACCCAGAAGGAAGGCCTCTGGTTTCTTAGTGAAAGTATACTTAAATACCTTTTTCAGTTCATTATATATCATTTCCCAGAAGGCCTTCACTTTAGGGCAAGTCCACCAGAGGTGAAAGAATGTTCCTTCATTTTCTTTACATTTCCAACATTTATTGTCAGACGAGTGGTATATTTTGGCAAGCTTAACTGGGGTCATGTACCATCTGTATATCATTTTCATTATATTTTCTTTCAAAGCATTACATGCAGTAAAGTTTAGCCCAGTGGTCCACAACCTTTCCCATTCCTCAAACATAATGTTATGCCCAATGTCCTGTGCCCACTTTATCATAGCCGATTTAACCATTTCGTCTTGTGTGTTCCATTTCAACAGCAAGTTATACATTCTTGAAAGTACCTTAGTCTTAGCTTCTAACAGTTCAGTTTCCAACTTCGATTTCTCCACCTGGAACCCTAGCTTTTTGTCATTTTTAAAAACTTCTTTAATCTGAGCGTAATGTAACCAGTCTCGCACTTTATCCTTCATTTTTTCCATACTCTGCAATTTCCAGTTATTTCCATCTTTTTCTAATATTTCCCAATATTTTGGCCAATTGGCTTCCATATTGGGTCTTTTTCGGGCCTTAGCTTCCAGAGGTGAAAGCCACCTTGGGGTTTTATTTTCCAATAAGTCTTTATATTTTGTCCAGACATTAAACACTGCTTTTCTGACAATATGGTTCTTAAAGGCCTTATTGATCTTAACTTTGTCATACCATAAGTATGCATGCCAACCAAAATTATTATTAAACCCTTCCAGATCCAACACATCAGTGTCTTCGAGAAGTAGCCAGTCTTTTAGCCAGCAGAAAGCTGCGGCTTCATAATACAACCTTAAGTCTGGCAGGGCAAAGCCCCCTCTTTCCTTTGCGTCAGTCAGTATCTTAAACTTAATTCTGGGCTTTTTGCCCTGCCAGACAAATTTAGAAATATCTCTCTGCCATTTCCGGAAGCATTCCGTCTTGTCTATAATCTGTAGTGTTTGAAACAAAAACAACATTTTTGGCAATACATTCATCTTAATAGCAGCAATTCGGCCTAACAAAGAAAGCTTCAATTTTGTCCAACTGTCCAAGTCTCTCTTAATTTCAGACCAGCATTTTTCATAATTTTCCTTAAATAGACTCAGATTTTTTGCTGTTATGTTCACCCCTAGGTACTTTACCTTTTTCACCAATGATAATTCTGTTTCTCTCTGAAACTGTTCTGATTCAATATCTGTCAAATTTCCCCCCAACACCTTAGTTTTCTGTTTGTTTAACTTAAATCCCGCCACCCGACCAAAATTGTCAATCAATTGTAAAACTCTTTTCGTACTAGATTCCGGCTCCTGCAGTGTCAAAACTAGGTCATCTGCAAAAGCTTTAGCGTTTAGGGCTTTAAAGGTCAACACCAACACTTTGAATTGTGCTTAGAAACGTACTGGGAGCCAATGTAGGTCTTTCAATACCGGTGTTGTACGGTCTCGGCGGCTGCCCCCAGTCACCAGTCTGGCTGCCGCATTCTGGATTAGTTGCAGTTTCCGGGTCACCTTCAAAGGTAGCCCCACGTAGAGCGCATTGCAGTAGTCCATGCGGGAGAGAACTAGGGGTCCCTTCCAGCTCTACAATTTTATGTTTCTATGACCCTTGGGACGCAGGGACGCAGGTGGCGCTGTGGGTTAAAGCCTCAGCGCCTAGGGCTTGCCGATCGAAAGGTCGGCGGTTTGAATCCCTGTGGCAGGGTGCGCTCCCGCTGCTCGGTCCCAGCGCCTGCCAACCTAGCAGTTCGAAAGCACCTCCGGGTGCAAGTAGATAAATAGGGACCGCTTACCAGCGGGAAGGTAAACGGCGTTTCCGTGTGCGGCTCTGGCTCGCCAGAGCAGCGATGTCACGCTGGCCACGTGACCTGGAAGTGTCTCCAGACAGCGCTGGCCCCTGGCCTCTTGAGTGAGATGGGCGCACAACCCCAGAGTCTGGCAAGACTGGCCCGTACGGGCAGGGGTACCTTTACCTTTACCTTTATGACCCTTGGGGTCTCTTCTAACTCTGCAATTCTGTGACTCTGCCCCGCAGCCAACTGCTTGTCCCATCCAGACCCGTTTGGGTTGACACAGCCAAAGAACAGCCTTCGAATTCCCCGGAACCTGGGTTTGTCCTGGAAAGGGGAAAGCAGTGTGATTGTGACCCAGAAGTCCACACTGAAGGGGTTTAGGCAGGGAGCCTCTGGCAGATTCCTTGAGAAGAGGTGCTGAAAAGAGGACCATAGCAGGGGAGAGGGAAGTGAAGAGATGTCCTGCTGATGCAGCTTCTCTGATTCGGCTCCTTATGGGACGGCTTAATTAAGGATCGACTGCAGAAGATCAAACGAACATCTCCCAACACGCATCTGCCACATGGTGGGAGGGGGGTCTCCTCCTTTGCGCGGAAAACTCTTGAAAACCAGCGGGGGAAACAACTGGATAATGTCACTTTCAGAAGTGCTGTCTCCCTTTGGGCAAAAGCAGGGAGGAGGAATTTGGAAGACGGCAGGTGGGCCCTGAGATGCTTTGCAGAAAGGGCAGAGATGCCTCCAGGTTCCTTCTCTCTCACTGTAGCCCTGTAGGCAAGACTTGGAGAGATCTGTCAATCACAGGAGCTGCCTTTGCCGGATCAGACAAAAGGATCAGACAAAAGGCCCCTTTCCTCGCTGCTGTCTAGCCTTCCTTCCCTGACTTCAGCCAGACAGACCCTGCTGGGAAACTCACGAGGGACAGGGACAGAGAAAGCTGCCTTGTACTTGAGTCAGACGCTTAGTGTTTTCTAGGCTTTCTCCATGTTTTGGGGTCTTTATTCTGTCTGGAGATGCTGGAGATTGAAGCTGGGTTGTGTATGTAGAGTACAGGGTCACATTTAAGGTGCTGCTTTTGACATTTAAAGCCCTATACGGCCTAGGACCCTCGTACCTACAGGACTGCCTCTCCCGGTATGCCCCATGGAGGACCTTAAGGTCCATAAATAGCAACACCCTAGAGGTCCAGGGCCCTAAGGAAGTTAGATTAGCCTCAACCAGAGCCAGGGCCTTTTCAACTCTGGCTCCGGTCTGGTGGAACGCTCTGCCTCATGAGACCAGGGCCCTGCAGGATCTGATTTCTTTAAGCAGGGCCTTTAAGACAGAGTTGTTCCGCCTGGCCTTTGGCTTGGAGCCAGTTTGATTCCCTCCCTCTCTTTCTTTTTTCTTTTCCTTCTCCTCCTGCGATGAGGCTACATTTTAATATTTTAATGTTTCAATATTTTAATGTTGTATTTTAATTTTGTTTTTAAGTTGTAATCATTCAACTTGTTTTTATTATTGCTTGTAAGCCGCTCTGAGCCTGGCCTTGGCTGGGGAGGGTGGGTTATAAATAATAATAATAATAATAATAATAATAATAATAATAATAATGTAGAATCATAGAGTTGGAAGGGACCAAGCCTCGACAATGCAGGAATCACAGCTAAATCGCCTTGGCCCAGTAAGCGTCTCCATCCCCATCGTTCAGCCCTGAGGTCCAGCTCCAATGCCTTTCTGGCAGCTCCCTCTCTCTGAGAAGTGAGGTTGCAGGGAACCAGCATGAGACAAGCAGAAAATGTGCAGCAGCTCAGATACACACTTCTTGAACCTGGAGGCTCCATTCCATGGGATCTTGACTAATCACAGCCAGGTTTTACTTCTGGGGAGATTTGGGTCTCTTGGCTTCTTCTTTCCTTCGCCTTTTTAAAAAAATGGAATTAAGTGCTGGCTTTTGAAGCAAACACACCCCTATTACTGCCTCCCTAATTATCAGTTGTTAACGCTGATAAGAGAGCGATCAGATTTAATGGGCAAGAGATTACAGCAATTAGAGAACAGTCTTAGCCAGCCTTGCAATCTAGGCCTCTCTCCCCCCCCCCCCCCGGGCGCGTATATCACTTTGGGCGTGGCGGAATATCCAAACGGGGGAAATTACTGAAGGGAACATTGGCTTGACAAAATGGAGAATGCATCCACCGCTTGTTACCAAGCTGTGGTAAACGTGCACCCAAACGTTGGTTTTTGGGAATTAGCTCAGTGGCAGAGCACATGTGTTGCATGAATAAGGTCCTGGGTTTAATCTGCCAGGATTAAGAGGCAGTGGCATAGCATGGATTGTCGGTGCCCAGAACACGTGTTTGTGCACTGGGGTGGAGTGGAGCATGGAGGATGCTGACTAAACATCAGGGAGAACTTCCTGATGGTAAGAGCTGCTCAGCAGTGGAACAGACTTTCCCAGGAGGTGGTGGACTCACCTTCCTTGGGGTTTTTAAGCAGAGGTGGGATGGTCACCTGTCATGTATGATTTAGTTGAGATCCCTGAGTTGCTGGGGGTTGGACTAGATGACCCTCAGAGTCCCTTCCAACTCTACAGACAGATGGATAGATAGGTAGATAGAAGAAGAAGAAGAAGAAGAAGAAGAAGAAGAAGAAGAAGAAGAAGAAGAGGAGGAGGAGGAGGAGGAGGAGGAGGAGGAGGAGGAGGAGGAGGAGGAGGAAACAACTCAGGACAAAAGGGAGAAATGAGCTAATAGGAAGGCATGTTTGGCAAATCCTCACCATGATCAACTCCTGCCCAGAAACCTATGTCCACACTGTAGAAGGACATGCATATCCAGAATTGGCCTTCACAGTCACTTACAGACTCACTGTTAAGACCATATTCATGGAAGACAATCTTACTCAGCTACGAGTGATTGCCAAAGAAAGAAGAACAGGTACCCAGACACAATTTGCAAAGCCCTCGGTGATTGTGTGAAAAGAGCAGACTGCACTATTTGTCCATCCAAGGAGGGCAAGCCCTACTATTTAGGCTGGCTGATAACTGCCCTTCAAGGATAGTGTCTCCCCCTATGGCCAGTTGGCAGTCATTGAATAGAGCTCTGTCATAGGGAGTTGCCTCATCCTGAGTTGGACCATTGATTCATCTAGCGCAGTATCATCCACACCAAATAGCAGCTGCTCTACAGGATTGGAGGCAGGAGTCCTGAAACTGGAGGTTCAGAGATTGAATCTGGGGCCTCCTGCATGCAGAGCAGATACTCTCCCACTGAGCTATGGAAGGATCCAGGAAGCTGCCTTATATTGAGTCAGATCATCGTTCCATCTAGCCTAGCATGGTCTACACTGACTGGCAGCAGGATGTTTTGCCATTTTAGGCCAGTGGCATAGCATGGTGTGGGGGACAAAGGGGAGGTTGCTCCGGGGGCAAAATTGTTAGGGGCATGAAATTTCAACACCTGGTGCTGCCTCAATGTAGCTATGCTCTTCCATCACTGGACACCATTGGAAAAGGCTGCTCTGTGCGAACCAGGAAGTGACCTCTCCAGACAACAGAATGATTCTTCTTATCTCTGTGGCTTTTCTTATCTCCTGGGTGACATGGACACCTTTAGGCAGTTGAATATGCATGCGTACTACATCCGTTTCCCTCCATCCCACTCTCCACGTGGCCCGGGGCACTGGCAATCCATGCTATGCCACTGCTTCAGGCTAAGCAGAATATGCTCCCTGTTCACCACAACCTCCTCCTCTTTTGCAGCCCCAGCCTCCTTCCTACATTGCAGCTCTCTCCCCCCCATACTCCTCGGAGGCTGGATCTCCTGCCTGAGGCCACTGCCTCACCTTGCCTCATGTGTGGGCCGGCCCCAAATGACAGTAGCTATGTAGGATTTCGGACTGGGGATAGTCCCAGCCCTTTCTGGAGATAAGGCTGCTCCCTTTCTTCTTGTGTATCTACGTAAGAGAAAAAGGTGAGGTCTACTCAGAGGGACCTGCTAGGGAGACGCACCAGACGAATTTGGCAGAGAACTGTTTTCAGCAAATCTTGTGAAATTCCTCGCCCGGAGGTGGGCAGAGGGAGGTGCAATTTCAAACATCTCTGTACCCCAGAGAGGGATCCTTTGCACCCATGCCCTTGATGTACCCCCCCACCTACCTCCCTGCTTCACTTGCGGCCACAAGTTGGTTAAGCAGGATCCAATTTGTTGTGGATAATCTTTAAGGCACAACCTTGAGCCACCCAACCATTTCTTCTGCTGAAGGAGGAAATTTGATTTAGGCTGAGAGGAAGGCAGAATTCCAGCTAAAGTCAGCAAAGATGCAGATGATAACACCGAGAGAGATGGAATAGAAATGAAGTTCTGACAGAACGGATTTTTCTTCCCCTTCTGGGCAGACTTATGGCACCCTGCGAATTGGAAGTTTCTTTTCTTTTTCTTTTTTCCTTTACAGACTTTTAAAAGAGCCACACTTAATTTCTGAAGGAGAAAGGTGACAGAACTGCTTTGAAGAATCTCCTTGCATCTGGAGGTCCTCTCCCCCAAAAATCCCTTTGCAGGTGGGACATTAAAGGTAAAGGTACCCCTGCCCGTACGGGCCAGTCTTGACAGACTCTGGGGTTGGTGCGCCCATCTCACTCAAGAGGCCGGGGGCCAGCGCTGTCCGGAGACACTTCCGGGTCACGTGGCCAGCGTGACAAAGCTGCATCTGGCGAGCCAGCGCAGCACACGGAAACGCCGTTTACCTTCCCGCTGGTAAGCGGTACCTATTTATCTACTTGCACCCGAGGGTGCTTTCGAACTGCTAGGTTGGCAGGCGCTGGGACCGAGCAGCGGGAGCGCACCCTACCGCGGGGATTCGAACTGCCGACCTTTCGATCGGCAAGCCCTAGGTGCTGAGGCTTTTATCCACAGCGCCACCCGCGTCCCTTCAGGTGGGACGTTACTCAGGGGTGAATAGGGAGCCCAACTCCCCCCCCCAGAGATGGCATCTTGTGCCTTCAAGGTGAAACTTTGCCATGTTATTGCATCTCAGGAAATGTGTGCAACCCCTGGTGGAAATACACTCTGCACATGCTTGGTGGCACCTTCTTCTTCTTCTTCTTCTTCTCCTTCTCCTCCTCCTCCTCCTCCTCCTCCTCCTCCTTTCATTCCAGGAATAAGACTTGCACTGGCAAGTAATGAATTAATTAATGGTTCTGTCCATTGCCACATGGCAGACCCTGATTAATTTCTGAGACAGAAATTCTCAGCCCTGTGGAGGACTGAACGTAGAGCCCTTTCACATGCAATGCTTGAACTCTACCACTTGAGAATGGACTACCTCAGATTGTGGTGGACTCTCCTTCCTTGGAGGTTTTCAAGCAGAGGTTGGATGGCCATCTTCCAGGGATACTTTAGCTGTGATTCCTGTGTTGCAGGGGGTTGGTCTGGATGACCCTCAGAGTCCCTTTCAACTCTACAATTCTAACATATGGGCATCAGAAGAGCTTGCAGGATCAGACCAGTGTCCCATCTAGTCCGTCATCCTCACAGTGGCCAAATAGTTCCCTGTGGGAAACCAGCAAGCAGAATCTGCGCAGAAGAAGAAGAGGAGGAGGAGGAGGAGGAGTATGGATTTAATATCCCACTTTATCACTCTCCTTAAGGAGTCTCAAAGTGGCTAACCATCTCCTTTCCCTTCCTCCCCCACAACAAACACTCTGTGAGGTGAGTGGGGCTGAGAGACTTCAGAGAAGTGTGACTTGCCCAAGGTCACCCAGCAGCTGCATGTGGAGGAGAGGGGAATCGAACCCCGTATACCAGATTACCAGTCCACTGCTCTTAACCACCACATCCCACTGGCTCCATCTCCCCTTCTGTGGTTTCCAGCAACTTCTGTTCAGAAGCTTTCATTCCTCTAGCTGTGAAGGCAGAGCCTACAGCCTTCATAGCTGGTAGACATCAATGACCCTCTCCTCCATGAACTTGTGCAATCCTTTTTTAAAAATTGTCTAGGCCATCACTTCCTCCAGTGGGAGGGAGTTCCACAGGTTCACTCTGCACTGTGTGAAGAACTATTTCCTTTAATCTGTCCTGAATCTTCCACCCTTCATGATTATTTGATTCTGTGAATCTAAGAAAAGCCGTGGGAGGGCAGAAGGGCTTTTGTGGTCGAATCCTGCTTGCTGGTTTCCTAGAGCTAACCATCGCTGAACTAGATGGGCAACTGGCCTGATGAAGAGCGGGGTCTTCTTATGTTCTTATGATGCCAGCCCTGCTGGCAGCTTCCAGAGGGGGCTTTGCACTGCCAGTTTCTTTTACGTTTGCTTTCATTAGCACTGTGGAGATTTATTGCAAGTGCTGCCATTGTCGTTCTTACCACATCTGGCTTCTCTCTCTGCGGCTGGCAGCTGTCTTTAACAGTTCCCTGAGCAGACACGGGGAACGAAAGGGGCAAATGGCCCCACAATACGGTTTTACGGAATGTGCAGAACCCTCTGCCTCAATTGTGCAGCGCTGCCTGGGGGAAACAACCGCCTTGCCCTTCAAAGAGGCAGATTTAGGGCAGCACGTCCAATTCCACCACGCTGGGTGCCGAGCTTGGAAGGTGCAGCAGGACCTCACAACTCTGATGTGGTGAATTCAGTGGAACAGAGGGTGGGAGGCAGAGGGACACCAAATTTTCACCTTGTGCAGCTTGCTGCTGAAATTTGAAAGAACAAAGTCCATCTCTGCCCTCACCGCTTGCTTGTAGAAACACAAGTCAGGGTGTGAGAAGAGGCAGTGATGGCCAGCAAACTAGATGGCTTTAAGAGAGAATTGGACACATTCATGAGAACCATGGAGGCGCAGGTTAATTCTGCATCCAAGGCGGCTATTTACCAGCTCCATCTGGTATGCAGGATGAGATCCTCCCTGCCTGCAGACTGTCTTGCCAGAGTGGTGCATGCTCTAGTTATCTCTTGCTTGGACTACTGCAATGAGCTCTATGTGGGGCTACCTTTGAAAGTACCCTGGAAACTACAACTAATCCAGAATGCGGCAGCTAGACTGGTGACTGGGGGCGGCTGCCGAGACCATATAACACTGGTCCTGAAAGATTTTCATTGGCTCCCAGTATGTTTCTGAGCACAATTCAAAATGTTGGTGCTGACCTTTAAAGCCCTAAACGGCCTCGGTCCTGTATACCTGAAGGAGCCTCTCCACCCCCATCATTCAGCCCAGACACTGAGGTACAGCGCTGAGGGCCTTCTGGCAGTTCCCTCGCTGCGAGAAGTGAGGTTACAGGGAACTAGGCAGAGGGCCTTCTCGGTGGTGGCGCCCGCCCTGTGGAACGCCCTCCCACCAGATGTCAAGGCAATAAACAACTATTTTACTTTTAAAAGACAACTGAAGGCGGCCCTGTTTATGAAAGTTTTTAATGTCTGATGCTGTATTGTTTTTAATATTCATTTGTAAGCCACCCAGAGTGGCTGAGGAAACCCAGCCAGATGGGTGGGGTATTAATAATAATAATAATAATAATAATAATAATAATAATAATAATTACTACTACTACCAGGTAGAGGGCCTTCTCGGTAGCCTTCCACGCTTCCTGTGGAACACCCTCCCATCAGATGTCAAGGAGATCAAGAAATACACAAATACACATCTAGTCCAACCCCCTGCAATGCAGGAATCTCAGCTCAAGCATCCATGACAGATGGCCACCCAACCTCTGTTAAAAAACCTCCAAGGAAGGAAAGTCCACCACGTTTCATGGGAGACAGTTCCACTGTCAAATGGCTCTCACTGTCAGAAAGTTCTTCCTGATGTTTAGTAGGAATCTCCTTTCTTCTAACTTGAAGCCATTGGTTTGAGTCCAACCCTCTGGAGCAGAAGAAATCGATCTTGCTTCATCTTCCATATGACAGCCCTTGAGATATTTGAAGATAGCTATCATATCTCCTCTCAGTCTCCTCTTTTCCTGGCTACCCAGATCCTGCAACTGTTCCTCATCAGGCTTGGTTTCCAGACCCTTGATCATCTTGGTCACCCTCCTCTGCACATTTTCCAGCTTGTCAACATCCTTCTTCAATTGTGGTACCCAGAATTAGACACAGTATTCCAGGTGTGGCCTGACCAAGGCAGAATAGAGTGGTACTATTACTTCCCTTGATCTGGACACTAGAATTCTGTTGATGCAGCCTAGAATAGCATTAGAGATTCTTCTTTTATGTTGCTGCATCAATTTCAGTTTCTCTCAGTTCCTTCTTGCCCCCCCCCATGTCAATTCTCCATATTTTCACTTCCGTCTCTGAATATTTTTATTAGAAAAACAGCCCTTGTGAGAATTCATCAGAATTTTTCCTATATACACATTTTTGCAGACAAATTTGCTTAATGTACACATTTTTGCAAAGCGATTCCCCAAATACAATGCATTTTGTATGCCATTGTCAAGAACACATGTATTCCATGCACATCCTCCCCTGCTAAGTGCATTTTTCTGCACATTTCACATGGCTGGAGAACGGCATTGCAAAATTTGGAGAAGTCCAAGTATCGAACGATAAGGTTGTGCCTCAATTGGCAAATTGTTCTGGGATGTCTCCTCCATCTCTAGTTCTCCCTTGCTGAACGTCTTTGAGCGCAGCTTCTGCGCTTGCTGAAGATGCTCTCAACCTCTGGATTCCCTGCATGAAGGTTTTATTCTGCTGATGGTGTAGAGGTGCTTTGGTGTGGAATCTCATGGCTCTAAGGTGAATGATTGAACTTAGATCACACATCTCAGGCCTTCTCTTTCTGGTTCAAGTTATCTTGCCTAGTTCAGCTTCTTATTTTATTTTATTTTTAAAGCAAGAAGGCTAGAATCACACACCTGACTCCTTTAACGGCAGCAGAAACCCTGGCAAAGTTTAACTGCAAACCCTAAGGAGTTCAATCTGTTTCTCTCTCAATGATGCATGCGGAGCTTCTGAAATGTGCTAATTTCACTGCCTGGAACTTCTGGGCTAATGATGTCTCTGCTCCAGAAACACAGGAAAGTTCCTTTTCGCCTCTCTTGCACACGTGACCATATCAGGCTTTATACCAGCTCAGATTGATGGCCCATCTGCTCCGGGGGTAGCCAAAGCGGAGCTCTCAAGGCGTTGCTGGATTCCGAACTCTCATCAGCCTCAGCCAGCATGACCAATGAGCCGAGATGGTGATGGGAAATGGAGTCTAACCAGACTGGGTACCCGGATATGATTGGTCTGCTCTGGTGGACAGCCGTTCTCTAAGGTTCCAGGTGGAAGACTAGTTTGGAGGATTCCCCTTTTGCAAAATCTCTTGCCTCCTGCAAAAAGTGGGGCTTTGGTCATCTGTCAGGGGAATGTATGAGAACTGAGGTAAGTTGTCGCCAAAACAGCCTTGGCCCAGTATACCTGAAGTATACTTGAACCAGGCAGAGGGCCTTCTCGGTGGTGGTGCCTGCCCTGCGGAACGCCCTTCCATCAGATGTCAAGGAAATAAACAACTATCTGACTTTTAGAAGACATCTGAAGGCAGCCCTGTTTAGGGAAGCTTTTAATGTTTGATGCTGTATTGTGTTTTCAACAATATTTGGTTGGGAACCGCCCAGAGTGGCTGGGGAAACCCAGGCAGATGGGCAGGGTATGTATGTATGTATGTATGTATGTATGTATAAATAAATAAATAAATAATAGGCATTTTGGGCATGTTTCTCCGAACAGACACATTCTTCTACATAATTTTGTCTACCATATGCATTTATGCATTCAGGGCAAGAAATTTCCCCCCAGATATAATGAATTTTTGAACACCCTCTCACTTAAAAATATTCTTGTGCACATTTTTGCCCAATACAGGAGTGAAAACAAGCTTTATTTCACCTGGGTCAAAGACAAGACTCGGTGTGGTGTGGTCCCCCCCCCACTTGCATATACACACACAGAATGGGAGATTCAACGGTGCCCCTCTCCTGGGGCAAAACACCTGAATAGCCTCCTGCCCCCGTAGCTATGGCTCTGCCCAAAATATACATTTCTGTGTTGGGAAACTCCATCGAAAAATCCAGAGAAATGCCAGAGTTGGAAGCAATGCCTTTGTTTCAGGTTGGCATATTGCTTCAGAAAGCATACATAACCCTAAATTGCAAACGGAACCCAGTTTCTTTCCCACCCCTGCCACGCAAAGGAGCTGTTCCACACACCAGACCTTCTCACTCTCTTGACAAAGCGCCTGCCAAGAGAGAGAATGGGGTGATCTTGCAGGGGAAGGTGGCTTTTCCTAAGGAAGCGCTGCTCTTTGAGAGAAAACGGTACCCAAATCAGCACTTTCTGCTGTGAAAAAAGAGAGCCTCGCAAAAATTGGCCGTGGCCCTGGTTTTAACGGGAGGTCTCAGGGATTGAACCGGCGACCTTCGGCGTGCAGAGCAGATGTTCTGCCGCCAAGCCAGGGACCTTCCCCACGCCCCCAAAGACACGTCCACCTGCCCCGCGATGGCTGAGGACGCACAGATGGCTCAAGCTTGCTTGGCAGCAGCATCCTGCTCCACAGAATTGGCCGGGCTCAGCATCGCAATTAGCAAAGACTGCGTCTGTCGAGAAAGTTCGTGAGGGAAGGAGGCTCCCTCACCTCCAGAGCTCCGCACACTCCATTATTCATACATCAGGAGCAGGAAATGGGATGCGAGGCGACATTTGAAATTGGGACCCGGCATCTGCTGGTTCTCAGGCTGTGTAATGCACACTCCAATACCTGCCAGAGATGGGAATATATCCCCCACCCCCTCCAAAGGCGAAAAATACCCTTCGCCAGTTCTGTGGGTTGCTTTCTCCCTGTAGATTTTTCTTGCCCACAGGATTGGACATCAGTGGGTACGGCCCTCCAGTCAGAGGCAGCGGCGTAGCGTGGGTTGTCAGCACCCAGGGCAAGGCAAATAATTTGCACCCACTAACCCGGGGCAAGGCAAGTAATTTGCGCCCCTAACCTGCCGCCGCTGCCAGCTTCTTCTTGCTGCTGGCTGGGCTGGGGTATTTACGGTAAGGTAGCCACGGCGGCGGGTCCATGTCAGGTGATCTGAGGCGAGTTGCGACTGGCGCTGGCGCCCAAATGACGCCGCTTGCCCGAAGGAGGAGGGCAGAGAGGCGAGGAAAATGCAACATGGCCCAGCAGCTGCAGCAGCGGCGGGGCTGTGAGGAGGGGCTGCCTGGTGCGCTCTCCGTGGCCCTGACATGCGGGGACCACGGCGAGTGCTGAGAGCCGCTGCCTGCCGGATGCCTTCAGCCCGGACGCGCGCACAGCTCGTTGGTTCCGTGTGCTGGTCCCGGGGGTAAAGTACCGTGGGCGTAAGCAGAGTCCACACGAAGAGGGGCGAGGTCCGAGGCGGAGAGCCGGGCGGGGAACAGGAACGCTGGAACAGGAGGCCGAGCAGGGAACAGGAACACTGGATGGTCAGGAACAGGAGGCCGAGCAGGGAACAGGAGCACCGGATGGTCAGGAACAGGAGGCCGAGCAGGGAACAGGAGCACCGGATGGTCAGGAACAGGAGGCCGAGCAGGGATCAGGAACACAGGAAGGTCCGAAGCCAACAACGACGTTGCTCCCGCAACCTGGGACCGGGCTGACTGGGCTTTTATCCTCTTCTAAGGCCAGGGGCGGTCTCGGCCCCCAGGAGCCCCGCCTCCTCTGGCCTTAAGGCGAGCACTCCTCCTGGGAGCAACCAGTTCCCTTCGCCTCTCTGCCCTAAGCCTCTGCAGATCAGGAGAGGCCGAAGGGTTACTGGGCCCTGGAGGAGGCTCACCTGTAGCCACTGAGTCCTCAAGCACCTCTGGGGCCAGAAGGGTTTCACCTGGGGCCAGCTCCTGGTGCTCTGCCACAGGTGCAGGCTCTTCAGCATCTAGGCCTTGCCCCAGTTCAGCCGGCCCTGGAGGCAGGGACTCCTGTGCAGGCTGGGATTCCTCTGGTTCATCCTCTGAATCGGAATCCCAGGCCATCACATTCCGTGAGACCTGGGGCTCTGCTACAGCCTGCGCCCGAGGCTCTTCGGCGACTCCGGAGGCAGCGAGCGCCCCCCCAGATGTTGCGCCCGGTGCGGCCAGCCCCCCCTGCACCCCCCACGCTACGCCACTGGTCAGATGCAGTTCTCTGTCCCTGATTTCTGGGGTAGCTCAGTCAGTAGAGCATGAGAATCTCTCTCTTTTTATTTATTTAAATTTTATTTTACAAATTTAAGATCATAACAATACAACCATACACACCAACAGTTTAAAATTCTTCCCAATCTCTTGACTTCCCACCTTCCCTTCCGCGGGTCCTTGTTATTACACTTTTTCTACTGCATCGTTTTCAATAGTCCATGTTTTATATAACTCCATTAACTCCATAGTACTTGCTACATTATGGGACACAGGTGGGGCTGCGGGTTAAACCACAGAGCCTAGGACTTGCCAATCAGAAGGGTGGCGGTTCGAATCCTCACAACAGGGTGAGCTCCCGTTGCTCAGTCCCTGCTCCTGCCAACCTAGCAGTTCAAAAGCACGCCAGTGCAAGTAGATAAATAGGTACCACTCTGGTGGGAAGGTAAACGGCGTTTCTGTGCGCTGCTCTGGTTTGCCAGAAGCGGCTTAGTCATGCTGGCCACATGACCCGGAAGCTGTACGCTGGCTCCCTTGGGCAATAAAGCAAGATGAGCGCTGCAACCCCAGAGTCGGCCACGTCTGGACCTAATGGTCAGGGGTCCCTTTACCTTTATCTTACTTGCTCCATTAAGATAAGTTATAAATTTTCCCCATTCTTTGTTGAAATTTTGGTCTTCTTGTTTCATGAGCTTTTCCGGTCAGTTTTGCCATTTCGGCATAGAAGAAGAAGAAGAGTTTGGATTTGATATCCCGCTTTATCACTACCCTAGGTAAAGGTAAAGGTACCCCTGCCCGTACGGGCCAGTCTTGACAGACTCTGGGGTTGTGCGCCCATCTCACTTAAGAGGCCAGGGGCCAGCGCTGTCCGGAGACACTTCCGGGTCACGTGGCCAGCGTGACATCGCTGCTCTGGCGAGCCAGAGCCGCACACGGAAACGCCGTTTACCTTCCCGCTGGTAAGCGGTCCCTATTTATCTACTTGCTCCCGGAGGTGCTTTCGAACTGCTAGGTTGGCAGGCGCTGGGACCGAGCAGCGGGAGCGCACCCCGCCGCAGGGATTCGAACCGCCGACCTTTCGATCGGCAAGCCCTAGGCGCTGAGGCTTTAACCCACAGCGCCACCTGCGTCCCTATCACTACCCTAAGGAGTCTCAAAGCGGCTAACATTCTCCTTTCCCTTCCTCCCCCACAACAAACACTCTGTGAGGTGGGTGGGGCTGAGAGACTTCAGAGAAGTGGACTAGCCCAAGGTCACCCAGCAGCTGCATGGGGAGGAGTGGAGTTGCGAACCCAGTTCACCAGATTACGAGACTACCGCTCTTAACCACTACACCACACTGGCATAGTCTAACAGTTTGATTTTCCATTCTTCTCCGGTAGGGACTTTGTCTTCTTCCCATCTCGAGCATGAGACTCTTAATCTCAGGGTCATGTAAACCAACTCCTAGAGCAGCCTTTTTCAACCTGTGGGTCCTCAGATGTGGTTGAACTATAACTCCCATCACCCCTAGCTAGCAAGGCCAGAGCTCAGGGATGTTGGGAGTTGTTGTCCAGCAACATCTGGGGACCCACAGGTTGAGAACTGCTGTCCTGGAGGCTGTGGGGGCTTCAGTCCCCACAATAAAATATTTAAAGGGACCGAGTCCCCACAAAGTTGATGGGCTTTCCTATTCAAATGGTGTGTGTGCACTGTGTCATGTGATCGATCATGTGGGCTTACCTGGGCCCCATATTTTATTTTAGTTGGTGCCCTTCACAGGGTTGCAGGTTTGAGCCCCATTTTTGGTCAAGAGATTCCTGCATTGCAGGGGGTTGGACTAGATGACCCCGGGGTCCCTTCCAGCTCTCCATAATTCTATGAGCCCATCTCTGCCATTAGGTGCCCTTGCAAAAGTTGCCTGGAGCACCAATGCGAGAACAGGCTGCTGGACTCGATGGGCTACTGGCTGGATCCTGCAGCCTCCCTTCCCATGTTCTTATGCGCTGCCTGGGACCTCGGCCAAGAAAGCATTACAGATTCTCCAGTTCTAGGGCCCTGTCTGCAAGACTCCACAGCTTTAAATCTCTCTTAAGCAATTGCGAGCAGATGCTGTATTTTATACAGGATAACCATCTGGACTCAAATAAATCCCACCGTTGCAAACTAGCCATTATTCTTTAAGGTTTCTGTACTTTCTCCCCATAAGTGCTGCTGTAATTCTAGAGGAGGGACGAGGAGAAGGGAGGGACGAGGAGGAGGTGTGTGTTTGTGTGTGTAAGGAGGAGATGGTACATTACTCAGCTGTACCCATAAAGAAAAGCACTGGAGATTGCAGGATACAAAGGGATACTTCTGATTCACACAATTCTGGCTTGGGTGCTCTGCACGTGCTTCAGGGGAAGAGGCCCAATGATCAGAGAGAAAGGCTGCGCAGGACACATTTGGTCCACAGGCTTGAGGCTTCTTACACCTTGATCACCGCAGGTCCAGGTTTCCTAGATGGATAGGAGTGCCTGTCCTGCAATTCTACTCAGTATTGATCCAGAGCAGATTCCAATGTATAGGTAGCAGAGTAAAAACTTAAACACGTTGCAGATTATAGTGCCACTGTATTCTGCTCTGGTCAGACCTCACCTGGAGTACTGTGTCCAGTTCTGGGCACCACAGTTCAAGAAGGACACTGACAAACTGGAACATGTCCAGAGGAGGGCAACCAAAATGGTCAAAGGCCTGGAAACGATGCCTTATGAGGAACGGCTAAGGGAGCTGGGCATGTTTAGCCTGGAGAAGAGGAGGTTAAGGGGTGATATGATAGCCATGTTCAAATATACAAAAGGATGTCACATAGAGGAGGGAGAAAGGTTGTTTTCTGCTGCTCCAGAGAAGCGGACACGGAGCAATGGATCCAAACTACAAGAAAGAAGATTCCACCTAAACATTAGGAAGAACTTCCTGACAGTAAGAGCTGTTCAACAGTGGAATTTGCTGCCAAGGAGTGTGGTGGAGTCTCCTTCTTTGGAGGTCTTGAAGCAGAGGCTTGACAACCATATGTCAGGAGTGCTCTGATGGTGTTTCCTGCTTGGCAGGGGGTTGGACTCGATGGCCCTTGTGGTCTCTTCCAACTCTATGATTCTATGATTCCCAAAAATAGGCCAGAGGCGATTGTATTTTATCCAGCAGAGCTGTATTGCTACTGAAGGCAAATGAGCATAATGGTCACAAATCCAGTGGTACCTCTGGATACAAACGGGATCCGTTCCGGAGCCCTGTTTGCATCCTGAAGTAAACACAACACATGACTGCGCTTCTGCATGTGCACGAGTCGCGTTTCGTCATTTTGAGCACATGCGCATGCGCGAGTGGCGAAACCCGGAAATACCGTGCTCCATTACTTCCGGGTTGCCGCGGAGCGCAACCCTAAAATACTTAACTTGAAGCTACTTCAACCTGAGGTATGACTGTACAGGGGTTGGCAAGGCGGACCGGGCATGGGCTGGATCAATCCCACGATTTTCGGTGTCTGGGCATGCGCAGAAACGATTTCCAGAACCACAGAAGAGAGTCTTTGCGCCAGTTTAGTGCAGCGTGCAGGGACTCGCCGAGCAGGCAGCTTGGTTCGGTGGTGGCTCCTGGGCCGGTTAAACGGCCTCCGTGGGCCGCTTCTGGCCCATGGGCCTTAGGTTGCTGACCCTTGCCCAAGACAGTGGGAGTCTACCCCCCACAATTATTTAGGGCAGGGCTTTTAACGGTGTCTGCTCCTGTTCTGTGGAACAGCTTTCCTGTCGAGATACAATAGGGGACATTTTTTTGTTCTGTCCAACTTTGCCAGCTGGATGAAAAGGTCTTTGCAGTAGGTGTCCATTTTTTATGCTTTAAAAACTTGTCTTCTGTTATTATTATTTGTTGTGCTGTTTTGTAACTGTTAGCTTTTTCAAAATTATATTTTGTACATTGTATCGGGACAGATGTGGAGGATTATTATTATACCATTAATAACGCCATAATAGACTGCTGTCCTTCCACTGGCAGATGAAGACAGTTTTATTCCAACAGGACTTTGGAAACTTGTTATTGTTGTCCCTGCCCCCTCCCATTTTCATTTTCTTTAATGAAAGGGCTTTAACAGTGCTGCGCAGTTTTTATTATCTGTATGTTAATGGGTTTTTTATATTTTAATTCTATTAAAGTTTAAAAACATATCAAAGATAATCATTAATAAGGAATTAAACTCTAATAGAATTGGAGTATTTTGTATTTTATCTGCATTATTTTGATTTGTGGGAGCCGCTCTGAGTCCTGTGATTCCCGTGGTAGAGAATCAGCTCTGCATGCAGAACATAAGAACTTAAGAGGAGCTACAACTCCCCACCCCAGATTCATCTCTGAGCCCCAGGCTCCCCAGTCTAAAGTGGAGTGCTCCAGCCACTACCCCACACTGCCCCTCAATATACCTGTCAGGGAACTGCCATCGGAGCTAGAGGTGGAGGCAAGGCTCCCAAGCGATGCTGGAGAAGGGCCCAGCAGGGAGAGAGGCAGCTCGTCGGCTGGGGAAGGTTATCAGCGTAACACCAGGGATAAAGGGGGGCAGATGGGGGAATCGGCGAGGGGGCTCCAGGACTCCTCACTGGAGACCAGCGGAGAGAGCACAGGTGCTCCGCTGCCCACACCCACCCTGCGCAGAAGACTTCTGCGCAGGGAGAGTAGGCGGAGACTTGGCGTCAAAGAACTTCTTTGCTGGAAGAGGTTCAAGAAACGCCCACTGACGGATTCTGCTAGCGACTGAAACAGCCACGAAGTGAAGGGCTGTCCAGACAGAAAAGGTTTAACCAGGCAACCTAGCCAGGAGTGGCGGCAACTTATGCACGAGCAACCCCTATAACCATTACAATACCTCTCTAAAGCTTCAAGAAAAATGTATATGGCATTTATTCACTTGACTAAGGCCTTCGACACTGTAAATCGTAATGCCCTGTGGGCTGTCCTTCTGAAAATCGTCTCCCCAGATAAATTTTTGAACATCCTTTGGCTCCTCCACGATAATATGATGACAACAATCACAGAAAACAATGGCTTTCAAAGTGAACCATTCACAGAAGGATCAGGCGTTAAACAGGGCTGTGTTATTGCCCCAACTCTATTTATTATTTTCATTGCCATGATCCTACACTTGGTGGAAGGGAAACTCCCCACTGTGGTAGAAATCATATATTGAACAGATGGAAAGCTCTTTAACTTGGGTAGGCTGAAAGCAAAGAGTAAGGTTCCCATAACTTTTGTCAAAGAGCTTCAGTATGCTGATGATAACATAGTGTGTGCACACTCAGAAGATGACCTCCAAACTATCCTAAATATCTTTGCAGAGGCTTACAGAAAGCTTGGCTTATCGCTCAGTATCCAAAAAAAAAAACCAAAGTGCTGCACTAACAAGCACAAAACAACCTCTTTGCAGAGCCACAAATCCAACTTAATGGTGTAACATTGGAAAATATCGGTCACTTCTCCAACCTGGGCAGTTATCTTTCCACAAGGGCCAACATTGATGCTGAAATTCAGCATCTCCTGAGCTCTGTGAGTGTAGCTTTCTCCCGAATGAAGTACAGAGTGTTTGAGGACCCGAACATTTGCAGGGAAACCAAAATGCTTGTTTACAAAGCTACTGTACTACCAACTTGTGAACACTAGTGAAATATGGACCACTTACAAACGCCATCTCCAACTCCACAAAAGATTCCATCAACGGAGTTTCCGAAAAAATTTACACATCGCTTGGGAAGATAGGTGCACTAATGCCTGTACTGGAAGAAGCAAAGATCACCCATGTCAAAGCAATGATTCTTCAACATCAACTTCGTTGGACGGGTCATGTTGTGCAGATGCCTGATTATCGTCTTCCAAAGCAACTACTCTACACCCAACTTTAATTGACAACAAAATAGGTTTAAAGACTGTCTCGAGGCAAATCTAAAAAAATGTAGTATAAGCACTGATAGCTGGGAAACACTGGCCTGAGAGTACTCCAATTGGAGAACAGCCTTTACCAAAGGTTTCATGGGCTTTGAAGACACTCGAACTCAGGACGCAAGGGAGAAACGTGCTAAGAGGAAGGCATGCTTGGCAAACTCTCACCATGAACAACTCCCACCTGGAAACCTATGTCCCCACTGTGGAAGGACGTGTGGCTCCAGAATTGGCCTCCACAGTCACTTATGGACTCACTGTTATGACAATCTTACTTGGCTACGAGTGATTGCCAAAAAAGAAGTCTATGCTGACTCTCAAACATGGCTGCTCCTTTGGAGACCTCTAGCAAAAAGTAGATTAAGACAATGCATATACACGATAAGGAAATTAAAATCAGGCATTGGAAGACACAAGATCTACCCACCCTGGAAGAATGGCAGATGCAAGTAATGGATTACATGGAAATGGCGGAAATGACTGGCAGAATTCGAGACCAGGGAGAAGAGTCGGTGGAAGAAGATTGGAGGAAATTTAAAATCTATTTACAGAAACATTGTAAAATTTTTGAATGTTGATGACATTGGAATGAAATGAAGGGGTTCTAGTAATAAGGTAAAAGATTATGCAAGAGTGGATTGATATTAGATGAAAGTTTAAAGTTAAATATGTGAGAAAAAATAATTAAGGATAGACCAATAGGATGAATTTGCTGAACCAAGTCTCTAAGTGGAATACAAAAAAGGGAGGCGTGAGGAAGTCAGGAAAATAAGTTAACCAAAGAAGAGAGATTAAAAAAAAGAGAGGGATTTTTTTTTGTTATTCTTTTTTCTTTTTCTTCTTTTTTTCTTTCTATTATGTTAGTTGTTTGTATTTTTGTATTTTTTGTATTTTTGTGTTTTGGTATTTTTTTCCTGTGTTTTTTCCAGTTATTGTCTTATTCTGAAAACTCTAATAAAATATCATTATATATAAAAAAAGGAAATTAAAATCAGCATGTGCCGAGGGGTCAAATCCAGTTGAAGTATCGTATCTGATAATACGCCCATATATGAGAAACAGCCTGGTGTATCTCATCTCTCCCCTTCCAATCTGTTTAAGCTCTGTGTTCAGACAGGATATACTTTCCTGTTGTGGCTTCCCTTGCCCTGCCTTCTAAATATGTTTTACATGTGTTATTAACTTCTATCTGGATGCTTTATTTTAAATTAACTAAAGATTACAGTCGGGAGTTGGAAGAGGTACCGAAATGTGCGGCTAAATTGATCAGGATGGTGGAGGGAGATCTTCTCCTATGAAGGCTTAAAAGCCAGATGGGACACTTTAATGAAGGGGGGAAATAGAAGGCAGCTGTAGTAGTTTATTTGAATTTTTTTTTTTTAAGAAGCTTGAGTGTTCAGCAGAGAGCATTTTGAGAAAAACAATATATTTGAAAAGAGCTTCCCCGATCTAAGGGGGAGATGAGAGGGTTTAGGCTGGCAAAAAGAGATGGCTCTGCATTTCACCTGCGGGACTCACCGACACAGGATGTTGCTCGGAACTCGGGATGCACAGATCAGTCTATGCCTAGGCTGTTTCAGCTTTGCATGCATCCATACACAAGTCTGTCTCATTTCTGCATTAATCTGCAATTATTATTGTGGGTTTTTTTTTAATATAAAAAAGGTCTGCACATAAAACAATTCATATTTAACTAAGCACTTGAGTACATATTTTGGGGAATGTATTTTCTCACAAAATATGCATGCTGAACGGAGCAATTTTTCAATTGCTCTGTTAGGCATGCATATTTTGCGAGGAAATATATTGCAAACATTTAAGGTGACGGGAGGGAGAAAGGAAGGCAAGATGAAGGAGCTTAGCATGCTTCTGCTGAGAGACCAGAAGAGGGGTGTGTGTGTGTGTGCGCACACACACACACATTTATTTATTTATTTATTTATTTATTTATTTTAAATTACCTAATTCAGGTTATCAGCTTGGCTTGGTTGTTGTTGTTCAAAAACAGTTTTCCTCCCAGTGTTTTGAATGCAAAAGAAATGAAATATGCCAATTCCATGATTAGCAAAGATTGCTCCATGTTCTGAGGTTGTGTTGTGGGAACGTCAACGGTGTGATGCAGCAGCTAAAAAGGCTAATGCTGTTCTAGGTTGCATCAACAGAAGTAATAGGAAACCATAATCTTGCTCTCTTCTGCCTTGGTCAGGCCACACCTGAAATATTGTGTCCAGTTCTGGGTGCCACAATTGAAGAAGGATGTTGACAAGCTGGAAGATGTGCAGAGGAGGGCGACCAAGATGACCGAGGGTCTGGAAACCAAGTCGTATGAGGAACGGTTGAAGGAGCTGGGTATGTTTAGCCTGGAAAAGAGGAGACTGAGAGGAGGTAGGAGAACCATCTTCCAATATCTTAAGGGCTGTCACATGGAGGAGATAACATGCTTGCTTTCTCCTGCTCTGGAGAGTAGGACTCAAACCCACGACTTCAGATTACAAGGAAGGAGATTCCGACTGAACATCAGGAAGAACTTCCTGACAGGAAGTGCCATTTGACAGTGGAACCGTCTCCCATGACACGTGGTGGACTTTCCTTCCTTCCTTTCTGAAGGAGCGTCTCCACCCCCATCGTTCTGCCCCGGACACTGAGGTCCAGCGCCGAGGGCCTTCTGGTGGTTCTCTCACTGTGAGAAGCCAAGTTACAGGGAACCAGCCAGAGGGTCTTCTCAGTGGTGGCGCCTGCCCTGTGGAACGCCCTCCCAGCAGATGTCAAAGAGAAGAACAACTACCAGACTTTTAAAAGACATCTGAAGGCAGCCCTGTTTAGGGAAGCTTTTAATGTTTGATGGATTACTGTATTTTAATATTTTGTTATGACAGCATCTTAAAGTTAAGACAGCATCTTAAAAAGCAGAGATATCACCTTGCCGACAAAGATCCGTATAGTTAAAGCCATGGTTTTCAAAGTAGTGATATATGGAAGTGAGAGCTGGACCATAAAGAAGGCTGATTGCCGAAGAATCGATGCTTTTGAATTATGGTGCTGGAGGAGACTCTTGAGAGTCCCATGGACTGCAAGAAGATCAAACCAATCCATTCTGAAGGAAATCAGCCCTGAGTGCTCACTGGAAGGACAGATCCTGAATTTGAGGCTCCAAGACTTTGGCCACCTCATGAGAAGAAAAGACTCCTTGGAAAAGACCCTGATGTTGGGAAAGATGGAGGGCGCAACGAGAAGGGGATGACAGAGGATGAGATGGTGGCACAGTGTTCTCAAAGGTACCAGCATGAGTTTGACCAAACAGTGGGAGGCAGTGGAAGACAGGAGTGTCTGGCATGCTCTGGTCTATGGGGTCACAAATAGTCGGACACGACTAAATGATTAAACAACAACAACATTTTGTTGGAAGCTGCCCAGAGTGGCTGGGGAAGCCCAGCCAGATGGGCGGGGTTTAAATAATATATTGTTGTTGTTGTTGTTTAGTCGTTTAGTCGTGTCTGACTCTTCGTGACCCCCTGGACCAGAGTACGCCAGGCACTCCTGTCTTTGGATGGTCACCTGTCATTGATACTGTAGTTGAGATTCCTGCATTGCAGAGGGTTGGTCTAGATGACCCTTGGGTCCCCCCCATCTCTGTTGTTCTACCATCATGTGAAAATACGGGTCCTGGCACATTTACTATGGAAATCTGCCCCGCATTAGCAGTCTGCTGTGTCCATCGATCCCAGAGGGCTGCTGACAGGCCAGATCTATCTCCTTGAATATTTCCTCTCAGCCCAAGAAAGGCTTTAGTTTTTTTTATTTCACTTTTATCAGAGCAAATCTGCCTCTTTAGGAGAATGGAGGCCTAAACACTCCAATTAAAACCTTTATCGGTCCAAACAAAAGAAGCCCCGAACCGGAGCGTAATGTCCTGCCTCAAGTCTCTCCGTCCCCTACAGATGCCCGCTAAGATACGCCACAGAAAAGATTGGCAAAATAAGCCCAGGAAACATGCTGTTCTTTTGCTTGGCTGTCGGCTAATTGCGCTGGCTTTTCTGTCCTTCCCCGGGCCTCCCTCCACCCCGCTAGTCCCCGAGTGCTGGGGGAAATCATTATAGGAAAGGGCAGGAGGTTAAGCAGAGAGAAATCACATCGCATTTGGGGCAGAGGCAAAGTGGTTTGCGCAGGGAGCGAAAGGACGGCTGCAAAATCCTGGCGCGTTTCCTGCCAGCTCCGGCTCTGATCTCCCTCTGTTTTTGTTGTCGCTTTCCATCCTGAGCCTGGTCCTCGAGGGAAACAATAGAAAATGATTAATAAATAGGGAATTAGATGAAGAGGGGGGAAAGGAGGAATGGGGAGACAGGGAGATTCGGGAGCCAACCAGATGCATGTGGGAAACCTGCAAGCAGGATTCGAACACAAGATCCCTCTTCTCTCCTGTAGCTTCCAGCAAATGGTGTTCAGAAGCATTGATGCAAAGTCCAGTTACGAAGGCAGAGCAGAGGCATCCTCACTGCTAGCCATTAAAAAAGAAAAAAGTATTTCTACTTTTCAGATTTATACATTTCACTGATTTTACAATCATTTTGACATTTCAAAACTTGGCTTCCTTTCCCCTCTTTCTGCAGTTCCTTAAATTTATTTTTAACATCTTCTGCATATCCAAAATTAACTTAATTTGTTCATTTATTCATCTTCTTTAGATATATACTCTTCTGAGGCTGAAGGTTATTACAATAATCCTGCCAGTGTTTTTACCTGTTATGCAATTTATCTGTAAATAATAAATAAACCATTTCCATTCTTTTATAAAAAAACTTTGTTATCTTGATTTCTCATTCTTCCAGTAAGTTTCTCCATTTCTACATATTCCGTAAGTTTTTGTATCCATTCTTCCTTTGCTGGGAATTCTGCTTCTTTCCATTTTGGGTCAAGTAACATTCTGGCTGCTGTAGTAGCATACATGAATACGTTTCTAAACATTTTAGGCAGTTATATCCCTATAATTTCTGGGGTTTTTTTTACGAATGTTATTTTAAACATACTTTTCATCTCATTATGTATCATTTCCCAGTAAGCCTTAACCTTACTCCAAGACCATCACATATGATAAAAAGAACCTTCTTTCTCTTTACATTTCCAACACTAATTTGATTTAGATTTATACATTTTTTTGCCAGTTTACTCGGTGTTAGATGCCACCAATAAATTTCATATAATTTTCTCTTAGACCATAACATGCTGTAAATTTAATATCCTTAAAAATTGTTCCCATGCTTCCATATCTATATTATGACCGATATCTATTGCCCAGTTTATAGTTGATTATTTTACTTGTTCATTCTTTGTCTCCCATTCCAATAATATTTTAGATATTTTAGACAGCACTTTTACATTTTATATTCCAACAGGTCTCTCTCCAGTTGTGATATTAGTTCCCCAAATGGCACATCTAGCCATTTTATAATCTTCTCCCCCTCCCTGAATTTGCCTAATCCCTTTTTTAAAGCCATCCAGACTGGTGGCTATCATTGCCTGCTGTGGGAGAGAGTTCCACAGTCTAACTGTGCTGTGAGAAAAAAATACTTTCTATCTGTCCTGAATCTTCCAGCATTCAGCTTCGGAATTCAGTCTTGTCCACTCTGGCTGGCAGGAGTACTCCAGGTTTTGATTCTGTGCTGGGCCCGGGGGTAACCCAAGTAACGCTGTCCAGATCCGGTCCCGAATCCAAGGATTCTGCGAGGAGTCAGTCTGACAGGGCCAAGGCAGGAAACCAGGCTAGGTCAGGCACAGGATCACAGGCAGGTTCTGGCAAACAGCAACATTGCTCCCGCAACCTGGGGCGGGGTCCAGCCAGTGGCGTAGCGTGGGGGTGCAGGGGGGGCCGGCCGCACCGGGCGCAACATCGGGGGGGCGCTCGCACTCGAGTGCTAAAATCCACGGGTTAGGGGGCTCAAATTACTTGCCTTGCCCCGGGTGCTGACAACTCAAGCTACGCCACAGGGTCCAGCAGACTTTTATCAATGTCGGGGTAACAGCCGGTCCTGATCCCCTGGCAACTCACCTCCCTGTCTTGCCCGAAGGCGAGCACTCCTCCTGCGACTACTCAGGTCTCTCCTTCTCTCAGACCTGAGTCTCTGCAGCTTGGGAGATGTTGGTGGGTTACTAGACCCAGGGGCCACCTCAGCCTCCCCTGACCCAACTGGTAGTGGAGCAGCTGCAAGTGATGGCCCAGCTGGAGGCAACGAGGTCATCTCCACATCTGGAGCCAGGGCAGGTTCAGGCCCCTGACTCGGCCCAGCTGGTGTTTGTTGCAGGAGAACCTGTGCAGACTGGGATTCTTCAGGATCATGCCCCAGACGTGGTTCAGATGATGCCTGAGGCAAAGGATCCGGTGCGGACTGAGACTCCTCTGGCTCTGACTCTGAGCCCAAGTCCCAGGCCATCAGAGATTCCTAGCCCTACCCTAGAGACACCAGGTTCAACCATTGAGCCACAACCTTTCATGCCATCTTACAATTTTCCTTACATTTTTGTTATATGCCACCTTTTCCACCATGGAATACATGGTTCTCTCGCTCCTTGTTTAATCCCCACAACAACCATGTGAGGTGGGTTAGGCTGATTGTGGGATGTGAAACAGAGCAGTCAATGACAACATCCCTAGAGTGGACATAAAATGGGGATGTCTGGACCAGCCAGTCGGAACTTCCTGTTTCCTCCTGGGCTGGGACAGACTTCCTCTGTGGTGTAGTGTGGTGTAGTGGTTAAGAGCGGTAGTCTCGTAATCTGGAGAACCGGGTTCGAGTCTCCACTCCTCCACATGCAGCTGCTGGGTGACCTTGGGCCAGTCACACTTCTCTGAAGTCTCTCAGCCCCACTCACCTCACAGAGTGTTTGTTGTGGGGGAGGAAGGGAAAGGAGAATGTTAGCCGCTTTGAGACTACCTAAAGGGAGTGAAAGGCGGGATATCAAATCCAAGCTCTTCTTCTTCTTCTCTGCAAGTGACCAGAGGTGGTTGTGGCCTCACCTGTGCAGGTTGACTCCATTCCTCAAAGAAGCAACATCTGCTTATTCTGAGATGCCCAGCTTCCAGCCAAGAGAGGACAAAGGGACTATCTCTTTATGGGATAGATTCCAGGTGTATATATTTTGTAACTTAAGTCTGCCTTCTGGGATCCATTTGTGAACAGAATGTGAGTAAACTCTTTTATATACTTTTATACAAGACTGTGTCGTGTCTATTCTTTTCATGAGGGAATAAAAGGGGAATTACCAGGTAACTTATTTTAGAGGCTTATACAAGCCTGCAAAACTCTATCCGCTGTACAAGTTTAAAAGTTACTCTGCTAAATAATAGAACTTGTTAACACAAATTGGGAAGGATATAATTAAACAATATATCCTCTCCTGCCTCCCTGAACATTCCCACACTGATGGGAAGAGACTTGCCCAAAGTCACCCAGTGAACTTCATGACCAAGTGATGATTTGAACCCTGGTCTCCCAGGCCCTAGTCCAGCACTCTAACCACTGCATCTTACTGGGTGGAAACGGCTAGGTGGATTTTGAAGACTTAAACTGATGCTGGGGTGAGATCAGTGCTGCCTGTATGCTTGCAACTGTAGTCAAGGGGTACGTTTGCAGCAGCCAAAAAGGCTAATGCTATTCTAGGCTCCATCAACAGAAGTCTAGTGTCCAGGTCAAGGGAAGAAATAGCCCGTCTCTATTCTGCTTTTGTCAGAGCACACCTGGAGTACTGTGTCCAGTTCTGGGCGCCACAATTTAAGAAGGATATTGACAATCTGGAATGTGTGCAGAGAAGGGTGATTGAGATGATCAAGGGTGTGGAAACCAAGCCTTGTGAGGAACGGTTGAAGGAGCTGGGTAAGTTTAGCCTGGAAAAGAGGAGACTGAGAGGAGATATGAGAGCCCTCTTCAAATGTCTCAAAGGCTGTCACATGGGAGAGGGAGCAAGCTTGTTTTCGGCTGCTCTGGAGGGTAGGACTCGAACCCATGGCTTCGAGTTACAAGAAAGGAGATTCTGACTAAACATCAGGAAGAACTTTCTGATGGGAAGAGCTCTTTGGCAATGGAACAGACTCCCTCAGAAGGTGCAGGACTCTCATTTCATGGAGGTTTTTAAAAGCAAGGGCTGGATGGCCATCTGTGATGTATGATCTAGTTCAGATTCCTGCATTGCAGGGGGTTGGACTAGTTGACCCTTGGGTCCCAACCATACAGTTCTCTGATTCTATGGGCTTCTTGTTCAGGGCAATCATCTTTTCAGATTCAGCTAAACCCTTTCAGTTGTAAAAATGGTCTTCTTATTGACCCATGGGGCTGCTCTTTACAGTCACTCTGCTTCAAGCCTGAGCTTTAACTGCTGCAAACCACCTTGCTTATTTTAGACAAGAAGGCATCGATGTTTTGAGATCAATAGATGCATGTAAGAATTTCAGTGGGAAATGTTGGTTTCTGCTAGTGATGGGCAGAGCTCTCCTGAGTTTGATTCAGCACTGGCTGTCTTGGCAAGTTTTCTGCAAAGCTTCTGTCTCATCATGTTGCCCGCGGATGTTGCTGTGCGCATGAACTGCCCTGCATGGCCCTGGGAACTGCATGCTGCTTCGATCGCAGGCGCAACTTGGGATGGAGGAGAGATTTGATTCAGTGCGCATATGAAGCTTACCAAATTTGCACATTCAGTCGTGGCTAGTGGCCTGGTCCCCCATGAATTTGTCTAATCCTCTCTGAAAGCCACCCAAGTTGGTCATGACACATTGTGGTTGCGAACCCCACCGTTTTCACTCTTTGCTGCTATGTGACAAAGCACGTCCATTTGTCTGTCCCGAATCGCAGAATCAGCCCCAGGATCTACGGATAATGGCTGGTATACAAATTTAATAAATCTTCAATAATAATTGGGTTCCTTCCAGGTCTATTGCGCAGTCCAACCCTTGCAATGCAGGAGTCTTATTTATTTATTGAATTTATATTCCACCTTTGCCTCCAAGCAACTCAAGACGATGTGTATGGTTCTCTCAGCCTCCACATTCACTATACAGACCTTTGTCGGTAAGGTGATGTCCCTGCTTTTTACCTTGGTGCCCCCCCCGTCAAATGTAAGTAATCCCCTGCCCCACCAGTTTCCAAAATGCTGTTTCTTTCCCTGGTTGCTGGTCGCTCTGCCCCACCCTCAACTCCTGTCACATTTTAATTCTCCCTCCCTCTGTGTCCTTTGTGATCTGCCCCTCGAATACTATGGGGGGGGGGTTCAGAGTTTGAATGCAGTAAAAGTACATAGGGACATATGAGCAGTGTTTCATCAATACAGCAGCATAAAACGATTTAAAATTAAGTGATAGAAAGACAAGGTAATAACACATTATGAACTTAAAAAGTAGGACGTCATGTGCTTTCAAAACCCTTCCTTAACGTTATAAACTGTGAGTGTAGATCGGCCCCACTGACTCCCAAGCAGGGATGAAGGAAGGGGGTTGGTGGGGTTGGGTCACCCCCCGGGTGTCCCCACTGACGGGGGTGACAAAATGCAAGGCGGCACTCATTGCAGGGCCTGCAGTGCGCCAGAGCCACACGTCTCTCCTGGGAGTGACGCGGTGTCTTGGGTGCCTGCAGCTCTGCGCTGCCCCAAACGGTCTGCCCACCGCCTCCCCCTCAGCTGTAGGGTGGCCCCACGGAGAGTCCTGCCCCAGCTCACCCTGCCCCCACAGGTGGCTGGCCCCGACCCTGGGTGCATGGCATGCACGGCACCACCCCAGGCGCCCAATCATCTTGCTTCACCGCTGCTCCCAAGTCCTAGTCCAACACTCTAACCACTACACCACACTGCCTCTCTCTCAGCTGAGATATGAGGTGTGTGACTTGTTTGAGGGGGCAGGATAAAAAACTTGTAGGTTGCTGTCTGTGCTCCCATTAACCTAGCCCATTTATAATAATAATACTAATTTATTATTTATACCCCGCCAATCTGGCAGAATTTCCCCAGCCACTCTGGGTGGCTCCCAATTGAGTGTTAAAAACAATACAGCATTAAGTATTATCTGTATTCTGGAGTGCCTGGCGCATGAAACTACCATATTTCTCGCTCTATAGGACACACTTTTTCCCCTCCAAAAATTAAGGGGAAATATGTGTCCGTCCTATGGAGCGAATGCAGGCTCCTTGGCTTCAGCGATAGAAACGCAAAGCCTCCGAAGCGCAGAGAGAGCGCTCCTACCGTGCTCCAGAGGCTTCGCATTGCTTTCGCTGAAGCCTGGAGAGCGAGAGGCATTGGTGCACACCGACCGCCCTCGCTCTCCAGGCTTCAGGGATAGCCGCCTAAGTTCCCACTGCAGGGAGAGGTTGTGCGGGGCTAAAGAGGAAGTCAAAATAGCAAGCGGGGTGGATCCCGCTCGCTGTCTTGGCTTGTGCCATAGCCGCGCACAACCCCTCCAGCAGGGAGAGGTTGCGCACAGCCTGTACACTGCTCTTTGGGGCTGGGGGGGGGGGGAATAAGATTTTTTTTCTTGATTTCCCCCTCTAAAAACTAGGTGCACCCTATGGTCCGGTGTGCCCTATGGAGTGAAAAATACAGTAACACCAAACTGCTGCTAGAAGCTGGTAGGTACAGTGGTACCTTGCAAGACGAAAAGAATCCGTTCCACGAGTCTCTTCGTCTTGAGGTTTTTTCATCTTGCGAAGCAAGCCCATTAGCGGCATGGCGGATTAGCGCTATTAGTGGCTTAGCGGCTTAGCGGATCAGCTGATAAGCGGCTTAGCGGCTTAGAGAAAGGGGGGAGAAAGGGAAAAAACCCCGCAGGAACTCGCAAGACATTTTCGTCTTGCGAAGCAAGCCCATAGGGAATTCGTTTTGCGAAGCACCTCCAAAATGGAAAACCCTTTCATCTAACGGGTTTTCCATCTTGCGAGGCATTCGTCTTGCGGGGCACCACTGTTTTCTTAGGTAGACTTCTTCAGACCCTGGGGGCTCTACTCACCTGCCACGCCTAGCATCCAATGCTAGACATATCCCTCTGCAAAGGACTTCCTTTCTCCCTTTTTAAATCCACCAGCCGATGTGCGCAGAAGTGCTTTCTTTTGTTCCGCCCTGCGTTTCCTTAGCGAAGTTCTAGAAAGAATAAAGTTGAGACGGTATCAAAGCCTTGTGCTTTCCCCTCTCCTTTTCTTTTGCCTTACAGTAACAACTTCAAGCCTTGCCTCTTAAAGGGGCTGGCAAGGTAGGACGGAAACTCTCTTATCGCCAGCCTTCAAGGGGAAAGTGTTGCCTTTGATATTGATATCTTGGAAATGCAAAAGTAGCATGTTGGGGCTGCAGAAAAAGGAAGCAGTCTGGGCCAGCTCTTCTGGTGCCTTTTCAGGCACGAGTTTTTCCGGGATCCTGAGATCCCTCTGGGGAATGGGGAATGGGTGAGAGAGCCAGGGCTGTGCCTGCCTTTAAGAACATAAGCAGAGCCTGCAGGATCAGGCCAGGGGCCTATCTAGTCCAGCATCCTGTTCTCACAGTGACTGAACAGTTGCCTGTGGGAAACCGGCAAACACAAGAGCAAATCTCTCCTCCTGCAGTTCCCAAAAACTGGTATTCAGAAGCAGAGCCAGTCCAGGCATTAGGCAGGCTTGGAACACTGCCTCAGGTGGAAGAAGACCCCACTAGATGGTGTGCCCACCAGCGGCAGAGAAACACCGTCACCGTAGGTGCCGATTTCTGGCAAGATTGCGCCAATTTGAGGCAAGAGCTCACCTATAATAATAATAAAATAATAATTTTAGCAATGACAACCCTAGACAGCATCTTAAAAAGCAGAGACATCACCTTGCCGACAAAGCTCCGTATAGTTAAAGCTATGGTTTTCCCAGTAGTGATGTATGGAAGTGAGAGCTGGACCATAAAGAAGGCTGATCGCCGAAGAATGGATGCTTTTGAATTATGGTGCTGGAGGAGACTCTTGAGAGTCCCATGGACTGCAAGAAGATCCAACCTCTCCATTCTGAAGGAAATCAGCCCTGAGTGCTCACTGGAAGGACAGATCCTGAAGCTGAGGCTCCAATACCTTGGCCACCTCATGAGAAGAGAAGACTCCCTAGAAAAGACCTTGATGTTGGGAAAGATGGAGGGCACAAGGAGAAGGGGACGACAGAGGACGAGATGGTGGGACAGCATTCTTGAAGCTACCAACATGAGTTTGACCAAACTGCAGGAGGCAGTGGAAGACAGGAGTGCCTGGCTGCTCTGGTCCAGGGGGTCACAAAGAGTTGGACACGACTAAATGACTAAACAACAACAACAACAAAAAAGCATTTTAATAAACAAGCGTGCCCCGTGACATTTTCAAGCAACATATCATTTGTACAGGGGGATATAATGTTAAACAGGTCAGTGTAGATCCAGCTCAGGTTTCGAATCCCTATTCAGCCATGAAGCTCACTGGGTGATTTGGGGCTAGTCATTGCCTCTCAACCTGGTCTACCTCACAGGGTTGTAGCAGGGATGGAATGAGGAGGGGGAGAGTCATGTACATCATGTCCTAGGAGAAAAAGGCCAGATGTAAATGCAATCAATCAATCAATCAATCAATCAATCAATCATGTGCTGGACATGTTCAGAGATCAAAAAAATTTGGAAATGATTCATGAAGAGATTAAAAAATTGATAAAGGTTTGATATAACAAAAGGGCAGAAGCATATTTATTAGGAATTTTGAGTAAGGATATCTCCAAAGACAAAATTAACATATTTCTATACGGAACAACATTGGTAGCCAGTTACTGGAAAGGAAATAATATCCCAACAAAAAGGGAAGGGTTAAGTAAATTATGCGAGTATCTGGCGTTAGCAAAATTAGCGGATTTAATGAGACACAAATCCAAAACTACGGAACAGAAACAATGGGAATGCTTAAATGAATATTTACACAAGCAGGGCTCAAATACGAAAGTTTGGTTGCGCTTAGACTAACCTTGTGAAGAGTACAGAGAACACAAAGATTTGATGGACTATGAAAGAACTCAAGGAAAGAAGTGACTGAAGAACAGATGTAAAGGTGAACCAGAAACCAAAAGACGTGTGGTGAATGCGGTGGAAGCCTTTTAGAATATTTTAACTAGGATTTATATATTGTAATGTTTGAAGTATAGATTTGGTATTATTGATTATGAAAAGTATCCCCCCTTTTTCCCTTTCTTTTATCTTTCGTCTCTTTTCTTTTCTAGTCTGCATGTTGGAAAATAGGTAGACAAATGTGTTTACAGTGCTATGTATTGATTTATGTTTCTATTTCTTTTTTCCTTTTCTTGTAATATTTAATAAAAACTAATAAAAATTATTTTTTAAAAATCAATCAGAAAACTACCCTACCTGGCAGTCAGCTGAAGAACTAGCTTGGGGGATGGAGAACCTCTGGCCCTCGACACCTTTCAGTCTGGCCCCTCGGACTCTCCCCAGACACCCCTTCCCTTGCTGATTCTGAGTTTTCATCTATCTGGAACATGTCCTTGCTTGCCTGCGTTGAAGATAGAGAAGGATGCATGAGAGTATGTAGAAACCAGCCTATTGTACAAGGAGAAAATTCTTATTAGTTGCTCCATCCTTTTTGGCCTTTGGCTCCACCAACCCCTGGAATGTGGCCCCTGGAAGGTTGCCTAAATGGCAAACTGGCCCTCAAGCTGCAAGAGGTCTTCTACCCCTGATGTATCTCTCCCAATGAGTGACAGCCTCCGTCTCAACTCTTGTGATAGCTATCTACAAGCACTGAGAGATGAGGAAAGAATAACTCTTAATTAACAATAATTAAGTGCTGAATAGATTCCAGCATTGTAGTCGGTTCGGCAGCTCCCGTACCCACAGAGGGGACCACAGCACAGCAGCAGAGCATGTGCTCGGATTGCAGAAGCCAGTGAAAGGACCTTGAGTCCCAGGGCTGGAGAATGAATAGCTGTTAATCAAGAGCAGACAGCATTGGGCTGGATACTTGGTGGACTGATGCTTTAGAAAGTCGAAGGGAGATTGCTTGAAGCCAGAGCTGTCTGCTTATTGCCCTGCCTTTAGGGAGGTATGGCAGCTTAGGGGCAAAGCGCATGCTTGGCATGCAGAAGGGCCCAGGATAATCTCCAGTGAGGAACACGAGAACCTCTCTTGCGCCACATCAGACAAGCTCAAGGTATGTCAGGGACTGGACTGAGGAGTCTTTCTCAACCTCCCAAGAAGAGGAGGACAGTATAGATTTAGAACAATGGTTTGCAGAAGGTCATAGGGCAGGTCAGGAGGACTCCCTGGTCCTAAATGGGGTAACTGTGCCCCTGAAGGACCAGGTGTGCAGCCTGGGAGTCATTTTGGACTCACAGCTGTCCATGGAGGCGCAGGTCCATTCCGTGTCCAGGGCAGCCATCTCCCAGCTCCACCTGGTACGCAGGATGAGACCCTCCCTGCCCGCAGACTGTCTCGCCAGAGTGGTGCATGCTCTGGTTATCTCCCGCTTGGACTACTGCAATGCGCTCTATGTGGGGCTACCTTTGAAGGTGACCCGGAAACTGCAATTAATCCAGAATGCAGCAGCCAGACTGGTGACTGGGAGTGGCCGCCAAGACCAGGTAACACTGGTCCTGAGAGATCTGAATTGGCTCCCAGTGCATTTTCTGAGCACAATTCAAAGTGTTGGTGCTGACCTTGAAAGCCCTAAACGGCCTCAGTCCTGTATACCTGAAGGAGCGTCTCCACCCCCATCGTTCTGCCCGGACACTGAGGTCCAGCGCCGAGGGCCTTCTGGCAGTTCCCTCACTGCGAGAAGCCAAGTTACAGGGAACCAGGAAGAGGGCCTTCTCGGTGGTGGCGCCCGCCCTGTGTAACACCCACCCGCCAGATGTGAAGGAAATAAGCAGCTATCTTATCTTTACAAGACATCTGAAGGCTGCCCTGTTTAGGGAAGTTTTTAATATTTAATGCTGTATTGTTTTTAACACTCGATTGGGAGCTGCTCAGAGTGGCTGGGGAAACTCAGCCAGATGGGCGGGGTATAAACAATAAATTCTTCTTATTATCATTATAGTTCAGAGGCTGCAGAAGGGAGAAGTTGGGAAATATTGGGAGTGGAGCAGCAGGAAGACGCACCAGGGGAAAGACAGCTGACAGACTTAGTGACCGCCGGGGCGGAGGAAGGGGGTGTGGTCTGCCCCCTGTGTCACCACTGAGTGGGTGTGTGACAAAATGCTGGGTGGCACTCACTGTGGGGCCTGCAGCGTGCCAGAGCCACGTGTCTCTCCCAGGAGTGACGTGGTGGCTTGGGCACCCACATGCTCCGCGCTGCCCCAAACGGTCCTCCCGCCGCCTCGCCCTCAGCTGTAGGGTGGCTGAGTGGGAGGAGGCAGGCAGACTCCTCGGAGGTCCCACGGAGCGTCCTGTCCTGCCTCGTTCTGCCCCACAGGCGGCTGGCCCTGCCCCTGGGCGCAGGGCATGCGCGCTGTCCCAGGTGCCCAATCGGCTTGCTCTGCCACTGCTGACTACCCCCCCTCTCCCAGGATCAGGCGTGCACTGAGGGTAGTAGAACAGAAAGCTCAGAGGCAGAAAGCCCAGACCAGCCGGTGACGCAGGGATGACATACAATAGAAGAGACAGAGGGAGTGGGACATTACTCAGAGCAACACCATTATCTGAGAGAGCCACTTCCGCCCTACAGAGGAGGTGGGGTTGCGGGCTTCACGCCCCCACCACGCGTGCGGCGGCTGGAGCCCAGCCCCTGCCCGATTGGGTGAATTCCCGGCCGCGTCACCCCCTGGCCAGCCAATCGGCTGGCTCAGGGGGTGTGGTCTGCCCTATTTAAGGCAGGCACAGCTGGGGATCTCCCTCTTTGCTGCCCGCCAGTTCCTGCTTTTCCCACCCTCCAGCCCTTTAAGGTTTTCGTTCCTTGACCTTGCTATGGACCTTGGTTGGTCGCCGCTGAGGGGCCTGGGAGGAATTTTTCCACTTGGCAAATTGGCACCAGCCACTTGGTTTTCACCTACCTGGTAGCAAATCGTCACAACTTTCTGGGTATTGGCGGTTAGGCATTGGTATACTTCTGTAGATGGAAGAGGGGAGGTTACGCCATCACCTGCCCCGCATATTGAAGGGTAGTCTGGTAAAGGATTCTGGGGAGCATGGCCCTGTCTGAAGCCTGGGGAGGTGAGGGCCTAAGGCACGCCCCCGAGCGGTTACCCTGGGGGAGTTCCTAGTCGATGTGCATCAGCAGGACTCCCCCTACTGGTGGTTAACCCTTTCCGGTCTTCAAGTGGACGGGCTGAAGTCAGATATAGTCGGTTAGGACCAATGCCCAAGCCAATACCGCTCATCACCTGTAACCAATAAAGTTGTGGCCTTATTTAGCCCATTAACCTTAATAATTGTGTCATGTGTCATTATTTCCGGGGGGGGGGGGGACTCGTCACGCAATCAGCATCGTCCATCACTCTCTGTGAATATTGAATAAACTACCTTGGTAAGAACTTCTTGTTTTTCCATTTCCGGCTGCCAGCTGTGAGGGAGGGGGATCGGATTCCCTGAAGCCTGACAACATAACGTAAAAACACATGCAGAGCCCTGAAGCAGGATCAGGCCCAAAGCCCACCTAGTCCAGGATCCTGTTCTGTATGCCAATGGGAAGCCCACAAGCAAGAGCTGAGCAGACCCTCCAAGTCTCCCTATTTTCCAGGGACAGCCCCAGATTTACAGAAGCCGGCCCGGTTTCTAATTCTGCTTTTCCTTAGGACGTCCCTGTTTTCTAAGGCTAGCCTTGGTGGTGGGGCAGTTATACAAGCACCCCCTGATGAGTGACATCGCTTGTCAGGTCCAGGACGAAGCCAGCCAGCCAGTCGGCCAGCCCCTCCTCCGGACGTTCCCTCCATTTAATGGCTGCCGTCGCCGCCTAATGCGAGCGGCTGTTTGCTTTTCCTCTTCTGCCCATCTGGGTACGGTGTATCATCCCTTTTATTTGTTAATGATGGAGGACATTAGTCCAGGCAGTGAGAGGATTTGTGAGGCAAACTGTTGTTATGTTTTACGACTTCCACAGAAGCGCTGTGACCTCTATTACTTCTTTGTTTTATGGCAGCCAGCACGAAAAAAAGAAAGAAAGAAAAGGTCCTCTTTAGATTTATGTGCCGTGTTAAGGGAAAGTGCTTTGTTCATTAGGTTGTGAGTCCATGTCTGTGTGTGTCGCTGAATCATATGGTTGTATCTTCCTGTGTTTACACCACACAAAATTTCCAAAGTTTGCCAGCTCTGGTCTATTCGAATGCTGAGAATAAGCCCAAACCAACACACCATGCTCAGCCTTATGCATTCCCCCCCAACACACTTTAATTTACTTACTTACTTACAGCTATAACAAAGGCGGCATTTTTTCATCTCCGCCAAGCTAAGCAGTTGGCCCCTTATCTCTCTCGCCCTGACCTAGCCACTGTGATCCATGCGACGGTCACCTCCAGACTGGATTATTGTAACTCGCTCTACGTGGGGCTGCCCTTGAGACTGACCCAGAAACTCCAGCGGGTGCAGAATGCCGCGGCGAAACTCCTTATAGGGTCTTCACTGTGAGATCACATTCACCCAGTACTATACCAGCTGCACTGGCTCCCGGTGGAGTACAGGATCAGGTTTAAGGTGCTGTTTTAACCTTCAAAGCCGTATACGGCCTAGGACCCTCGTACCTACGGGACCGCCTCTCCTGGTATGCCCCACAGAGAAACCTACGGTCTGCAAATAATAACATCCTCAAGGTCCCAGGCCTCAGAGAGGTTAGGCTGGCCTCAACTAGAGCCAGGGCCTTCTCGGCTGCGGCTCCAATCTGGTGGAACGCTCTGTCACAAGAGACTAGGGCCCTGCGGGACCTGACATTTTTCCGCAGGGCCTGCAAGACAGAGTTGTTCCACCAGGCCTTTGGTCAGGGCGCAGCCTGACTCCCTCCTCTGGCAACCTGCATAGAATATTGCTTAATTGGTTGCCATTAATTTGATTTTAATTAATTTTTATAATGAATATTTTGAATGTGTGATTATTTGATTGTTTGATTATTTGATTATTGTTAGCCTCCCTGAGCCCGGCTTCGGCTGGGGAGGGCGGGATATAAATAAAATTTATTATTATTATTATTATTATTATTATTATTATTATTATTATTATTATTACTTATTGTTTATAAAAGGCAGCAGTAGATTTTACCAATTATTTTCATTGATTTTCCAAATTACAATGCAATTCTCCACAAATTATTACAAATAAGTACCAAATTACAGTGGACGCTCGGGTGACAATTGGAAATTGCAGAGTCAGGAGAAAATGAAAGACAAAGTCCGAGATTGGTTACACTACGCTCAAATTAAAGAAGTTTTCAAACTTGATAAAAAGTTAGGATTCCAGGTGGAAAAATCGAAGTTAGAAACGGAATTGTTAGAGCCTAAGACCAAGGTACTTTCAAGAATGTATAACTTGCTGTTAAAATGGAACACACAAGATGAAACGGTTAAATCGGCTATGATAAAGTGGGCACAGGATATTGGGTACAATATTATGTTTGAGGACTGGGAAAGGTTGTGGACTACTGGGCTGAATTTTACTGCATGTAATGCTTTGAAAGAAAATGTAATGAAAATGATATATAGATGGTACATGACCCCAGTCAAACTTGCAAAAATATACCACTTGTCTGATAACAAATGTTGGAAATGTAAGGGAAATGAAGGAACATTCTTTCACCTTTGGTGGACTTGTCCTAGAGTGAAGGCTTTCTGGGAAATGATATATAATGAGCTGAAAAAGGTATTTAAGTATACCTTTCCTAAGAAACCAGAGGCCTTCCTTTTGGGTATTGTCGGCCAAGGGGTGCTAAAGAAGGATCGAACATTTTTTATGTATGCAACAACAGCAGCAAGGATACTTCTAGCCAAGCATTGGAAAACCCAAGATTTACCCACACTGGAAGAATGGCAGATGCAACTGATAGACTATATGGAACTGGCCGAGATGACTGGCAGAATCCGAGATCTGGGAGAGGAGACGGTAGAAGAAGATTGGAAAAAATTCAAGATCTACCTGCAAAAATATTGTAAATTGTATGAATGTTAAGAAGGATGCTTGATTATAAACAATTTGGCACCATTAAAACAGATGAAGTGAATTATGAAGATAAGTTAAATTTAAGAAAAACCAATTTTTTTTAAGATAATTATTAGGCTAAGTTTAATTTGCTAAAGAGGGAAATAAATGTATCTAAAATTTGAGATATAACATTGGAAAACTAGACAGTCAGGATGGAGACAAGGTGATAAATTGCTGGTTTAATTTTTATAATTTGGAACGCAGGAGCGGGAGATGTGAGGAAGTCCAAAGGAGATAAGAAAAGATGTTATGACATGTAACACTTTTGTTTGCTTATTTATATTGTAACTAAAAAAAAAAAACTTTTAATAAATATTATTAAAAAAAATACAGTGGACGCTCGGGTTGTGAACGTGATCCATGTGAGATGCACATTCGCAACCCGCAGCGTCCGCAATCTACAGTGGCGCGTCTGTGCATGCACAGGTTGCAATTCGGCACTTCTGCACATGCGCAAAGTGCAATTTAGCGCTTCTGCGCATGCACAACTGCCAAAACCCAGAAGTAACCCGTTCTGGTACTTCCGGGTTTGGGCATTCCGCAACCCAAAATCTGTAACCCGAGGTATGACTGCAATACAATTTTAATTAAATGACTTCCCATTTGCCATTGCTGAGGCGATCTTAGCTTCTAATATTACAATTAAAAAGCCAGCAGTAGAGGCTGTGATCTTCAATAGTCAGCTGGGACCACTTGCATTGGAAGGAAGGATCTCTTAACCCTTTTATCCCTGGCCATTTCCCCACTCAAAATCTCTCCACTCCCACTGCCCACATCACCCAGGAGAAAATAGACTGTTACCATCATTTTAGATTGCATTTTATATATGTATATAGTTTTGATCCCACCAATGTTTAATTGTTTTTAAATGATTGTTTTTTCTATGGTTTTAGCGGTTCTTATTTTTATCTGTAAGCTGCTTTTCCACCAGGGAAAAAGGTGGGGTATAAATAAATAAGTTAATAACAATAAAGGTAAAGGTAAAGGGCCCCTGACCATTAGGTCCAGTCACGACCGATTCTGGGGTTGCGGCGCTCATCTCACTTTACAGGCCAAGGGAGCTGGCGTACAGCTTCCGGGTCATGTGGCCAGCATGACTAAGCTGCTTCTGGAGAACCAGAGCAGCGCACGGAAACGCTGTTTACCTTCCCGCCGGAGTGGTACCTATTTATCTACTTGCACTTTGATGTGCTTTCGAACTGCTAGGTTGGCAGGAGCAGGGACCGAGGAACGGGAGCTCACCCCGTCGTGGGGATTCGAACCACCGACCTTCTGATTGGCAAGTCCTAGGCTCTGTGGTTTAACCCACAGCGCCGCCACCAACAACAATAATTCCCCCTCTCTATAGGGCAAAAAGAAGCTGGGTGTGTGCATGCAAAATTCCTCCAAGAAGCTCAAAGGGTCATCCATGGTTTGACCCTTCCTCATTTAATCCCCATAACAACCCTTTGAGGTAGGTTAGGCTGAGAGTGAATGAATGGCCCAAGTGACTCAGCAAGGATTTGAACCCTGGTCTCCTAGGCCCTTTCTGCCACTCTAATCGCCACACCACACTGGCTCTCAGTTTATGACTCGATTCATCCGGTCTTAAATCCAGTTTGCAACGTTTTCATGTCAGTTTGTGATTTTTTCAAAAATGAAAATTCACCAGTGTTTTAATGTGAGCTTCTCAAACGAACTCGTGTTTGCATGCTGTTTCCACCAACATACAGACTTTTGCCAAGCAATTTCCAGCAATGAAATACGTTATTGTACATTACAGTCACTAATACATGCATTTTTATGGACACTTCAGCCCATGCATTTAAGTACTCGCTCCTCGCCTGGCACTGCAAAATTCAGGGTAGCGCACATTCGTAAAGGATTTTGGTCTGTGTATCGTTTGGAAGGCACAAATGAGCTTGAATTTAAATATGAACTGTATTGAATTGCTCCCCCATTCCTAGTAACAGAGCATGGTGCTCCTGCTACGGAAAATCTGCCTTGAGAGAGAATCTGTCTGAATCCCTTGCAACAAGTGCGTAATAAGCCTTTGTTTATTTACTGAAAATAATCATATAATGGCTTAGGAAAGCCATCGGGCAAACTTTGGCCCGTCCCAATCACCTCACTGTCACCGTCACCTATGCCATTGGGATGGTGGAGACTGAGTCTATAGCTTGAGTGCATGTGTGCTGATGTAAAGGACTTTTTAATGTTTTAATAACAAATATTACAAGATATCTTTCCTCATGCCCGTTGCCTGCTGAGCCATCACGCTGAGAGACCATATTTATGGCACTGTAAAGCACAATGAAGGCAGCAGTGCCGGGAATACTAATCGCCTAAAGTTTATTACGCCAAGCCTGAATGCTTCATTTTAATTGCATGGAAACATTTAATTTGTTAGATGGCGTGTCATGTAGCTTTCCTCAGGCACCAGTAACTTATAGCCACACTGGGGCAATCTACCAGACTAGGAGAGGTTATAAAATGAAATGGATATTTTTTTGGCATCCTTTTTTCTTTTTTTTTACTTGACTCCGTTTTTTCTTTCTTTGCATATGTGTGTGTGTGTGTGTGTGTGTGTGTGTGTGTGATTGCAAGACCTTCTACTTTCTTGGGGTTATGAGACATCTCCTGATAATGATAAAAGGTTAAGCAAATCAGCATCTTCAACTCCAAGCTTATTCAGTATAAAGAGCTAAGCAAAAAAATACTATTGCAATTCTAGGCTTCAAAAACAGGAGTAGAGTGTCCAGATCAAGGAAAGGAATAGTGGTAAGTGATTCTGTCTTGGGAGCACCCTACCCCGAGTCCAATTTTGGGTACCATAGTTTAAGAAGGATGGTGACAAGCTGGAAGGTGTGCAGAGGATGGTGACCAAAAGGACCGAGCGTTATGAGGATTAGTTAAGAGAGCTGGGCATGTTTAGTTCCAGTGGTGAAGCTCCGAACCAATAGCTTCAAGTTGCAAGAAAGGAGATTCCGACTAAACATTAGGTATAACTTACTGATGGTCTTCTTCTTTTTTGGTCATCACTTGTAGCTGAGTAACAACAACAACAACAGCAACAATAACAATAATATATTATTTATACCCCGCCCATCTGGCTGAGTTTCACCAGCCACTCTGGGCGGCTTCCAATCGAGTGTTAAAAAACAATACAGCATTAAATATTAAAAACTTCCCTAAACAGGGCTGCCTTCAGATGTCTTTTCAAGATAAGATAGCTGCTTATTTCCTTCACATCTGTAGGGCGCTACAGGGCGGGCACCACTACCGAGAAGGCCCTCTGTCTGGTTCCCTGTGGCTTTGCTTCTCACAGTGAGGGAACCGTCAGAAGGCCCTTGGAGCTGGACCTCAGTGTCCGGGCTGAACAATGGGGATGGAGACGCTCCTTCAGGTATACAGGACCGAGACCGTTTAGGGCATTAAAGGTCAGCACCAACACTTTGAATTGTGCTCAGAAACGTACTGGGAGCCAATGCAGATCTCTCAGGTCCAGTGTTATGTGGTCCCGGCGGCCGCCCCCAGTCACCAGTCTAGCTGCCACATTCTGGATTAATTGCACTCTACACTGACCGGCAGTAGCTCTCCAAGGTTTCAGGCAGGAGTCTTTTCCTTCTCTACCTGGAGATGTCAGGTAAAGTATTGGAAGACACAAGATTTAGCCACCCGGGAAGAATGGCAGATGAAGTTGATGGACTATATGGAATTGGCGGGAATGACTGGCAGAATCCGAGACCAGGGAGAAGAGTTGGTGGAAGAAGATTGGAAGAAATTTAAAGATTATCTACAGAAATATTGTAAAATTAATGAATGTTAGAAAGATGTTGGAATGAAGTTACATGGCTTTAGCAGAATGCTATAAAGAATTAAGTACAATAGATTGTAAATGGATTAAAGGGAAAAATAAGGTTAGAATGTGTTAAGATAAATTATAGGACAGAAAAGTGAGGAAGATGGAAAGGATTTGCTGAAACAATCAATTGAAGTGGAATACAAAAAAGGGAGGGGTGAGGAGGTCGCTGAAACAAGTAAATGAAAGATAATAATATTGAAAGTATTGGATGTGTTTTTAATTGTTTTTGTCTTGTTTTGTTATGTATATGAAGTGTTTTTGTGTCTGTATTGTATTGTATTGTTTTGTTATGTTTAATTTTCTTTTCTTTTTTTGTAATTCTTAAATTCTTAATAAATATATTTTTTTTTTTAAAAAAAGAGAGATGTCAGGTAAAGCCCAGACAGGTTAAGTCCTGACACACAGGGGAGCTGTCCAGCACTTTCAGCAATGTTAGCAGAAAACCAGAGGGCCAAGTGCTTAGCAGTAGAGGAGGCGTTCTGGAGGCTGTTAGAGCAAGGGACAGGCACCAGCATCTTCTGCAGATCTGGGCTTGAATGTGCCCTGATAAGTAAGTAAAACTGAACCAAGGACCACAGACTCAGGAATGAATGAAACAGTTTATTGACACACCATGTTCAACTCAAGAACAGACGAGGATTAATATTGTTGGTCTACAATACAGGGACAGTAAAAACATCCACTCAAACAGCCCAGGAGGGAATAGTAGAGAGATGAGGAAATAATAGCTAAAGAATGCTATAATAACGGCATTGACGGAGCAATTATGACAAGCAATTTGAATATGAATCCTAAGCCTTCATCTCCCTGGGAAAGAAAAAAAAAACCCCTCTCCTTTAAAGCATCACATAGCATCCTAAAATCCTTGTAAAATAGTCTAGCATTCTGAAATAAAGAGCGTAGCTAGCCAGCCAGTTGCATCTGAGTGAAAGATCCTTTCGTCTTTAGAACAGAAAGGGAGGTGGAAGGTGGAAGGGGAGAAAGGAAAATCAAAAAAGGAAGGAGAGCAGAGAAAAGTGAAAGTGTCAGAGGAAGGGACTTCGAACATCTGGACATCTCCTTCCCAATTGCTCAGTCCTAGGACCAGATCTTTGCCTCCTTTGCATCAAGATGGCCATTGAGGACAATTCCAGCTTTCCTACGTGCAGAGAATCTTTCCAGGGGAAAGTGCGACTGACACCCACGCTATCTGCCGTCACCCTCCACACACCGTTACTTTGACACATTTCATATCAGCACCTTCTTCGAAATGTTATGATTCCACCATCTGTTCTGACACCTGCTGACGATCCCTTCGGCCTCTTATCAGGTATGCCGTTTCTCCCCTTATCACCAACGCGGGTGCCAAGGCCTCGCGCCGGCTGACGCTTTGCTCCGGCAAAAGGTCCAAGCGGCCTGTGCAGAGCGGGTCCCATCCACTGCTGTCATCCATTTAAGCCTGTCATGTGGACACCAGGAAGCAGAGAGGGCATATAGCTCTCTCCTCCAGGCTGAGCATTCCTCGCATTTTAACCCCAAACTAAACAGGGTTGGCTGGTGGAAAAAAGAGGAAGGGGTGGGTGAATCGGTCCCTTTTGGTTTCTCTCCTTTTCTCATTATTCCGGTCTTAAGTTCAGGTCCACACATTTCCACATCAATTTCCATTTCTTTTTTTAAAAAGAAAGTCCTCATGAAAATTCATCGGCATTTTAGTGCACATTTTTCCCAATATACAAAATTTTGCATGCAATTTTGTGTAACGTACAATGCCCCTTTTTGAAAAGCAAATCCCTTCAATTACCATGCGTTTTTATATGTCATTTTTATGAATATATGCACACTTTACCCCAGTATAGTCGTGCCTTGGTTCTCAAACAGAATCCGCCACAGAAGTCTATTCGACTTCTGAAACCAAGGCACGGCTTCCGATTGGCTGCAGGAGCTTCCTGCACCCAATCAGAAGCCACGGAAGCCAAGTTGGACATTCGGCTTCCAAAAAGCATTCACAAACCAGAACACTCACTTCTGGGTTTGTGGCGCTCGGGAGCCAAAACATTTGAATCACAAGGCATTCGAGAACTGTATATCCATTTTTGTACACATTATTTGGCTGGAGAACCACACTGTGAAATTCAGAGATGTGCAGATTTCAAAGGATGTCTGTGTTTCAGTTAATGTATTGTTTCAGAAGGTTCAAATGAGGTAGTTTTGCCTTTAAAATCAAAATGCAACAATTTCCCCACCTCTTCCTACTAAGAGGATCACCATCCCCCAACCCGAACTTTCCCTCAACTTTCCTTATCACAAAAGTCCAACCTTTGAGAGAAGTTCCTTTGTAAGACCTAAGCTGGCCACTTGTGTCCTCATTAGCACCCCAAAAGAATCAGCTAGGCTGCAGCAGCTACAAAGAAGAAGAGTTTGGATTTGATATCCTGCTTTGTGACTTAGGGACCTCGTATTTACGGACCGCCTCTCCTGGTCTGCCCTGCAGAGGACCTTAAGGTCCATGAATAATCATGGTTTAGAGGTCCCGGGCCCTAAGGAAGTCAGACTATCCTCCACCAGGGCCAGGACCTTCTCAGTGATGGCTCCGACCTGGTGGAATGCTCTGTCCCAGGAGACCTGGGCCCTGCAGGATTTAACCTCACTCCGCAGGGCCTGTAAGACAAGAGCTACTCCACCTGGCTTTCAATATGGAGTTAGCCTGATCTTTTATTCCCCTTCCTTCCTTCCTTCCCTCCCTCTCCTCTTTTTATGAAGATTACCTGCTCTGAGATCCCACAGCTAATTCTCCCCTGGTCTCCTTGCTGGCGCAAATAGGACTAATTTAGGCAGCTAGCCCTGGTGATCATCTAATGTTTATTGGATGGATTTCCCCCCTAAATTGATTTTTGAATTCTGAATTTATTGTTATTCATGTTTTATACTGTTTTTTATGCCTTTTTGTTGTTGTTGTTGCATCAATTAAGTGTTTTAAATTTGTTGTTAGCCACCCTGAGCCCAGTTTTCTGAACCAGGAAGGGCGGGGTATAAATAAATAAAAAATTATTATTATTATTATTATTATTATTATTATTATTATTATTATTATTAATCACTACCCTAAGAAGTCTCAAAGCGGCTAACAATCTCCTTTCCCTTCCTCCCCCACAACAAACACTCTGTGAGGTGAGTGGGGCTGAGAGACTTCAAAGAAGTGTGACTAGCCCAAGGTCACCCAGCAGCTGCATGTAGAGGAGCGGGGAATCGAACCCGCTTCACCAGATTACGAGTCCACTGCTCTTAACCACTACACCACACTGGCTTTCTAAGTGATGGTGCCCTCCAGGGTGGGCCTTTCCTTCGCTCCCTACCTGTTAGGTAAGAGAACAATGGTCAGAGAGGTAGTTGAGAGTTGGAAACTGGCTGGGGAATGGAGACACAGAGACCTGCTTGCTCTGTGCTGTATCCAAAGCTGTGACTGATAGAGAAGCAAGATCTGTCAGGGTGTTAATTCTGTGAGCCCCTCCAACCTATGCTCAGGCTGTATATATCTGTAGGTAAAACCAGATAGTCTAAAGACACCACAGTCTCTGCTGACCTTCTTCCCAAGGAAACTGAACCCCGGGGAAGTCTGTCACTGTTAAAAGATAGGAGTGGCATGTAACAATGCATTTAAAGCACATAGCTCCCCCCACAAAAGAAGAATCCTGGGAACTGTAGTTTGTTAAGGGCACTGGGAATTGTAGCTCTGTGAGGGGTAAACCATAGTTCCAAGGATTCTTTGAGTGAAGTGATGACATTGGCTGATTGACATCTGATGCCTGTACATCGTTCAGCCTGGACACTGAGGTCCAGCTCCGAGGGCCTTCTGGCGGTTCCCTCACTGCAAGAAGCCAAAGTACAGGGAACCAGGCAGAGGGCCTTCTCGGTGGTGGCGCCCGCCCTGTGGAACACCCTCCAATCAGATGTCAAAGAAATAAACAACTATCTGACTTCTAGATGACATCTGAAGGCAGCCCTGTTTAGGGAAGCTTTTAATTTTTGATGTTTTCTCGTGTTTTTAATATTCTGTTGGGAGCCGCCCAGAGTGGCTGGGGAAACCCAGCCAGATGGGTGGGGTATAAATCATAAATTGTTGTTGTTGTTGTTAAGGGAGGGGGGTTATTGGTTTGCTACTCCTTTTATATTAACTATGAATCTTGTGGTTTTTATATTGTAGTTTTGTGTGGCGAACAGATTCGTGGATGAAGGGCGATAGACAAATTTAGTAAATAATAATAATAATAATAATAATAATAATAATAATAATAATGCTGTGGATGTGCCCTTAATCCAGGCATGCACATTTTACAAGTGATCTGGCAAATGTTCCATTTTGCCCTCAGGTAGTTGTATCCATGTTCCAGAACACTGATGCGAGAAACTGATCGAAGAACTGGGACCGCGCGAGCAGATGTAACATCGGCAGCAGACGAGAGCTGGTAAATATCTTCCCGGAGCAGAGATTTGCTCGACGAGCAGAGATATGCCAGCAAGTGAGCGGGCAAAATCCCTGGCGAGTCTTGTGCTGTCTGCCAAGGCAGCTGAAGGAAGCCTTGAGTGACTCAGAGCAGGATCGCAGCACAAACAAAGTCTACCTTGGGGCTCTCGCAATCGTCTTTGTTTGCAAAATGTCACAGCCAAGGTTGCCATGCGGCCGGACCCCTTTCAGCCCATCAACATGCTGCAGCAGCTCTTTGACAGAAGGCTGGTAGGAGGTTTCCGTCTGGCTAGAAATGGGGATGGAGGAGGAGGAGGAGGAGCAGCGATACAGCACTTTGGACACGTTTTCCTCAATTGGAAAGGCAGGGAAAGAGCTCTCAGGGAACGCAGCAAGGAGATGTTGCAGGCTGCACCAGCATGGTTCAAGGAGATGAATGCACAATGCCAGATAGTCTGGGAAACCTACGAAGATGGAGAAAGCATTTCTGGGTCTCTGGCTACTCCTCTGTGAACACGGAGGAGCTGTGATGCTTAAAACTGCATTGCTTCCAGGAACAGTTCCCTGCGTGAGTGCAATCACACACATGCTGAAAGATGGTGATTCATTCGCAGATTTGTTTGCAGTTCTTAGGGCTTCAGCAATGATTATTGGCGGTTCTCACACCCAACATTAAAAATATATATTTGTGCTTCTTCTTTCAGTGTTTGCTCCTGTAAAGCCTAGCTGTCCACACGCACCTTGCTACTCACTCAACAAAAGGCTGAGCTTCTGCAAAGGGTCAGATAGACGCCTTGCAAAAAGCACAAATTGATTTGTTTTGTTTTACATTCACTGTGAATATATATATATATATTGGTGCCACGGTGGGGGAGCTTGATGGTGCTTGGGAAGTAAAAGCTGCCACCTTGTCCTTCACCTGCTCTCATCCACTCGCCCCAAGAGCCCAGATATTTACCTCTGGCAAGGCAGGGCAGGAAAACGGTTTCATATTTTCCCAGGCAGTTATGCTACACATGTGCAGGTCAGTGTAAGCAGCGCTACACACTCTGTGCCGAAACAAAAATTGAAATTCTGCTCCCAGGCAGGGTTCCAGAAGCACCTCTGGAGGGAATTCCAAAACCGATCAGCTGCCACAGCAAATGCCCTGTTATGTACTGAGCGGAATCCTAGAATAATAGGATCCAGAATGCAGCAGTCTGATTGGTCCGCAGGAGCCACCCAATCCAGCTCCAGGTGGAAGTGAATCAGTGACCTGATTGGCCTGCAGGAGCAGCCAGTCAGGCTCCTGGATGAAGTGAATCAGAAACCTGATTGGCCTACAGGAGCAGCCCGAAATTAGCCAATCACGCAGGGCCCATTGTGTAAATAATGTATATATGGCTAGATGTTTTGGGGAAAGTTTCATTCATTGCTACTATAAGCTGAATAAAGAGTATGAAATTCACACTCAACTCCAAGTATATTTCATGCCCTCTCCCTGGTTGCCACCACTCTGAATTTCTGAGGGCAAGGGGGAAGCAGGAGACTTTTGGTCTCCCAGACATTTGGGGACTAAGCCATTTAAAAGCTGCTGACAGTGTGTAGACCAGTGTTTCCCAACCTTGTGCCTCCAGCTGTTTGTGGACTACAATTCCCATCATCCCTTGTCACTGGTCTTGCTAGTCAGGGATGATGGGAGTTGTAGTTCAAAAACAGCTGGAGGCACAAGGTTGGGAAACACTGGTGTAGACAATACTGAGCTGTGAGTTCTGCCATTTCTGAGTGCTCCAGTAGCTTGAGTACCTGTTCCACCTTTATTGGGATTTCTGGTGTTTTTCATTTTTGTCCTAAAATAAGGAACCAGAAAGCTGAAATATATGTGGCAGAATGGAGACCCTTTTCAGTCTATATAATAACACAACACAGTCAAATAAAATTTCCAACAGGTTTTGACTTATGAGCAATGGAAAGGAAATAGGAAAGATTGTAATATAGGATTTAGGAAAATAGATAAGGTTAAAATATTGGATGGGTAACAGGGAAGAGAATGAGACCATCATGGGCAGCTGTCTACCAGCTCCATCTGGTACACAGGCTGAGACCCTCCCTGCCCGCAGACCGTCTAGCCAGAGTGGCGCATGCTCTGGTTATCTTCCTCTTGGACTACTGCAATGCGCTCTATGTGGGGCTACCTTTGAAGGTGACCCGGAAACTACAACTAATCCAGAATGTAGCAGCTAGACTGGTGACTGGGAGTGGCCGCCGAGACCATATAACACCAGTTCTGAAAGATCTACATTGACTCCCAGTATGTTTCCAAGCACAATTCAAAGTGTTGGTGCTGACCTTCAAAGCCCTAAGTGACCTCAGCCCAGTATACCTGAAAGAGCATCTCCACCCCCATCGTTCAGCCTGGACACTGAGGTCCAGCGCCAAGGTCCTTCTGGCAGTTCCCTCCTTGCGAGAAGTGAGGTTACAGGGAACCAGGCAGAGGGCCTTCTCAGTGGTGGTACCCACCCTGTGGAACACCCTCCCATCAGATGTCAAGGCAATAAATATCTAACTTTTAGAAGACATCTGAAGGCAGCCCTGTTTAGGGAAGTTTTTAATGTCTGTTTTATTGTATTTTAAAATAATTTGTTGGAAGCTGCCCAGAGTGGCTGGGGAAACTCAGCCAGATGGGCGGGGTATAAATTATTATTATTATTATTATTATTATTGATGTAAGGACGAGGAGTCGCCAAGATAAATAGATTTTGATGTAACTTGTATGTTATATGATCTGAATGTAAATCAATATAAAATAATAAACATGCTAAAAAAAAACACACCTGAGTTAGATGGACTAAGGCTTTGACTCAGTAGAAGGCATCTTTCTATATTCCTTTGTGGAGCTTAACCTGGGATGTCTCCCTCCCCCCTTGGTGAGTTCAGCCCTTTCTGTGAGAAGGCAGAATTGCCCAGTGCTTGTCTCTTTAAGAGCCTGGAGCTACAATTTTATCCTGAAAGTATTCAGCCCAGGTACATTTGCAGGGATACCTGGGCCTTTGGTGTGTGAGAGTTAAATTGAGACACAGAGAGAGAGAAGGAGATCTCCACGTGAGGTGCATTTCAGGCAAATATTTGGCAGATCATCTCGTTTCCCTAAACGTACAGTGCAGTCTAATCACAAGCAAAATTGCTATGAATTAACATTTAAATGTCAAAAGGCAGCATACCAAAGGCGTTCTCTCCAGAACAGGGTGCCTTGCTAAGCTGGTTTCTGTTATTCTCATTTTGTTTTGTTAAATGCTTTCCGCGGAAGGGTAATGGAGATTCATTCCCCCACCCCACCTCCCTCTCCTGTTGCTGCATGAGCCAAGCATTATTCTGCAAACAGATAAGGCCCCCTGAGGGTCTGGTTTTGTCCACCTGGGCAGCAGAGTGCAAGGGTGTGCCTCACCCTCATTTGATTATAGACTCAGTGCATTTAATTAAACCACTTACAGACTGCTAGCCCCAAGTAGCGTATCATGGAGGAGTTGTTCCAGGTTCAAAATTGTTAGGGGTGCAAAATTTCAACGCTCGGTGCTGCCTCAATACAGCTGTGCACTTCCGTTGCTGTGGTCCGTTGAAAAGGTCTTCTCCATGCGAACCAGGAAGTGACCTCTCCAGACAATGGAATGACTCTTCTTTGCTTATCTCTGTGGCTGCAATCTTCTAGGTGACACGTATCCTGATAGGCAGTTGAATGTGCATGCGTACTCTGTCCGTTTCCCTTCCATCCCCAATCTGTGTGGCCCCGGGCACTGGCAACCTATGCTATACCACTGCACCCCCCTATAAATCTCAAAAAATAAACTAGTTGTTTTAGAGTTGGAGGGGATCTTCCAGGCCACCTAGCTTGACACCCCTCCCCACTAAGTGCAGAAATCTTTCCACTACAGCAGCCTTGACAAGTGGCCTCCTAGCAGCCTCTGCAGATATTGTTGTTTAGTCATGTCTGACTCTTCGTGACCCCCTGGACCAGAACACGCCAGGCACTCCTGTCTTCCACTGCCTCCCGCAGTTTGGTCAGACTCATGCTGGTAGCTTCAAGAACACTGTCCAACCATCTCATCCTCTGTCGTTCCCTTCTCCTTGTGCCCTCCATCTTTCCCAACATCAGGGTCTTTTCCAGGGAGCCTTCTCTTCTCATGAGGTGGCCAAAGTATTGGAGCCTCAGCTTCACGATCTCTCCTTCCAGTGAGCACTCAGGGCTGATTTCCTTCAGAATGGAGAGGTTTTATCTTCTTGCAGTCCATGGGACTCTCGAGAGTCTCCTCCAGCACCATAATTCAAAAGCATCAATTATTTGGCGATCAGCCTTCTTTATAGCCATCAAGACTAGTAGTCATTGATAGCCTCCATAAACAACAGCAACTCATTTATACCCTGTCCATCTGGCTGGGTTTCCCCAGCCACTCTGAGTGGCTCCCAACAGAATTAAAAACATGATAGCACATCAAACATTAAAAACCTTCCTAAACAGGGCTGCCTTTAGGTGTCTTCTAAAAGACACCCTGCAGGATGCGGGTGGCGCTGTGGGTTAAACCACAGAGCCTAGGACTTGCCGATTAGTAGGTCGGCGGTTCGAATTCTCCAGCGGGAAGGTAAACGGCGTTTCTGTGCGCTGCTCTGGTTCTCCAGAAGTGGCTTAGTCATGCTGGCCACATGACCCGGAAGCTGTACGCCGGCTCCCTCGGCCAATAAAGCGAGATGAGCGCCACAACCCCAGAGTCGGCCACAACTGGACCTAATGGTCAGGGGTCCCCTTTACCCCTTTACCTTAAAAGTCAGATAGGTGTTTATTTCCTTGACATCTGATGGGCAGGAGCCACCACCGAGAAGGCCCTCTGCCTGGTTCCCTGCAATCTCGCTTGTCACAGTGAGAGAGCCGCCAGAAGGCCCTCGGCGCTGGAGCTCAGTGGCTGAACGATGGGCGTGGAGACGCTCCTTCAGGTCACTCCATGAATTTGGCTGCTCCTCTTCTAAACCCATCTAGGTTGTTGGGTATCACTGCCCACCGTGGGAGGGAGTTCCATAGTTTATGTGCTGTGTTAAGAAGTTCCTTCTTTTATCTGTCCTGAATCTTCCAACATTTAGCTTCATTGGAGGTCCATGAATTATCATGTGTTTCTCAAATAGTCAGACTTTATTCAGTAATGCATTACAGGACAGAGTCTAGAGAGTCTGCAAAAGCTTTGCATTAGGACATACACTATATAGAATATACACATGCCACCTTGGCTGATCCATCCTCTCAACCATCTTCTCTCATCCTACCGCCCCACCATCTCTCATTCAACCAAAGTCCTTGGAAACACTCAACCTAATTTTCTATCTGTGTGTGCAGAGCCCTCCTGGAGTTGATTTTCACTTTAACATCCAGCTGTGAGGCTCCTCCTTAACTGGTTCCTACTACCTTTGTGGATGTATTCTTGCAAACGTGAGGCTGGCCTCACTGATAATGGACCTAACATTATCAGCTCCAAAGTTAAACTTCAAGTGCTTTAACCATGCTGAAATATCATGATTGTCTGGCCAGGCAGAGATACCACTATTGTCTAAATTCCACAGAATGCCATTCATCTAATATGGAAATCAAAAAGTGATCTTGGGAGCAAATTTGCTTCAGCTCTCGCCCCTGCCCATTATCAGGGAAAGGGAGGTGGAGAACATAGTCAAAGAGACAATGCTGAGGGCTAGAAACTTAAAATGGCTGCAGAGGACGACTGAGGAAAGTGAACCTTCCATATTTTCATTTGGGAACATTTCCTTTGACTAATGCCCTTTTCCATTGCTAGACGGCATAGGTAACGAGGGTCCCCCTATCTGTTACAGGACATAAAATTCCTCTGTAGAGTCCACCTGGTTTGCTTGATCAAAAGAGGCAATTTCAGCTGGAGCTGAAAGCTCTTTCCTGAATCAGTGACTCACGATGCCCTATAAAACACACACTAAAATGTCATAATGACCTATTGCTATTATTCCTTCCCTAAATTTTACTGGTGTGTGTGTGGGGGGAGGGGGGGTCTGGAGAAGCTGCTTTGAAGGACTTGTCCCACAGATCTTTGTTTACTTTCATACATTATGGGAAGCGGCGTGGGAGCTGTTTGACCGTGGCTTCACCCCGTGGCACTGCCACATCATTTAAAAGATCCAGCATTATGTGGCCAAGACAGGGAGACAAGGGAGGTTCTGATTTTGCAGAGCCTCTCCATCCCATCATTTGTCATGGGCTCAGAGCGAGGATGGACAGGAGCCTCAGAGGCACAGAAGTCGAAGCAGACAGGCTACAGACAGTTGTCAATCATCTCATTTCTACACGTCTCCTTTTTAGTTGCCTTCAACCTGTCATATTTGATCTACTGAGGTTAAGAGGATATTTTGCTTAGCTGCTCCCTGTGTTTTACATCGTGGGATTCCCTTTGTATTTCTGCAGCCGATTTTTGCATGCAGCGTTTATTTTGATGCTAAAGAGGATGATCTGTTGAATTGCTATTTGCATTTTCACAAAATGTGGAATTTTTATTTTTTATTTAGCATACATCTTATATTTAGGATCCTTAAACTGCTTAGAGATTTGCTAAAACAGTAGGCGTATATTAATTTCCCAAATACTAATACTAGTGCTGCTAATGACAACAATATAAGCAGACTGGAGTCAGGGTTATGTGATTCTTTGTATATTTCTGTAACAGGCCCATGGGTATAATTAAACACACACATGCAGTACTTCCAAATGGACTGCAAGCTATTTATAGCTAACCACGCTAGGCTGTTATGCAGTGATATCGTCTGTCACTCAAGCAGCATCATTCTGAGAACACCTGCAAAAGAAACTACCTGTCTGGAGAAGCCCCCAGTACTCGAGAGCATTTGAATCTCCACTTTCCTAAGTGCCTCTGGCCCTGGTTCAAAAAGCTGGCTGACTGACTATTATTCCCTGCTTATCCCTTTAGGATGCAAAAATATAGGGCTGTGGTCCTTTCCCAGAAATTACTCCCATTTATTATAAAGAGGCAGAGATAACTCAGAAACTTTTAGATACATTTTCCATTCACAATTTTGTTTGTTTTTGTTTGTTTGTTTAGTTGTTTAGTCATGTTCCGACTCTTCGTGACCCCATGGACCAGAGCACGCCAGGCACTCCTGTCTTCCACTGCCTCCCGCAGTTTGGTCAAACTCATGCTGGTAGCTTCGAGAACACTATCCAACCATCTCATCCTCTGTCGTCCCCTTCTCCTTGTGCCCTCCATCTTTCCCAACATCAGGGTCTTTTCCAGGGAGTCTTCTCTTCTCATGAGGTGGCCAAAGTCTTGGAGCCTCAGCTTCAGGATCTGTCCTTCCAGTGAGCACTCAGGGCTGATTTCCTTCAGAATGGAGAGGTTTTATCTTCTTGCAGTCCATGGGACTCTCAAGAGTCTCCTCCAGCACCATAATTCATAAGCATCAATTCTTCGGCGATCAGCCTTCTTTATGGTCCAGCTCTCACATCCATACATCACTACTGGGAAAACCATAGCTTTAACTATACGGACCTTTGTCAGCAAGGTGATTCACAATTTATGTGGAGTCAATATATCTGGGACATGCCTTTCTCTGACATCACATGAGATGCCCGCCTCAGTTTCTGTAGACTGGTAAATTGGGGGGGGGGGCAGAGGAAGCTGCACTCTTGACAGCTGAGGAATTGAGAGCAAATTCAATTGGTCTGTAATGCAAGATCATCTTGGCAGCTGGAGAATGTCTAATAGGTGGCTGAAGGCAGACTCAGGGCAGGGGGCGGCTGAGTGTGTGTTTGTGCTGGCCTTTGGGAAATGTGGGATGTGAAACACAAGAGCAGTCAAGTACAACCTTCCTAGAGTGAACATGTTTACACATGGGGAGGAATGTTTGTCCAGCCAGCAGGTCAACTTCCTGTTTCCTTCTGGGCTGGGGCAGACTTCCTCTGCATATGACTAGAGGTGGGTGTGGCCTCACCTGTGCAGGTAATGACAAAAGCACAGGGCAGGGCAGCCATCTCTCTCTCTCTGTGACTACATGCATCGAAGAAGCAACATCTGCTTAGCCAAAGATGCTCTCTTGGCTTCTAGCCAAGAGAGGGCAAAGGGACTGTCTTCTTATGAGATAGTTTCTAGGTATATGTTACTTTTCTAAGCTAAGTCTGCCTTCTGGGATCCAACTGTGAACTGAATGATGTGTGAGTAAACCTTTTTATACATGCATGGTGGAATTGAGAAGTCTCTCTTGCTGGGTTAGATTTTCTTGGATACTTTGTCAGTGGTTCCCAAACTGGGTGGTAATGCCATTGGCAGAGGGGATTATTTAGGGGGCTGTGTGTGCCAGAAGTGTAAATTACCATCTTTGAAAAGCTGGTATCACTGTAACAAGTTCATCAGTTTTGTTGAATTAACTAAACTGCTTTAACTGGATTTGCAATTAATTGGTGCTTTAACTGGATTTTGAATAAAGTTGCAATTAATTGGTGCTGTAACTGGATTTTGAATAAATTTGCAATTAATTGGTACAATTAATTGAATTTCATTGTGTGATTGTCTTCCTTAGTGGGTCAGGCAAACCAATCTTCTGAACAATGCTTTCTTTATCGTAGGGTGTGTGTGTGTCTGTGTGTGTGCTGGGGATGAGTTTATGGAATCAAGTGGCCTGGAAATTTTGGGGACCACTGCATTAATCTTTTAAGGTGTCACAAAACTCTTTGATCTTTTTTTGCTACAACTCACCCCGACTGCGGCATCTCTGCAACATCTCTAAAGGCCAAACTGCTTTTTTGGGTAGAGACGTGTTTCCCCCTGCAGAGCTAATAGCAGCTTTGGGGAAACGAGGTGTGGGAATCCAGGAAATGACGCTAAAAGAGAGATTTAAACACCCACCACCACTTTCCTGGTCTTCAAGGCAGCCACGTGGAGCTGCAAATTAGTAAACACAACCATCTCCCCCCCAACCCCCCCCCAAATATGCATACAGTGGAACCTCGGGTTAAGTACTTAATTTGTTCTATAGGTCTGTTCTTAACCTGAAACTGTTCTTAACCTGAAGCACCACTTTAGCTAATGGGGCCTCCCACTGCCGCCGCGCCGACGGAGCACGATTTCTATTCTCATCCTGAAGCAAAGTTCTTAACCCAAGGTACTATTTCTGGGTTAGCGGAGTCTGTAACGGCACTGTGTACGAAACCCTGGGCCCCTTGCAAAGCTGGGATGTGGGTCCTGTGAGGCTGAAATGTATGAGCTGGAACCTGGTGAACAGCTCAGGTTAGTCCCATAGCCGCTCAGCTAACTACCAACACCTGCAACTTTTAAAGATGAATGGGAACCCCTTTACAAAGTATTTGAAGATGCAACAAAGCAAACTGGACTCCTTGGCTGGCTTTGAATAAACATTCACAAACTTTTTATTGATAATAATCAGCTAAATAGTTTGAGGATCTATACAACTGTGTAACATACAGAAAACAGAATTTTTAGAGAAATCAAAGACTGGAACTGAGGGAAGCTGGGGGTGGGGGAGGGTGGGTACTGTGGGGGGAGGGAGGGGGAGGGAGGAAAAATGGGGGGGATAAGGATGATATGTTTCTGGATGATATGTTTTGTTTTAATTTTGAATAAAAAAAGTTATTTAAAAAAACAAACAAAAAACCAAAAACAAACCAACAAAAGTGAGCTCTTTTGCCATAGAAACCAGTGGATGGAGAAACCAGAGGCCTTTCTCCTGGGCATAGTTGGCCAATTGGTTGTAAAGAAGGATAGAACCTTTTTTATGTATGCTACAACTGCAGCAAGAATTCTTATAGCAAAGTATTGGAAGATACAAGATTTACCCACCGTGGAAGAGTGGCAGATGAAAGTGATGGACTACATGGGCTTGGCAGAGATGACGAGCAGAATTCGAGACCAGGGAAGAGCAACGGCGGAAGAAGATTGGAAAAAATTTAAAGACTATTTAAAGAAATATTCTAAAATCAGTGAATGCTAGATTGATGTTGAATGAGAAAAATAGGGGTTAACAGCGATAATGGTTAAGTGGAAGAATCTGAACAATTTGTATAATCAATTTGAAAAAAAGGGAGGGATTTGCTAATTAACTATTTCGACATGAGAATGCAGAAAGGGGAGGTATGAGGAAGTCGGGAGAGTAAGGACCATGAAATTAAGAGCCTGAAATTATACGTGTTGTATGTTTTCTTTATTGTCTTGTCTCTTTTGTTATGGATGGAAAACTAAATAAAAATCATTTTGAAAAAAAAAAGAAACCAGTGGATGGGCCTTTCCCCACCCATCCTCACCTGGCTGGTAGGGAGAGAGCAGAGTCAGCTGACTCTGGAAGCTGGTTAATGCTCTTGGTTGTGTCTGAAGCTTTCATAGAATCATAGAATCATAGAGTTGTAAGAGACCACAAGGGCCATCGAGTCCAACCCCCTGCCAAGCAGGAAACACCATCAGAGCACTCCTGACATATGGTTGTCAAGCCTCTGCTTAAAGACCTCCAAAGAAGGAGACTCCACCACACTCCTTGACAGCAAATTCCACTGTCGAACAGCTCTTACTGTCAGGAAGTTCTTCCTAATGTTTAGGTGGAATCTTCTTTCTTGTAGTTTGGATCCATTGCTCCGTGTCTGTTTCTCTGGAGCAGCAGAAAACAACCTTTCTCCCTCCTCTATGTGACATCCTTTTATATATTTGAACATGGCTATCATATCACCCCTTAACCTCCTCTTCTCCAGGCTAAACATGCCCAGCTCCCTTAGCCGTTCCTCATAAGGCATCGTTTCCAGGCCTTTGACCATTTTGGTTGCCCTCCTCTGGACATGTTCCAGTTTGTCAGTGTCCTTCTTGAACTGTGGTGCCCAGAACTGGACACAGTACTCCAGGTGAGGTCTGACCAGAGCAGAATACAGTGGCACTATTACTTCCCTTGATCTAGATGCTATACTCCTATTGATGCAGCCCAGAATTGCATTGACTTTTTTAGCTGCCGCGTCACACTGTTGGCTCATGTCAAGTTTGTGGTCAACCCAGACTCCTAGATCCTTTTCACATGTACTGCTCTCAAGCTTTGATTTGAGGTATTCCCTGCAAGCCTGATGGGGAAGCCAGATGGATTGTTCATGCTGTGAGTCCTTTCATTCTGTGCTCAGTTTGTATCCGCAGCCCTTTCAACCTGTGCTCAGTTTGCATCAACCATACGATCTGCAGTACGATTGCAGGGGTTCGGTTCCAGGGGCACATATCCACAAAAACACCTATACTTGCAACACTCCTTTGCAGCTGCCGTGCTTTTAAGCTCTCTGCCTTGCTCACTGGGGACGGCTCGTTCAGTGTGCTGGCTCTGGGACGCTCTCACAAGATCTCGCGGGGCTGTCTGAATTCTTGTGCGATCCTGCAGAGCTGTCCCCAGTTGCTTCCACAGCTGGGATGGCTGGTTTTGCCTGGTAATCAGGGCAGAGAGCTCAAAAGCTCTTTTTGCCTTGGGGGAAAACGTGTGTGCATTTAATTTGCGCAATTCCAACCAGCCCGCCTTCAGCCATGCAAAGCTGAAATCAAACAAATTAAATGTGCGTAAGAGGCAATCGTACAGTGGGTGTCCCAATAAATCCATAAATCACAGTTTCCACTGACTGTCATTGCAAGGAAACTGGACCCTCAGTAAAAGCCCAGAATCCCTGAAGTCTCTTGCCATTCAGAGATTGAGCATGTAAATACTTTTTTTTTTAAAAAAAATGGACGTTGATTTTTGGAAAAAACAACAGCAGCATTTTGTGAAGACAGGGTTTCAATGAATATCTAAGGGATAGATATATAGATGATAGAGATAGATGATAGATAGAAAGATGATAGATAGATGATAGATAGATGATAGATAGATAGATAGATGATAGATAGATAGATAGATAGATAGATAGATAGATAGATAGATAGATGATAGATGATAGATAGATAGATGATAGATAGATAGATGATAGATAGATAGATAGATAGATAGATAGATAGATAGATGATAGATTAGATAGATAGATGATAGATAGATAGATAGATAGATAGATAGATAGATAGATAGATATAGATAGATAGATAGAACTTTATTCGCATTAGCCAATGGCCATAGCAACAGTAAAACATTACAATATACGCAGAAAATGAAATTTGATATAAGAGCACAATTTAAAGTCCTGAATCATCCGTCAGTTAGTGGACCTTATTCTGACTGCCCCTGCTATGAAGATAACAACCTTTGCTGTTCTCTGCTCATTTTGATCTGATAGAAGAAAGGACATTGTGGCAGTGGTTGAGCGCCCTGGGATGGTTAGTACTAGTGTGGTGAAGATCTCGTTCCTCAGGTCTTTGTAGAGAGTACAAGACAGGACGTGTGCCGCTGTTTCATTGCTACCATCTCCACAGGAGCAAATACGTTTCTCAAGCAGGATCTTTTGGAAACGACCCTCAAGTACTGCAGATGGCAAAACATCCAGTCTTGCAAGTGTAAAAGCACATCTGTATTTTGGGATAATAAGTTTGTGCAGATATGTGGCCAGAGAATCAAAATGGAGAGGTGGAAAATGAACATACCAAGGGCAGAATTTCCTTATAGTGGCCAGGTTGTTCTGATGTTCGATATCTTTTAGACGTTGACCATTTAGACTGTTTGCTTTAGTAGGGCCCATAGTGAGTAGGTGTTGTGGGGATAGGCCACTAGAGTGAAGTTTTTGATAGACAGTTTTAAGCCAGGCACTTTTATGGGTACTAGGGATAGTAAACCGGCAGGGTTTGAGTTTGGTGAATCCAGAAGTTAAAAAGTTATTTGCCAAGTCCATACTTCTACTGAAGGGAGACCTGCGTCCAGTCTCAGTGATGGGTTTGGGATGTATGGTGGTACAGAAAAAATCTGCCTTAGAAACTTTGATTGAACAGCATCCAAAGTGCTAAGGTGGTTACCAGTCCAAATCTGAGCCCTGTATAGTAGCCCCATATATCTAAGGGAGCTTCTGTTTCTCAACAAAAGCTTGACAACATCTCTAAGACACAGATGCAGCACTACCGTTGTGGAAATAAAGGAACTCTGGGCTTCACCAAGGCACGGCTGGTATCAACGAGAAAAGATAATTTGGGTCTTACAATTTATGTCATAGTGTAAACCAGAGTTTCCGAATTACCTGTCTACTTTATTCTCTGACACTCCTCCATCCCCTTCTTCCCCATTTACAGACACATACATCTTAATAACTTGTACTCCATCAATTTTTGGATGGCACTTTTATTTTTAGTGAACACCCTGTAATTTTTTCATGCGATTGGCAAATTGAAAGGAATAGGAGGGGGCAGGCGGGGATGTCATTGAGAAGGAACAACAAGGACAGAATCCACCAGTGAACGAGTGGGATGGGGGACAGATCAATTAACTCAGCGCCTCCAAAATTATCACAATATCCAAGCCACTGGTCCTTATGGGGTAGCCCCTTATTGCCTTTTGGGTATATTAAAAAAATAGAGCTTCTACATAAGATTTGGGGTGACAGTTGTGGTTTGCTGTTGCTAGAATTATTATTATTATTATTATTATTATTATTATTATTATTATTATTATTATTAATTTTTACCCTGCCTTTCCCAGTTCAGAAAACCAGGCTCAGGGCGGCTAGCAACAAATTTAAAACACTTAATTGATGCTACAAAAAAAAGCATAAAATACGGTATAAAACATGAATAACAATAAAATCAAAAATCAATTTAGGGGGAAAATCGATCCAATAAACATTAGATGATCCCCAGGGCTAGCTGGCTAAATGAGTCCTACTTGGGCCAGTGAGGAGACCAGGGGAGAATTAGCTGTGGGATCCCAGAGCAGGTAATCTTCATAAAAAGGGGAGGGGGGAGGAAGGGGAATAAAAGATCAGGCTAAGTTCAAACTGAAAGCCAGGCCGAATAGCTCTGTCTTGCAGGCCCTGCGGAAGGAGGTTAAATCCTGCAGGGCCCTGGTCTCCTGGGACAGAGCATTCCACCAGGTCGGAGCCATCACCGAAAAGGCCCTGGCCCTGGTGGAGGATAGTCTGACTTCCTTAGGGCCCAGGACCTCTAAACTATGGTTATTCATGGACCTTAAGGTCCTCTGCGGGGCGGACCAGGAGAGATGGTCCCGCATACTGGACAATTTCTGAGCACTTAGAGAATCACAGAACCGTAGAATTGGAAGGGACCCGAGAGTCATCTAGTCCAACCATTTGTACTGCAGGAATATTTTGCCCAACATGGGGCTTGAACCCATGGCTCTGAAATTCAAAGTCTCATGCTCTACTGACCGTTGTTGCTAGATTGACTAGGAGTTGCCTGGTGTTGCTGAACCCCCAGCAAAACTTATGAAATCAATCCTTTTGCTTCTCATCTCTCTCCCACTGATGAAGTCTGTTGGAATGGCTGCCTGCTGGTGACAGTTGAGGGGGAAGGAAGTCTGATGGAATAATCAGCCTCTGAGTAGCTGTTTCTGGGAATCACAGTTGGAGAGGAGCATTATTGCACCCAGGTTCAGCTTGTAGGTTTCCTGTGGGCATCCACTTGGCCACGATGAGGACAGGGTGCTAGATAGAATCATAGAACTGCAGCTTTGGAAGGTGTCCCAAAAGTCATCTTAGGCCAAGGTTCTGCAATGCAGGAATCTCAACTAAAGAATCCATGACGATGTTAGGATATAGTTCCGTTCCACCTTTAGAACAGGCATGTGGAGTTGTTCTATGTCACATGTCTGTTTACTTCCAGCACAGTCTGCTGGGAACTTCCGTTGTATATAGCTTTTGCCTATGCTTTTTGCTTGGACACGAAGGGAAGCAGACATGTTTTTCCTTTGTTCTAATGCTGACTAAACGCTTGTAAATATGCTTACATATGCTTCTGTCCGCTACCTCTGTTGCAAAGAGTTCTTATCTCTGCTGGCTTGCGTGCTCAGTCTCTAAAGGTCTCTGAGGATTGAGTTGCAGTTTTGATGCTGTTCCGAGTTTGCCTGGCCGCTGGCCAGTGGGCTGGAGCCATCTGGGGGCCTGCTAATTGCCCCCATCTCCCTGGATGCATCCCAACAGATAGATGGCCATCCAAACTCTTCATAAAAGCCTCAAACGAAGGAGAGACCACAATCTTACACCATCGAGAGTCCCTTGCACCATCAAACAGCTCTTACCATCAGAAAGTTCTTCCTAAGTCGGAATCTCCTTTTTAATATTTTGAATCCATTGCTTCAGGTCTTCCCTGCTGGAGCAGAAGAAAATAAGGTTGCTCCATTTCCCCATGTGACAGCCCTTCAGATATTTAAGTCTCCTCTTTTCCCGGCTAAACATACCCAGCTCCTTCAACCGTTCCTCATAAGGCTTGGCTTCTAGACCCTTGATCATCTTGGTTGCCCTCCTCTGCACACCTGCCAGCTTATCAATATCCTCCTTAAACTGTGGTGTCCAGAACTGGACACAGGATTCCAGGATCTGACCAAGGCAGAATAGAGTGATACTATGACTTCCATTGATGCTTCTGTTGATGCAGTCTAGAATCATATTGTGGCCTGATCCAGCAAGACTCTTCTTATTTGTACTACAACAGGACATTTATTGTTCCGAAGTGGACTAGCATTGCTGAGCCTTCACACTTCAGGCGGGTTCCCTGGTCTAGAACCCAACACAGCTGTCCCCAAGCCCAGCTGCATCTCTCGAGGGAGAGTGGCGCTGTATTTGAAGCTGGTCACATCAACCACACTCCAAGCAAGGGTTAAATGGGAGATAAAGAAGAGACCTCCATCTCTCTCCCCCCTCCCCTTGTTGACAGCCGCTTAGTGCTGCTGAGAAGGGAGGTGGGCGCAGAAGTGGAGCAGGCAATTGAGACGTGGGAACATTAGCCGCATCGAGCGGGTGACCCGTGATGGCATGGCGGAGGCCTGCCTTTTGTCCCGCTCTGCCAAATATTTCTTTCGGGATTGAAATGCGCAGGAAACGCACTCCCAAATGATCGCTGTTGAGAATAGGATGGGCTGAGGGGGAAAGGAAGGCATTGTAGGTGGAGAGCAAATTACCCGGGCAATTCATCGCGCAATTTCAAGGATGTGCTGCAGGGATAATATATTCTGAGTGGTGAGAAATTTCGTTTAATTCTCTCTCTCTCTCTCTTTGTGGAGTGTCTTCCCCACTATTTTGATTCACACCCTCTTCCACCTCTCTCCCTCCCCATCTTACCTTCTTCTCCTTGACTGACTTGTAGCCTGGCCTCCCTGCGGATGTACGCCGAGAGCCAAAAGGAACGGCTACCCAAAACCCTCCTCTACAAATGTCAATGTCTAATCCTCCTCCAGATATTGCCGGCATGCTGAATATTCTTCACAAGGTTGGCACTTCCTAGGCGACATCCATTTCATCTAGAAGCCAGGGTGATGGAGGCAGGGTGGTGTCGTGGTGACAGTGTCCGACTGGGACCTGGGAGAGACCAGGGTTCAGATCCCCACTCGGCCATGGGTGACCGTGGACCAGTTGCTACGTCTCAGCCTAACCTGCCTTTCAGAGTTGTTGTGGGGATGAAACGAGGAGAGGGAGAACCATGTACATCTATAACCACCTTTGCACTCTGGTGGCCTCCAACTTCTCCCATAGCATGCAGGTTGCCCCAGTGAGGAGGAGGAGGAGGAGGAGGAGGAGGAGGAGGAGGAGGAGGAGTTTGGATTTGATATCCCGCTTTATCACTACCAGAAGGAGTCTCAAATCGGCTAACATTCTCCTTTCCCTTCCTCCCCCACAACAAACACTCTGTGAGGTGGGTGAGGCTGAGAGACTTCAGAGAAGTGTGACTAGCCCAAGGTCACCCAGAAGCTGCATGTGGAGGAGCGGAGATGCGAACCCAGTTCACCAGATTACGAGTCTACCGCTCTTAACCACTACACCACACTGGCTCTCTAAGATGTTGTGAATAAGATGTTGTGGACTTTCACTTCACTGATGGAACCTGCAATGTCAACATTCTATCACAATATCTCAAGGTCTGCCTCTCCCCATGTGAACCATCCTAGACAGACCCTGAAGGTTAACTTCTAAGGCCCTTCTTCATGTGTCTCCTCCATGAGACCCAGAGAGCAGCAATACAATAATGGCCTTTTTCTGCAGTAGCTCCCCATTTGTTTGGGTGATCTCCCCAGAGAGGCTCGCTTGGTGCCTTCATTACATAACAATAGGCACTGGTGACAGTGTTCATCTTCTCCTAGGCCTCATTGAACAGTCTTTGGCCTTTTAAGCTGTGTATGTAATTGGGGGCCGTTGTTTCATTTGTTGTTACATTGTGTGTTTTCGCGTTTGTATACTGTAAAAGAGAAGACTCCCTGGAAAAGACCCTGATGTTGGGAAAGATGGAGGGCACAAGGAGAAGGGGATGACAGAGGACGAGATGGTTGGACAGTGTTCTTGAAGGTACCAGCATGAGTTTGACCAAACGGCGGGAGGCAGTGGAAGACAGGAGTGCCTGGCATGTTCTGGTCCAGGGGGTCACGAAGAGGCGGACACGACTAAACAACTAAACAACATACTGTAAAACACCCTCTGAGCCTTGAATGGAGGGTGTGTAGAAAGTCAACAAGTAATTAAATACAGTGGTACCTCGGTTTATGAATTTAATCCGTTCAGGAAGTCCATTCTTAAACCAAAACCATTCTTAAACCGAGGCGCACTGTCCCTAATGAGGCCTCCCACTGCCGGTGCCCTTCCACTGTTCAGATTCCGTTCTTAGACCGAGGTAAAGTTCTCAAACCGGGACACTACTTCCGGTTTTGCGGAGTTTGTAAACCGAATCGTTCTGAAGCAGGACTGTTCTTAAACCGAGGGACCACTGTAAATCACATTGTTGACACACACCTTGCCCTTGAAAAAACACAAAACCCTTTTATGAATGTTTATGAACATTCCATCACATCAGAATAGTGCAGGAGCTGTTCACCAACAACAGATGGATTGTTGGCCACCTTGCATGTTAGCGGTTAGGTATCCCGGTGTGTTGCTTCATGCTAATCAGCGCTTGTTGCCAAATATGCTAAATGTTTTGTGACTCTGTGAAAGTAGCTGGAACTCTTTTTTCTCTGCAACCACCTTTGCTCTTTCTGTAGCTAAGAATAGGCCGCATTTCCATTCCGCTTGGCTAGGAGGTACCCGCAAGCTCACATGTTCGTTACTTCTTAGAAAGAAAAGAAAAGACTTCTCTCATGAATAGCTAATTACTTACCTGTTTCTGATCTCAAATTCAAATTCAGAAACTCACTGAACTGAGAGGGATTAGAGAGGCACCAATATTAAAATCCCAAGCAAAGCCATGATGGGAGGGTTCCTTGCCCCCCAGTTTGAAAGCCCGTGAAATGGGGACATGAGATTGGCTGCTTGAACGGATGCCAGCAATTCTTCCACACCTTGGGTTTTGCTTAAAGTAAAATGTCCTGGTAAATTTGAAGGATCCTGCCTGGGTAGAGCAGTCAAGGTGTTTTGAGGGGTACCCCAGAGGTTTTAATAAGCAACAACCAAATTTCTTGATGTGGATGGGTGGAGGGAAGAATTTGCATTTCCTGACCTGAGAACCACACGTTAAGATGTGCTAGGAGTATTGGCTGTTGGTGCAATTTGGGAAAATGGGTGAAATTACACTAAGCAGCTCGCCCCAACATCTGGATTCTGTTTTGAGTTAGCACACCAGCTGCACAGTCCAAGGCTAAATGCCTGGAACAGGACTCACTCCCTTCCCTTTCTTTAAGGCATGTGTGCATGCACAGAGGTATTATACCAAAGCTGTATTCAGCATCCTTGGAACAAGTGTTTTGCTCAGCGCAAGCTATCAGTGGAGAAGCTGGAGGTTACATGCTGTATGGTTCAGAATAGCATGGAGCTGGCATGGTCAAGTGCAAGTGGATCTCTCTATACACTTGTGTTTGTACAAGGTTAATAATAATAATAATAATTTATTATTTATACTCCGTCCATCTGGCTGGGTTTCCCCAGCCACTCTGGGCAGCTTCCACCAAATATTAAAAACAATACGGCATCAGACATTAAAAACTTCCCTAAACAGGGCTGCCTTCAGTTGTCTTTTAAAAGTAAAATAGTTGTTTATTGCCTTGACATCTGCTGGGAGGGTGTTCCACAGGGTGGGTGCCACTACCAAGAAGACCCTCTGCCTGGTTCCCTGTAACCTCACTTCTCACAGCAAGGGAACTGCCAGAAGGCCCTTGGCGCTGGACCTCAGTGTCCGGGCTGAACAATGGCGGTGGAGACGCTCCTTCAGGTATACAGGACCAAGGCTGTTTAGGGCTTTCAAGGTCAGCACCAACACTTTCAATTGTGCTCGGAAACGTACTGGGAGCCAATGGAGATCTTTCAGGACCGGTGTTATATGGTCTTGGCTGCCACTCCCAGTCACTAGTCTAGCTGCTGCATTCTGGATTAGTTGCAGTTTCTGAGTCAACTTCAAAGGTAGCCCCACATAGAGCACATTGCAGTAGTCCAAGCAGGAGATAACTAGAGCATGCACCACTCTGGCAAGACAGTCTGCGGGCAGGAAGGGTCTCAGCCTGCGTACCAGATGGAGCTGGGAGACAGCTGGGAGAATGGCAAATTAAACTGTTGGACTATGCCAAAATGACGAAACTGACCAGAAAGCTCAGGAACTAAGACCAAACCTTAACAAAGAATGGGAAAAGGGAAAGTTTACAATTTATCTTGGAGACCACTGTAAGCAGATGAAAACATTAGCAGGACTGCAATAACACTTGTAAAGTAGCAAGTACTATGGAGGTAATGGAGTTATATAAAACATGGACTATCAAAAAACTTGCAGTAAAAAAGGTTAATAATAGGACCCAGGGAGGGGAAGGTGTCAAGTCCAGAGATTCGGAGGAATCTTTAAATGTGGATGTGTATAGTTGTATTATAAATATATATTTGTAAAATCAAATAAAAATTATTATTATTATTTTTTAAAGAGAGAAAATGCTTCTTTACACAATGCATAAACTACGGAACTCCCTGCCACAGGAGCAGTGCTGGTGGCCACCAAGCTAGATGACTTTAAAGAGGATTAGACAATTCATGGAGGAGAGAACTATTGACGCCCACAAGCCATGATGGCTCTGCTCGGCTAGAGGCAGCAATGCTACTGAATTCCTATTACTGAAAACCACAGGAGGAGAGAGTGCTGCTCCTGTGTTCAAATCCTGCTTGCGGATTTCCCACAGACATCTGGTTGGCCACGGTGAGAACAGGATGCTAGGCTGAATGGACCACAGGTCTGATCCAGCAACGCTCTTATGCTCTTAACGCCTCACACTTTCCTGGAAGGAGGAGGGAGAGATCTGTGGCATTTGTGTCAGGAGTTCAGCCTACACTCGAGTAGGACTCTGGCAGAGACACATGCCCGACTGGCATGTTCTCTCCCTCCTGGTCAATCGCTTAGGAGCTTCATAAGCTTTCTTCAGCCCGAACATCATAGCGACCGATGCCAACAGACACCGGCACACTTAGGGATCCACACAGTCTTCGCAGCTTGCGTGACAGAACTCAGCAACTCAGCATTTTGGCTAATCTACTTTTATTTACATATATTACACTCGGAGCATTCTGACTTAGTTCCTTCCTCTTTCTCATCAGACAGCAAAGAGAGAAAGAACAAAGGACAATTGTGATGGCCTGGGAATCCGATTCAGAGGCTGAACCGGAGGAATCCCAGCCTGCACAGGACCGGCTGAACTGGGCAGGGCCTTGATTCTGAAGCACCTGCACCTGTGCCGGATCCTCAGGAGCAGGCACCAGGTGAATCCACTCTGGCCCCAGAGGTGGTTGAGGACTCAGTGCCTACAGGTGAGTCTCCCCCTGGGCCCAGTAACCCTTCAGCCTCTCCTGAACTGCAGAGGCTCAGGGCAGAGAGGCGAAGGGAACTGGTTTCTCCCAGTCGTTGATGAGCTGTTTCGTCCAGCATCCAGTCCTGTTCCCCCAGAGTTCCTTTCCTTGCCCGGCTTCCCGCTGTGGACCCTGCTTCGCCTGAGGAGGACTGTCTGCCGACCCTCAACTCAGGTCCTGGACCTCGCCCCACGGTAACCTCCCCCCCCCCCGGACCAGCACAACAATATTCCCACTTCATGGAACACAGTAACACAAACACCCTGTCTCCATCACTTCCCGCTCTGTGGAGTCAAAACATATCACATCATGTGAAAGACAACAATCCCATGACTGCAATCGCAGAGCAGGAATTCTAACAGTTTGTGTGTCTTGGCAGAACCCCATGACTTTTGCATGCCTGGAATGTAGCCTACTGCAGACACAGGCATTACCCTGCCCACTTTTGACCCCTCCCACCACTGCTATGTGGCCCTCAGGAGGCTGACTATGATGAACTGTGGCCCCCCCGCTGCAAAGACTCCCTACCTCTGCATAATGCAAACAACAGGACTCGATTAACCAGCCTATCTTCCCGGCTCGCTTTGGGGACGGTCGAAAAACTGAGGCTGCTGCAATGTTTCTAGCAGACGGAAGGAGAGGGAAGGGAGGGAGATAGGGGGTGATGCCTGCCTGGGAGTGGTGCTGTGAAGATATCCTTGAATAGCTATAATTGCATGCAGCTGGCAGTACAGCCAGGTTGCTGGACATCTCTGGCTTTCCTGCGGAGAATCGTGCCATGCATGGAAAACAGAAAGTGCCCCTTGCTCGCCTTGCCGCCGGCCCATCTTTGTCTCAGACAGTGTACATCTGGATCCGGAGGCATTCCCAAAGGCTTTATCTCCCGGAATAAAAAGGACCAGCAAGTCCTCCCTTTCCTCGGGAAGCCAAGGAGGCTTAATGCAAAGGCAGTGGGTATCTGCCGTGCCAGCTGGGATCATGAGTGCGCCATGGCCAGGGGAGAGAAAAAACATCTCAGTGAAGCAGAAAATAGGATCGGCTTCTGCCACCGCTGGACCTCTGCAGGAGCCAAAAATGCTGGTGGGAGTTTCTGTGCCTTTCCTTTTAAAAACAAAACAAAAAAGCCTTTTCAGGTTGGGATAAGCCAGGAAGCAGCAAATTCTTGCAGGATTTAGAATCCACAGCTTGCGAATTTCAGCTCAGGGTCTCCAGAGACACACCTACTCCCCACTATTGACTGCTCTCTTTTTATTGATTGATTGAAACTATATATTTTTTTCATCACAAACATTCCCAGGGTGAGGTATGAGAACTCAGCACAATAATATAAAACGAGAGCAGATGAAACACATTACTAAAACCAACTTGTTGCAACCATGGAAGCATCTTATTCCTCCATAAATGATTTGTGGGTATCTGGCTAAGTTAAGGCTCCCAATTCTGTGTGCCATGACAGGCCTGCCACAACCCCCTAACAAGTAATCGAATCCCTCCCAGACACCAAGGTACCCAGGGACTGAGGAGGGTGCCCACTATATCTCTGCATCATCCATTGTTCTGGCCTCACTTCCTCCTGGTCGGTCTTCACCTGGGGAGCTACCATAAATGCCAGCCCCTCTCTGCACTGGATATCATTGGAGCCCACAGGCCAACATGGAGATGCAGCAGAAATGTCCTGTGTCAAAGGAGGTTGCCTGGTGTGTCTCTGATTGAGTCATTCCCCTCCAGGCTTGGCTTTTTCCAGCAGGTAGACCAGTCCTGAACAAGAATTGACAGATAATCTCAGCAGGTGGGCCTGTCTCAGGGCAAGTCAGATCTATGCTCATAGCTTAAGATTGCTAAATGGAGCCTACAGATGCAACAAGTTCAGCAAGCAATATTCTGTATAAGCAGCCAAGTTCAGATGTTGTCATGATCACAAAGTTTGGGAACGATGTTCAGACTTGGGCTTTGAATACATGCAGAAAGGTGATGGACTATATGGAATTGGCGGAAATGACTGGCAGAATCCGAGACCTGGGAGAAGAGTTGGTGGAAGAAGATTGGAAGAAATTTAAAGTCTATCTGCAGAAACACTGTAAAATTAATGAATGTTAAAATGATGTTGGATTGAAAATAAGTGGCATTAGCAACAAAGTTAATAAGAATATGCAAAAATGAATTGATAATGGATGAAAATATAGAGTTATAATATGTTAAGATAAAGAGTTAAGATAAATGAAAGAGGGTAAGGATTGGCTGACTTGATTACGTAAATGGGAATACAAAAAGGGGAGGTGTGAGGAGGTCAAGGAAACAAGCTAATGAGTTTAAAGTTACAAAAATGGATTTGTTTTTAATTTTTTTCTTATTTCTTTGTCTTTTGTCTTTTTCTTTTTCTTTTTTCTTTTTTACGGATTTTTATATTTATGTCTTTGTAAAATCTTAATAGATATTCTTTAAAAAAAAAGAATACATGCAGAAAGGCAGAGCTAAGATCAATCCTTTTTCCACTGTTGAGCCTCTGAAAACCAGTTGTTGGAAAATATTAGTGAAAATAATTATGGGTGAAAATAACTAAGAAAGATGCATGTTGTTGTTGTTTAGTTGTTTAGTCGTGTCCTGTCTCTTCATGACCCCCTGGACCAGAGCACGCCAGGCACTTCTGTCTTCTACGGCCTCCCGCAGTTTGGTCAAACTCATGTTCGTAGCTTCGAGAACACTGTTCCACCATCTCGTCCTCTGTCATCCCTTTCTCCTTGTGCCCTCCATCTTTCCCAACATCAGGGTCTTTTCCAGGGAGTCTTCTCTTCTCATGAGGTGGCCAAAGTCTTGGAGCCTCAGCTTCAGGATCTGTCCTTCCAGTGAGCACTCAGGGCTGATTTCCTTCAGAATGGATAGGTTTGTTCTTCTTGCAGTCCATGGGACTCTCAAGAGTCTCCTCCAGCACCATAATTCAAAAGCATCAATTCTTCAGTGATCAGCCTTCTTGATGGTCCTGCTCTCACTTCCATACATCACTACTGGGAAAACCAGAGCTTTAACTATACGGACCTTTGTCAGCAAGGTGATGTCTCTGCTTTTTAAGATGCTGCCTAGCAGGAACCGGCAAGCCACTCCGGTATCCCTGCCAAGAAAACTCCATGGACAAAGACAACAGGCATATAAAAGAAAGATGCATACAGAATCATAAAAATCAGTTGTAGAATTGGAAGGGAACCCCAAGGGTCCTCTAGTCCAACCTCATGCAATTCAGGAATCTCAGCTAAAGCACCCGAGACAGGTGGCCATCCAAACTCTGCTTAAAAACCTCCAAAGAAGGAGAGTCCGCAACCTCCGGAGGGAGAGCGTTCCACAGTCAAACAGCTCTTACTGTCAGAAAGTTCTTCCAGATGCTGAGTCAGAATCTCCCTTCTTGTAACTTGAAGCCATGAGTTCGAGTCCTACCTACCAGAGCAAGAGAAAATAAGCTTGCTCCATATTTGGTGAAATCGTTTTGTAAAAAAGAAGTATATTAGACAAAAATCTTTACAAAAATGTGTCTAATAGAAGAAATGCACACAAAAACGTTGATAAATCTTCAGTATGCCCCCCCCCCCAAGAATTTGCAAACTGGTGTGTGAATGTGGAGAACTGAGCTTTAAGACTGGGGAAATGACAAAAATGGAAACTGACTGATTTGCAATTCTCTAATTTGAGTGCTTGTTAGCAGGGGCACCTCTTTGCTGATGAACAAAGAATTCACCCTCGTATTCTTGAAGGTTTTGAGAGGGTTAAAGCGTATGGAAAGACCAAGATAAGCCAATGCCAGGAGTGCTTGCTATGAAGAAATCAGGTTTAAATTCCTGGGGAAAAACCTGGGTGATCTGAGTCCATTCTTCCCTGGGGCATTTTTTCAAGAGCGGCTTGGCAGCCTCATCTGATCACCATGAAACGTGGAGGCATAGACAGCCCTGCAAATGTCACAATTCCCCACGGATGACAAAACCGCGATGGGTAAACATGCAAGGCTCATCTGCAGGTTGGCAGGACCTCAGCCAAAGTTTGCATTGGGCGCCTGGCAACTTTTTGGAAACTCAAAAAGGAAAGCGAGTTTGTGCATGGAAAAGGAGAACCCCAGAGGGCTGCTCTGGTCTGTTTCAGCAATAAATCTGACAAGATGTGTGCATGCATGCATATTTCTGGGATGACAGAGGTGTCCTCATTAAAAGGCATAGGGCCTGCCATAGGTTGAGAGTAGAGAGCGAGAATAAATCCAATTCACCTCTCATTTATAGGCAAAAAAATTATACTTTTAATGCAACATGGAAACTGAAACACAGCAATCTTTCAAAATTCACATTCCTCTCACTTTTGCAATGCAGACCGCCAAGCAAAACAGCGTGCACAAAAAAAATGTGCAAATGGTAAACAATTAGCTTACAAAAATTACCCTAAAACATTGAGGCATTGGTTGGTTTGTTCCGTATAGGGTGGGTGAATCTATCAGTTTCGGTTTCTTGCAGTTTGTTTTTCCAATCTTAAATTCAGTTCCCCACATTTCACAGAATCATAGAACAGGTGAGCTGGAAGGGACCCTGGGGTATGTTAGAATTCCTGCTCCGTGGTTGCAGTGATGGGATTGTTGTCTACCACATGACGGTATATGTTTTGACTCCACAGAGTGGGAAGTGACAGAGAGAGGATGTTTGTGTTACTGGGTTCCGTGAAGTGGGACTATTGTCCTTTGTTCTTTTTCTCTTTGCTGTCTGATGCTAGAGAGAGAGGGAGCCATGTTGCAGTGCTCCATGTGTGTTTATATGTAAATAAAGTAGATTAGCCAAAATGCTGGGTTGCTGAGGTCTGTTACGCAACTGCGCAAACTCTGCGGATCCCTAAGTGTGCCGGTGCCTGTTGGCATTGGTTGCTGTAATGTTCGGGCTGAAGAAAGCTTTTGAAGCTCCTGAATGATCGACCAAGAGGGGGAGAACATGCCAGGTGGGCATGTGTCTCTGCCAGAGACCCTGGGTGTACATTTCCAGAATATAAGATTAAAAAAAAACAAAAACCTACATACAGCAACAATGTTTTGTGTTGTGTAGGCTCCTATGATGTAAGTCATGGGCCCCGCCTGCTCACCTGCTCCCTTAAATATTCAACACCAAAAACAGCGACAATTACTTGTTCACAAAGGACAGCTGGGCATATAAAGGGCCCCATTACCTTCAGGAGCTTAGGGCCTCATCAAACCTAAATCTGGCCCTGATTTGAATTCATGGGTTTGGAGCGGCAGAAAGCAAGCTTGATCCACCCTCCATATGGCAGCTTTTCAGGTATTTGAAGTTGACTGTCGTATCTCCTCTCAGTCTTCTCTTCCCTAGGCTAAACGCACCCAACTCTCTCAACCGTTCTGCATAAGCTTTGGTTCCCAGACCCTTGATCATCTTGTTCGCCATCCTCTACGCACCTTCCAAGTTGTCAACATCTTTCTTGAATTGTGGTGCCCAGAACTCCAGGTGGACTCTGACCAAGGCAGAATAGAGTGGAACTACTATATTTCTGTTGATGTAGCCTAGAATAGCATTAACTTCTTTTGCTGCTACATCACACCATTTGCCCATGTGAAGCTTGTGGTAGACTAAGATAGCGCCCTGGAAAAAGACCCTGATGTTGGGAAAGATGGAGGGCACAAGGAGAAGGGGACAACAGAGGACGAGATGGTTGGACAGGGTTCTCAAAGCTACCAGCATGAGTTTGACCAAACTGCGGGAGGCAGTGGAAGACAGGAGTGCCTGGCGTGCTCTGGTCCAGGGGGTCAAGAAGAATCGGACACGACTAAATGACTAAACAACTAAACAACAACAACATGGTTCAGCCAAAATAGCACTGTGGGCCAAACAGAGATTTGGAAGTCCCAATAAAGCATTTAGGCTTGATGTTTTCTATCCCTGTTTTACAGAATCGTGGCTGACATCCAAATCCAGGTTTCGCATTTTGAAATAGTGGCAGATTTCTAAAATGCCCGTTGCAGACAGCGCACATTACAGTTTCCCCCTTGCTTCCAGGGCTAGCATGAGAGTGGACTCACGTCTTTCATCTGTTCAAAGAAAACTCCATCTCCATCTCTCTCTCGCCGTCTCCTGCCTCCCACACCTCACCCCCTCCTTAATATCCCTTGTTTTCTCTTTCCTGAAGAAGACACTGCCTATAATTACAGAGCATGTTGAAATGGAGGTGCGATGGAGCAGAGCTTTCAATGTTTGTGCTTTGTCATATAAAATGACACAAATTATTATTTCGTCTTCCCGGTTAATAATGCACAGAATACTTGCCGATTTGAATGCAGCCGTGTTTACAGTGCTCAGAAGCTGAGTTAGAGGACAAAGGATGCCTTTTCTGTTGTTGTTGTTCTGCTTTGAAATCGGGCGTCTGGGGGAGAGGCAATTCCAATGGAAAGCTTGCAAGCAGGACCCAAACTGGCATGTTAGAAAGCGTCGGGCACCGGTCCACTACCGTTGCCACCTTTGGCCGGGGGAAAATACAAGACAGGTCAGGCAAAATAAAGGACAGGTTGGGGAGATGGTGGACACAAATACTCTCATGACGCAAAATCTTCCCCCCACCTTTTGTAGAGTTGAGTTCCCCACATTTGGCCTCTGGTGTCCCTCACTACCCTGACCCTTCTCTTCCCCTTGACTCACGTAGACGGGCAGGGGTCAGAGGTAGACGGCTGTTGTAGCCCTGCGCTTCCAGCCAGAGTTCAGTTGAGGGAGAAGGCAGCCAACCTGCTCTGTCCCAGCTCCTGCCAACCTAGCAGTTCGAAAGCACACCAGTGCAAGTAGATAAATAGGTACCCGTGTGGCAGGAAAATAAACGGTGCTTCCGCGCGCTCTGGTTTCTGTCACGATGTTCCGTTGTGCCAGAAGCGGTTTAGTCCTGCCGACACATGATGCGTAAAGCTGTCTGTGGACAAAAGCCAGATCCCTCGGCCTGAAAGCGAGATAAGCGCCGCAACCCCATAGTCTCTTTTGACTGGACTTAACCGTCCAGGGGTCCTCTGCCCTTTTTACCTTTAAGATGTCAATCAGATCAAAAACATTAAAAAAGAATGTTTTTGACTGGTGCCTAAAGGTGTATAATGAAGGAGCCAGGTGAGTGTCTCAGGAGAGAGCATCCCACAGATGGGAAGCTACTGCAGAAAAGGCCCTGTTCTTGCGTTGCTACCCTCCAGACCTTTCAAGGAGGAGGCACATGAAGAAGGGCCTCAGAAGGTGAGTCTGGGTAGGTTCATATGGAAAGAGATGGTCCTTGAGGTTGCATGAAGAACTTTCTTTTATCTGCATTGGACCTCCCAAAATTCAGCTACTTTGGATGTCCACAAGAGATGGAGAAAAACATGCATAATTTTTGCAAACTTTCTCATGTGGACTTTTGCTCACCTTTTCTTTAAACTAAAAATGGTAAATTCAATCCTCTGCTTTTGGCTGATTGCAAACCAGTGTACAGATTCTCAGCAATTCATTTCCAGAACCAAATTCCTGTCCTTTTTCAGCATCTGGCTTTAAATAACCAGACGGGCGGTGGAGGGGGGGGGAATTAAAAACTGGAAATGGGAAGTCAATTAAAATCAACTGCATCATAAAAGGTGCTTAGCAAAACACAAAAACGCCAGTCCTATTTTTAGACAGAGATTGCACTTGTTGTTCATGCTTTCCAAACCCCGTCTAAATTAAGAGCCCGGCACAATTAAACTGCAACCTTTAACTGGGACTCCTGCAGTTGGTAATACAAAAGCACCAGACGCTGTCAAATCGATTGATAGCGCAGGAAGGCAGAATTAAAGCACAGGATTCATTTTTCTTTCTGTATAAAAATTGATCTAGCTTTTGTGGTGGTTGTTATTGCGGTTTGGGCTGACTTTCTCATATATATATATATATATATATTTGCTTTCGTAGATTTTCACGGGTACAGGAATGCAGGTTTTGGTGTCCTCGGGTGTCTTCCCGTGTAAAAGTTGGGGTGTCTAGGCGACGTTTCGACGAGGTCTCACTCGTCATCTTCAGGCTGGTGCTTTCGGCTTCTTGTTACTGGAACAGAGCTCTGGAACAGAGCTCTGTTCCAGTAACAAGAAGCCGAAAGCACCAGCCTGAAGATGACGAGTGAGACCTCGTCGAAACGTCGCCTAGACACCCCAACTTTTACACGGGAAGACACCCGAGGACACCAAAACCTGCATATATATATATATATATACTTTTGTCAAAATGATAAAATCAATGCAAACTAACAGTGATACCAAGGTTGGCGAAGGGAGGAGAGAGTTCGTGCAGACAATTCATTCCAAAGCTATTATAACAGAGCCTCTGTATACAGAAGCAGTTAAATACTTAATGCAGGAGTTTGAAAACTCTGGCTCAGGGGTTAAATGTGTGGGGCGTTATTGCAGTCAAACCAATAATTCATGCTTTGCCAGATGGGCACATGAAAGGGCAGAGGCTCACAGAGCTTTCCTGCAAAATTTGCTAGCAGGGACTCTGTGAGATCCCTTGCTTTGTCTGCCTTGGCAGGAAGCTGTAACACTGCACACGTCCTTCCCTGGCGTGTGCCTCCACTTTCTCCATCAAGCTTCAAATCTGGACAGATGTGCAGGTCTGAGCTCTGCAGCTCAGACAGCATTTTTGAACTAACGTTTTTTACTTTTGCAACTTAGATAGGTAGCTATAAACCTGCTCAATTTGGCAACTGTAACTGCTGCTTCAAGACTTAGATTATGTAAGTAAATGCTACTTTTATTTCTTCACAAAGCAATGTGTGTGTGTGATTCTTGTTTTGAAGGGGAAGAAAATGGGTAGTACCAGGAAGAAATCAGTCTGCCTTAAAGCATCCTGGATTATTGTTTCTAGAAGGTTAAACCGTCCATATTAAAGCTTCCAAATTTAAGCTGCAAAGGATTGTAATCTGCTGGTCTCACTCATGTGATAATGGCTAGACAATACATCCTCTCCTAGTGTCTAAATCCATTCCTACATAATGTGGCCCTAAGCCTCTCTATCTGGCCCTCAGAACTCTTCCCTGGCCACATCCCTTCCCCAGTCACATCTCCCTTTAGTATTTTTGTTGGGATATGTCTTTGAACTCAGATGATTCCTCTTACTTGCCAGGATGGAGAGTGATTTGCGAGTGCATATAAAAAATAGCTTACTGTGCAAAGGTGAAAATTTACATGCATTGCTCCACCCATTTTTTTCATTTGGCCCCACCCACTACTGGTATGTGGTCCCTGGAAGGTTGCCCAGAATGGAATTTGGCCCTCAGGCTGTAAAAAAGGTTCCCCATTGCTGACTTAATGTCAGATCAATCAGTCATCTGATAGCTGACTGCAGGTGATGGCTGCAAGCTTATATGGGTGTGAAATCCATGCATGACAGATGTTTGGGGTGGATAATATTTATTATGCCCAATTCCTACTATGGCAGAGAACTGGGTGGACAAAGTATATGGCTTTGAATTTATGTCTGAATTGTGTTCCAGAGGGAGAGGAATCCTGTTTCATTCGCATTTATAGATTCACCTACCAAATTCACACATTATGAAGACGATTTACGAATGACTGCACAGCCGTTCTTTGAAATTTGCACTGCCCTGAATTTTGCAACGCAGTTCCACATCTAAATAATACGTACAGGAATGCATAAACTAGGGTGAAGTACACGTTAAAATACACACATTTGAGGGCATAACATGCAGTGTGTTATACCAGGCAAAACAGCTTTGTGTGTGTGTGTGTGTGTGTGTGTGTGGAAAAAACCGCTTCCAAACATATTAGGACAAATTCATACTAGAATGCTGATGACTCTTCATGTTGGCTTTTAAAAACACACAAACAAAATAACAAAGATATGTGTTGATGTAGAGAACTGAAGTTAAGAATGGAAAAATGAGAAATGGAGAGAAACCGAAATTGACAAACTCATCCTTCCCTAGTTAGAAAAGAGGGACAACAAATAGCAAAAAGAAATTATTTAATATGGTGGAGACCATTTGCTGAATATAGGTGGAACATCTAGTCCAGTTTGTGAATCTCTGGCAGCTTATGAATCACTGACAGATAGTCACCCAACCTCAGTTTAACATTTTTCCAATGAAGGAGAGTCCATTATAAAACACTGTAAGCATTTTTGCAAGTTTGTTTCAGTCTAGTTGATGTTCAAACTTTGCATAGTTTGCTTTTTGGATGGCAGTAAAGAAAATAACATATATATAAGTTGATGGCTATTGGGCATGTCAGCTAAACTGGCCTTCCACATGCAAAGGATACTTATGAGAAGCAGATTCTAGTTACAGAGAAGGGAGGCACTATCACTCTCATGCCCTGCTTGGAACTACCCAGGGACTTCTGACCATGCTGTGAGACAGGGTCCATCAACTTGGGGCCTCAGATGTTGTCGGACTCCAACTCCCATCATGCAAAGTCACCTTTTACTGTGGTCAGGTTGTTGACATGCAGAAGGGCCTGGAGGCCAGCTGGCTACCCTAGCTCAGACGTCTCCTTCCATCGGCCCATGCTCCGACGTAAATCAGTGACCCAAACTTCAAAAGCCTGGGCACGCAATTAGCAGAGTGTACTGCACACACAGAAGTAGGCGTGAGACGTGTGAAGTCATGCTACAGCTACAGATTTATAAATCAGAACATGTCGTCTCGGAGAGCACAGCAAAAGCAAAAGCTATACACAAACAGAAGTTCCCAGCAAGCTGTGCTGGAATGTAAACAGACCTGTGACATCCAACAATCTCATGCCTGTTCCTTAAGGTGAAATGGAAATGTCAACACAGGTATGATGGGATTGGTAGTCCAGCATTGGAGACCAAAGGTTGAAGAAGACTGCTGCAGGAAATACAAGGCAAGGCTAGATCTGGGGCCAGACTTGGTGGCCTCCACACAGAATCACAAAAACTTTACTTTCTTGGGCTCCATGATCGCTGCAGATGGTGACAGCAGTCACAAAATTAAAAGACGCCTGCTTCTTGGGAGGAAAGCAATGGCAAACATAAACAGCATCTTAAAAAGCAGAGACATCACCTTGCCAACAAAGGTTCGTATAGTTAAAGCTCTGGTTTTCCCAGTAGTGAAGTATGGAAGTGAGAGCTGGACCATAAAGAAGGCTGATCGCCGAAGAATTGATGCTTTTGAATTGTGGTGTTGGAGGAGACTCTTGAGAGTCCCATGGACTGCAAGAAGATCAAATCTCTCCATTCTGAAGGAAATCAGCCCTGAGTGCTCACTGGAAGGACAGATCCTGAAGCTGAGGCTCCAAGACTTTGGCCACCTCATGAGAAGAGAAGACTCCCTGGAAAAGACCCTGATGTTGGGAAAGATGGAGGGCACAAGGAGAAGGGGACGACAGAGGACGAGATGGTTGGGCAGTGTTCTTGAAGCTACCAGCATGAGTTTGACCAAACTGCGGGAGGCAGTGGAAGACAGAAGTGCCTGGCGTACTCTGGTCCATGGGGTCACAAAGAGCTGGACACGACTAAACGACTAATCAACAACAACACAGAGAATCATAGAATGTTTCAGAATATGTCTGGATTTTCCCGGATATTACCAGGATTTCAAAGGTGGAATTGACGTCTGGGGGAGTTTCCGAAAGGTGGCACTTTTTTCTTAGGCAAGTCAATTGAAAGATCAAGGGCTTGGGGGCGTTTTTGTACAAAAAAGCTCAACAACGTTTGGGTCCTCCTTTTAAAAACTACATTGGGTACCCCTGGATACACATCCTTGACTCATCCTACAAGGAGGGTTCCTCTGCTAACGCAATGCCTTCAACTGGTTGGAGGATGGATGGCAGCTAACAGATTGAGGTTGAATCCTGACAAGACAGAAGTACTGTTTTGGGGGGACAGGGGGCAGGCAGGTGTGGAGGACTCCCTGGTCCTGAATGGGGTCACTGTGCCCCTGAAGGACCAGGTGAGCAGCCTGGGAGTCATTCTGGACTCACAGCTGTCCATGGTGGCGCACGTCAATTCTGTCCAGGGCGGCTGTTTACCAGCTCCATCTGGTACGCAGGCTGAGACCCTCCCTGCCCACAGACTGTCTTGCCAGTGGTGCATGCTCTGGTTATCTCCCGCTTGGACTACTGCAATGCACTCTATGTGGGGCTACCTTTGAAGGTGACCCAGAAACTGCAATTAATCCAGACTGCGGCAGCTAGACTGGTGACTCGGAGCGGCTACCAGGACCATATAACATCAGTCTTGAAAGACCTACACTGGCTCCCAGTATGTTTCTGAGCACAATTCAAAGTGTTGGTGTTGACCTTTAAAGCCCTAAACGGCCTCGGTCCTGTGTATCTGAAGGAACCTCTCCACCCCCATCGTCCAGCCCGGACATTGAGGTCCAGCTCCGAGAGCCTTCTGGCAGTTCCCTCGCTGCGAGAAGCCAAGTTACAGGGAACCAGGCAGAGGGCCTTCTCGGTAGTGGCACCCGCCCTGTGGAATGCCCTCCCACCAGATGTCAAAGAGAAAAATAACTACCAAACTTTTAGAAGATATCTGAAGGCAGCCCTGTTTAGGGAAGCTTTTAATATTTAATAGATTATTGTATTTTAGTGTTCTGTTGGAAGCCACCCAGAGTGGCTGGGGAAACCCAGCCAGATGGGCGGGGTATAATTAATTTATTATTATTATTATTAGCCTTTGGTTTCCCTTCGTAGTGATTCTGAGGTCATGTTTATAGCATTCCTCCAGCCTAGAAAACAACCTCTGCTTTGCAAATAGGGGAACTTTGTTCTACCACCTGGGAGCAGCCCTGCCGAGGCAGCTCTTGTTATTATGACTTCTTTTGAAAAACCAAAACCAAAAAAAGAGAGAGAAAAAAATTGATTTATGTAAATTAAACAGCAAGAAATACCAGCACTCCAGTCAGGAGGAGAAATGCTGCTTTTACAAGCTCAATATTTCACACAGATTATTCATTCTTCTCCGTGAGCTATTACCTCTTTGCCTCCTCTTATATTTTTACCGATAGCATTAAATGCTGGATGTAGGCAGTATCTTTGATCTATGGACAATTTACAATGCTGGGTCACGCGATACGCACAGGCAAGACAGGCCGGGCGGCTCTCTCCTTCTCTCCCCTCATCCACCCCTATTACCTTATTGGCTTGTGCATAACAGAAATGGTGTACACACACACACACACAGAAACCAAGAGCTACTCTTGCTGCCCTCAGCTCCATCAAGCAAGCAGCATCTCTGCGGGAATGTCTGCACAGCCGTTTTGAAAGAGAGCAGATGGGCATCTCTTTAAGACCGTTGTGTCTCGGCGACGATTGCCAGCCTGTAGAATGAACTCCTTCACAAAGTGGTGGACTCTCCTTCGCTGAAGGTTTTCTCTTTTTGGATGAACCCCTTTGTTGCTGTTGTTGTTGTTGTTCAGTTGTTTAGTCATGTTCCGACTCTTCGTGACGCCCTGGACCAGAGCACGCCAGGCACTCCTGTCTTCCACTGCCTCCCGCAGTTTGGTCAAACTCATGCTGGTACCTTCGAGAACACTGTCCCACCATCTCGTCCTCTGTCGTCCCCTTCTCCTTGTGCCCGCCATCTTTCCCAACATCAGGGTCTTTTCCAGGGAGTCTTCTCTTCTCATGAGGTGGCCAAAGTATTGGAGCCTCAGCTTCAGGATCTGTCCTTCCAGTGAGCATTCAGGGCTGATTTCCTTCAGAACAGATAGGTTTGACTTTCCTATACCTTTAACATATTTATCACATTTCCATAATCTCTTCTTTACTTTATATAATCGTTTAAAAATCACACTCTCGTTTCTAAATTAGCTCTTTCTTTCCTCATTACCAAATGTTTCATGTTAAAGCTACAAACATCTTCAGGTGTTTACAGTTTTCTTTTAAATAATATATAAATTTGCTCCAATCCTTTTGAAATCTCTCATCGGGTCGATTCCTAATTTTCCCCGTCAACTTCGCCAACTCCACAAATTCTACCATCTTTATCTGCCAGTCATCTAGGGTGGGGAGTTCTTGCTGTTTCCATCTCTGGGCCAGGAGAATTCTTGCTGCTGTTGTGGAGTACATGAATAGGTTTACATCTTTTTTGTGGATTTCCTCATCAATTAACCCTAATAAAAATATTTCTGGTTTTTTACTGAAATCATTTTTCAGTACCTTTTTTAATTCATTATAGATATTCTCCCAGAAGGTTTTAACTTTAGTGCAAGTCCGCCACATATGTAGGAAGTTTCCTTCCTTCTCCCTACATTCCCAACATGATTTATCCTGACCTTTATACATTTTGGAAAGTTTACATGATGTGATGTACCAACGATACATCATCTTCATTGATTTTCTTTAAGTGCCACGTACGCCGTGAATTTGATTGTTTTATTCCACATTATCTCCCACCTCTCAAAATCAATGTTATGCCCCAGAACCTGGAAGCCTTACAGTTGGCCTTAGAGCTCAAAACCCTGCTTCAAGCACTCGGCAGCCATCTTGGTCCTCTGGAGCTTTTTCAACAGAAGTTGGGGGGGCATCTGTTAGGGATTCTTCAGCCGTGGTGTTTGCCTTGCAGGGGGTTGGACTAGATGACCCTCAGGGTACCTTCCACCTCTGATTCTATGTGATATTCTGTCAGATGAAGGCGCTAAGAGTTGTTAGGAGGGCTCTTTATTTCCCTCACAGAGCTGAAATTCTCAGAGGGGCTTAACAGCTAATCCCTCTTCACAGCTCTGAGAACTGTAGTTCTGTGAGGGGAATAGAGGCCTCCTATTAATACTAATAATATCATCGTATTTATTTATATCTCAGCTTTTTTCCTGATGCGGACTCAGGGTGGTTTACAGCTAAGACAGGAACAGCTAAAAACACAGGGTAAAAAGCCACAATTAGCAAACGCACACCCTTCAACATTTCCCCGATGAAAATTGAGACGTCCTAAGGAAAAGCGAAGCATTCCAGGATCAAATTAGAAGCTGGGAAACGTATTGGGAGCCAATGTCGGTTTTTCCATGGTTCTGTGGTGGCTACATTTATTTTATTTATCTTTTTTTTATATATAAGATATTTATTAAAGATTTTCTTAATACAATTAAAAAAAACCACAAAGTAACATATAACATTATAATAACCATATTTTCTTCGCTTCTTTGGACTTCCTCGCATCTCTCGTTCCTGCGTTCCAAGTTTATCAAACTTTACCCAGCAATTTATCACCTTGTTTCAATTCGTATTTTATAATTTTCCAATATTGTGTCCCTAATTTTAGATATTTTTACCCAAACCTTAAAAGCTTAATTTTAACATAATATTTATCCAAAATTTATCTTTTCTTAGATTTCCACTTATCTTCATATTCCTTTCAACTAACTTAATGGTGCCATATTATTTATAATCTTACATCTTTCTTAACACTCATACATTTTACAATATTTTTGTAAATAGTCCTTGAATTTCTTCCAGTCCTCCTCCACTGCCTCTTCTCCCAGGTCTCGGATTCTGCCGGTCATTTCTGCTAGTTCCATATAGTCTATCAGTTGCATCTGCCATTCTTCCAGTGTGGGCAAATCTTGGGTTTTCCAGTGCTTGGCGACAAGTATCCTTGCTGCTGTTGTTGCATACATAAAAAATGTTCGGTCCTTCTTTAACATCCGCTGGCCAACGATGCCTAAAAGAAAGGCCTCTGGTTTCTTAGGGAAGGTATACTTAAATACCTTTTTCAACTTATATATCATTTCCCAGAAAGCCTTCACTCTAGGGCAGGTCCACCAGAGGTGAAAGAACGTTCCTTCAGCTTCTTTACATTTCCAACATTTATTGTCAGACAAATGGTATATTTTTGCGAGCTTGACTGGAGTCATGTACCACCTATATATCATTTTCATAATATTTTCTTTCAAGGCATTACATGCCGTGAATTTCAGACCGGTGGTCCATAACCTTTCCCAGTCAGCAAACATGATATTGTACCCAATGTCCTGTGCCCATTTTATCATAGCCGATTTGACCGTTTCATCTTGTGTATTCCATTTTAACAGCAAGTTATACATTCTTTTATTTTATTTATCAAGTTTCATACCCTTCATCTTTCTTCCAATGAAAATAGGGACATCCTATTCTGTGTCCTCTATCATTTCTCTGATGAAAATAGAATGGCAATGTTGCCCACCTGAGAGGTGCCAGAACTGAGCTCCAGTGAGTTTTGACTGAAAAAAAAGCTCTGGGGGCGTCCTACTCCATACCCTCCAATAACCCCCTCCCCATTTCGTGGTGTTTATGGGCCCCAAAGGAAGCCTACTCTGAGTTGGACACAGATACACACACACAAACACATGTCAGGCAAATAGCAAATGAAAGAATGTAGTGAAGAGAAAGCAAGCCTCTGGATGAATCAGGGGGATTTATTTAACGTCTTGCTGGGTCTTCACAATAGCTAGGTCAAGGCACCCTGACAAATCCTATTTGTCATTTCCCCAAGACAAAAGCCCGATTGTCCGCCTGCAAATGGATTGAGTGAGGTGGAGACAACTGTTGCCCGGGATTCAAAAGGCCAGAGAAGACCGCTCTCTGTCAAAGGTTAGGCGGCCATCTCCATGGTTTCTTGAAGGTCACAGAGCCTTCTGGCCTGATTCAGGCATTCCTCTCCAGTGAAATGGGCCTTGAGTCACGGCCGTAGGGGGCTAAGAAGGGAAGCTATGAGGCAGGAAGCCTTGGCTTTGAACCTTGCCTCTTCTCACAAACTGGCAGAAGTTGCTGGGCTGTAGCTTGCAAGAACACAAGAGGAGCCTTGTTGGACCAGGCCAAGGGACCATCGAGTCCAACATCGTTTTCTCACTGTGGTTGCAAAATGCCTGCAAGCAGGACTCGAACACAAGTGCGGCTCTCCCCTCCTGTGGTTTCCAGCATCTGGTCTTCAGAAGCATTGCTGCCTCCAACTGTGGAGAAGGAACATAGGTGAAACCCACATCCGCACTGAAACAGCCCTGTGCCCCATCAGGCTTCAAAGAAAAAGCTCCAGCAGAAGATTCCCATGCCTAATCAAACGTTCACGAGTCAAGTGAGATATTCCTGGAGCTGTCTAGAAAAATCTCCCACCCCTTATACACTCATACCTTGGAAGTCAAACAGAATCTGCTCCGGAAGCCCGTTCAACTTCCAAAACATTCAGAAGCCAAAGCGTGGCTTCTGATTGTCCTGCAACCAACCGGAAGCCCCGTCGGACATCCGGGTTCCAGAAGAGCATTCGCAAACTGGAACAATCACTTCCGGGTTTGCAGCATTTGGAAACCAAAATGTTCGAGAACTAAGCTGTTCGAAAAGGTATGACTGTATACGACTTGGGGGAACAGGCATAATAATAATAATAATAATAATAATAATAATTTTTATTTATATCCCGCCCTCCCCAGCCGAAGCCGGGCTCAGGGCGGCTAACAACAATAAAACAGTACAAAAGTACAGCACAAACAACACTCTAAAATCATTCGTTATAAAATTAATTCAAATCAAGCCACTGGCGACCATTGGGCCAGAGCTCCGCAAAGATTGCCGAGGGAGGGAGTCAGGCGGTGCCCTGGCCAAAGACCTGGTGGAACAGCTCTGTCTTGCAGGCCCTGCGGAAAGATGTCAAGTCCCGCAGGGCCCTAGTCTCTTGTGACAGAGTGTTCCACCAGATCGGAGCCACAGCCGAAAAAGCCCTGGCTCTAGTTGAAGCCAGCCTAACTTCTCTGTGGCCTGGGACCTTCAAGATGTTTTTATTTGAGGACCATAAGTTTCTCTGTGGGGCATACCAGGAGAGGCGGTCCCGTAGGTACGAGGGTCTTAGGCCGTATAGGGCTTTAAAGGTTAAAACCAGCACCTTAAACCTGATCCTGTACTCCACCGGGAGCCAGTGCAGCTGGTATAGCACTGGGTAAATGTGATCTCGGAGCGAAGACCCGTAAGGAGTCTTGCTGCAGCATTCTGCACCCGCTGGAGTTTCTGGGTCAGTCTCAAGGGCAGCCCCACGTAGAGCGAGTTACAATAATTCAGTCTGGAGGTGACCGTTGTGTGGATCACAGTGGCTAGGTCAGGGCGAGAGAGGTAGGGAGCCAACTGCTTAGCTTGGCGGAGATGGAAAAATGCCGCCTTTGTTATAGCTGCAATCTGCGCCTCCATGGAAAGGGAGGTGTCGAAGATTACACCCAAACTCTTAACGGACGGTGATGGCATTAATTGCGCCCCCGCAAGAGATGGGAGTTGCCCCCCCAATCCTATATCGTCCTGTCCCAGCCACAGGACCTCTGTCTTTGAAGGATTTAGCTTCAACCGGCTCCCACGTAACCATCCAGCCACAGCTTCCAAACATCTGGTCAGTGTGTCTGGGGCCGAGTCAGGATGGCCATCCATCAACAGATAGAGTTGGGTGTCATCGGCATACTGATGGCAACCCAGCCCAAAACTCCGGACAAGCTGGGCGAGGGGGCGCATAAAGATGTTGAAAAGCATCGGGGAGAGAATCGCACCCTGAGGCACTCCACACACCAAGGAGTGGCGCGATGACAATTCCCCCCCAAGCGCCATGACTGTTGTGTGTCACATGCCTGTTTACTTCCAGCACAAGTCTGCTGGGAACTTCCATTTGTATATTGCTTTTGCTATGCTGCTGTTTGCTGGAAACGAAGGGAAACAGACATGTTTTTTCCTTTGTTCCTGGACTATGCTGAATAAACGCTTACACATGTCTCTGTCCGCCACTTCCGTTGTGAGAAGTTATTCACTCTGCAGATTAGAGTGTGCTAAGCTTCTAAACATCTCTGGGGCTTACAGTGGTGCCCCGCAAGATGAACGCCTCGCAAGATGGAAAACCCGCTAGACGAAAGGGTTTTCCGTTTTGGAGGCGCTTCGCAAAACGAATTTCCCTATGGGGTTGCTTCGCAAGACAAAAAAATCTTGTGAGTCCCTGCGGTTTTCCCCCCCTTTCCCCCCCTTTTCCTAAGCCGCTTATCAGCTGATCGCTAAAAGCCGCTAAACCGCCTCTCCTGGTATGCCCACAGAGAAACCTACGGTCTGCAAATAATAACATCCTCAAGGTCCCAGGCCTCAGAGAGGTTAGGCTGGCCTCAACTAGAGCCAGGGCCTTCTCGGCTGCGGCTCCAATCTGGTGGAACGCTCTGTCACAAGAGACTAGGGAGACATCTTTCCGCAGGGCCTGCAAGACAGAGTTGTTCCACCAGGCCTTTGGCCAGGGCGCAGCCTGACTCCCTCCTCTGGCAACCTGCACAGAATTTTGCTTAATCGGTTGCCATCAATTTGATTTTAATTAATTTTTATAATGAAATATTTTTAGAATGTGTGATTATTTGACTTTTTGATTATTTTATTGTTGTTAGCCGCCCTGAGCCCGGCTTCGGCTGGGGAGGGCGGGATATAAATAAAATTTATTATTATTATTATTATTATTATTATTATTATTATTATTATTAATAGCGCTAATCCGCTAAGCTGTCAATGGGCTCTAGACGAAGAAACCTCTAGACGAAGAGAATCGCGGAACGGATTCTTTTCGTCTTGCGAGGCACCACTGTATGTCTCTGATTGATGCTGCTGGCCAGTGGCTGGAGCCAGCTGGGGGCCTGCCAATTTCCCCCGGCTCCCCAGATGCATCTCAACATGAACCCCCTCTTTTCAAGCCTAGTTGCTGGAGGGTGGGAGCAAGTATGCATGTCTATTTTTGGCAGCAGTGCCATCTTGGAGGGCTGAGGGCCTCCAAATTTTTCAAGGAGGGAGTTGGGCACCCTTAATATTCTGCAGCCCAGTGGACTTTCTTGCAGCCACGACGGGCCCTGCCGGGCCTCCCTGTGGCTGTAGCAGGCGCTGTTGGGCTTCCTCCTGCCACATGACATCACACATCGCCCCCCTCCCCCAAGTTGGCTGGAACCTGGTGCCTGTGGTTTGCGGTCCATGCATTGTTGCAGTGCAGATAATAATAATTATTAATAATAATTTATTATTTATTATTTGTACCCCGCCCATCTGGCTGAGTTTCCCCAGCCACTCTGGGTGGCTCCCAATTGAGTGTTAAAAACAATACAGCATTAAATATTAAAAAATTTCCTAAACAGGGCTGCCTTCAGATGTCTTTTAAAAATAGGATAGCTGCTTATTTCCTTGACATCTGATGGGAGGGCGTTCCACAGGGCGGGCACCACTACCGAGAAGACTCTCTGCCTGGTTCCCTGTAACCTTACTTCTCACAGGGAGGGAACTGTCAGAAGGCCCTCGGAGCTGGACCTCAGTTTCCGGGCTGAACGATGGGGGTGGAGATGCTCCTTTAGATATACAGGACCTTCAGCCGTTTAGGGCTTTAAAGGTCAGCACTAACACTTTGAATTGTGCTCAGAAATGTACTGGGAGCCAGTGTAGGTCTTTCAGGACCAGTGTTATGTGGCCTTGGCAGCCGCTCCCAGTCACCAGTCTAGCTGCCGCATTCTGGATTAATTGTAGTTTCCGGGTCACCTTCAAAGGTAGCCCCACGTAGAGCGCATTGCAGATGTGGCTGTGATGCCAACGACCATTTGCAAATGTGTCCATGGGCTGAAAAGGGTTGGGAGAGGTTCTGGGGCGGCAATAGCAGCTCACATCTTAAGGATCCTTCCATGCGCTGTGCACTGCGCAGACACCGCAGCAGAATGGAAACTTGTGGAATGGAGAGAACCAGCGGGACAGGATGATCTCTGGAGACAAATGCTATAAGAAGGGCTATCAATGGCTATTAGCCATGATGGCTCCACTCTGCCTCCACAGCTGGATGCTTCTGAATGTCAATTGCAGGAAACCGTAGGAGAGGAGAGCATTCCTCTTGCATTCAAATCCTGCTCGCTTGTTTCCCTTTGGCCGCTGTGAGAACAGGATGCTGGGCGACTGGCCTGATCCAACAGGCTCTTCTTCTGTTCTTCTTCTTTTAAGGACAGGGAAAGGTATATCATTTTGTACGTCAAAGAGGACAGAGAGTCAAATAAGACAGAAATCTCAATAGGGGCAGAGCTCCTTCCCAGAATTGACAGGTATGGAAATTTCAGGCCTGCAAAAGTAATAATAATAAATAAATAAATAAATAAATAAATAAATAAATAAATAAATAATTATTTATTCCCCACCCATCTGGCTGGGTCTCCCTAGCCACTCTGGGTGGCTTCCAACAAAGTATTAAAATACAGTGGTCTGTTTAACATTAAAAGCTTCCCTAAACAAGGTTGCCTTCAGATGTCTTCTAAAAGTCTGGTAGTAGTTGTTCTCTTTGACATCTGCTGGGAGGGCGTTCCACAGGGCAGGTGCCACCACTGAGAAGGCCCTCTGCCTTGTTCCCTGTAACTTGGCTTCTCGTAGCGAGGGAACCGCCAGAAGGCCCTTGGAGCTGGACCTCAGTGTCCGGGCAGAATGATGGGGGTGGAGATGCTCCTTCGGGTATACTGGACTGAGGCCGTTTAGGGCTTTAAAGGTCAGCACCAACACTTTGAATTGTGCGTGGAAACGCACTGGGAGCCAATGTAGATCTTTCAAGACCAGTGTTATGTGGTCTCGGCGGCCGCTCCCAGTCACCAATCTAGCTGCAGCATTCTGGATTAGTTGTAGTTAGTGCTGGGGTCATGTTATTGACGCCACAGCCAAAAAGCCCAGGGTGATCATGAGATGGTGGCAGTATTCAACTAACCTTTTGCCTGAGCGTCAGGATTAGCACTCGTGCAAGGGGATTTCTCTCCTTCCTGCTCCCACCTGCCCCATGCCATCTGCTCTGGAGGCCTGGGGGAATCCCTGGAAGAGTTTTAGGGGGAGCACTGGGTGGAAGGAAGGATAACGTTCCTTTGTACAATGGAAATTCAATTGCGTTGATGGAACGTTCACCTTAGGGCTACCCTGAATCCAACCCAGGAATAACAAAATCAGAGAGGCATTGTATGGAGACTGTGTAGCACAATGCTATTTCCCTCACTTGTGTGGATCCTTGCTATTTTGCATGGAAACCTTGCTCTTTCAAATGCTGGCATGGAACAGGAACTCTATGAAAGAAAAAGGAAAAAAGTATCCATCCTCGCTTGGTCTGAGACTTCCATGCTATCTCTCTCTCTCTCTCTCTCTCTCTCTCTCTCTCTCTCTCTCTCTCACACACACACACACACACACACACACACACAAATAGGAAAACTTGAAAGCCTTGTTATCACCACATTCACTTGCCATTGCAAAAAGGACCTGCTAATTCCCCTGGTGCTCCAGAAAATGATGCTGCCTTTCAACAAAAGCATGGGAGCTCTACTCCCCTGAGTCCCACCCCACAGCATACTTCTTTCCCCACTGCGCCCACAGATTTTGTGGATGACTAGTCCATATTTCCCCATAAAATGTTTCCTAACTGGTCCCACTGTGTTGTTTCAGGCTGACCTTTTCGTTTCCTCCTGCATCAAATGATCACCCATGCCCATGTGCCTGTCAATGCGCAAGCTAGGGTGTGCAAGCATGTATAATATATGTGTGTGCGCGATGCCAAATTGTCTGAGTTTGACAGGATGGAGCTAGCTGAGATTTGGAGTAATAATAATTAAAATGTTTACTTTTTTCAAACGGATGCTGTGATTTGTGAGTTTGGACCCAATGATACGATACGACAATCTTTATTGTCATTGTCTCATACAGAACAACGAAATTGAAAAAAAATTTACATCAGACATTCAAAAACCAACAAGCCTGCTATCCCAGCTATCCCAGCCTGGTTAGCCCCTAAAAACTCTGATACCCTATAACTGAATATAATATACGTACTCACATAGAGATTACCTTACACTGTATTTAAAACCAAAATTGCATTTGGATAGAAACTGTTTCTCAGGCGGCTAGTCCTAGTCTTTATAACCCTGTACCTTCTTCCAGAAGGCAGAAGCTGAAAGAGATCATTTCTGGGGTGCGCACTATCCTGCGCTATCTCTGCAGCTTTCTTATGGCACTGGGAAGCATAGATTTGATCCAAGGTGGGAAGAGTCCACCCAATTTTTCTCTTCACAGTCTTTACAACCCTGGACAGCATTGTTTTTTCCCTGGCCGTGCAGCTCCCAAACCACACACACAGACCATAAGTTAATACACTCTCCACAGTGCAATGGTAAAATGCCATCAGCAGGTCCTTTGAGAGATTATTCTTCTGGAGGATTCTCAGAAAATATAACCTCTGCTGTGCTCTCTTCATCAGGTCTTTGTTGTTTTCTTCCCAGGTTAGGTCATCTCTCAACTCCATTCCCAGAAATCGAAACCCACCTAAAATTGGACACAATTAAGCCAGAGTCTAATTTGGGCCTGCCATCTTGAATCGGAATGGTGCCTGGAGTCCAAACACCAACAAAGACTAAAGACCCATCGGGAAGCCTCATGCTGAGTTTAGAAACCACATCTCGAGAGGCAGCTATGCCAAACTGTGGGCAAAGTCCCATTTATGTGTGATGCAAAATTGCCCGAACTTCATCAATCTTATGTGGCTGACAGGTTGCAAAAGCTTTCCCTGCTTTGCCATGCACCAGCAGGGTCCGTGGCGTCAGTTATGAAGCTGTGAGACTCCTGTAGTTGCCGCTGACAGTTGGCCGGAGGCCAGCTCGGTTGTGGTCTCGCCGTGTCTTTCCAAATGACCGTTTGACTGTGACACGTTCAATCGGCGCTCGAGCTCGACGTGGGAAGGAGAAAGGAATCATTCAGCCTGCAAGGCCATTGATCCGCACGCCTGATCTTTTCAGCGGGAGCGAATGTGCGGCGCATGTGTTTGGGGGGAGGGAAGGGAAAGGGCTGGTGTTTCATTGGAGCCAAAGAGACACCATTGTTTGGGGAGGGGGGAGGGGGCGGGGGGGCTGTGAGAGTCGAGAGAACAAGCCATTTATCACTTCCACTGAGTAGTTTCATATGTAAGGAACTCTTTATGGCCTCCCCTAATTGCCGTGATATTCCTCCGGCAATCACAATTCTTCCTTCTATCTGCTCGGCTCGGACTGATGGATCGGCTGCTCATGGAAGGTAAAGAGAGAAAATAAATAAATGCTAAGAGAAAGGCAAGAGAGGAAGCAACACTGGGAACTATTCTGCACTCACTCTGGGACCCAAGGCGTGGCCAAAACAGGGAGAGAAAATGGTGGCCAATACACTCACTGTGGCTCTTAGGTAAAGGATTTTTAATTCTTTGATTTATTATTAGCAGGTAAGTGCCTGGCACTACCTGGGAATTTGTAGAAACCCCAAAATATTCTGTGTTTTTATATGGATAGCGAAATTTGTGAGCTTGGACCAATCACAATGAAGTCATGCCAAAGTATGAACCAAAATGCCACATTGAACCAAAATGGGACCGAGAATCCAGACGTCAACAAAGACCTCCACCCTCCATCTTGGAAACCCTCAAGAGCCAGCTAAACCTACGTCAAAATGCAGGCGAAGTCACACCAAGGTTGTGTTTTGGTCTCCCATCTTGATTCAAAATGGCGCCAGGAGCCCAAACTTCCACTGCCGCCTCAGAAACTCTTGAGCCGAATTTGGGTGGCGGTATCCTGAGAGGTGGCTGAACCTATGCTTCAAAATGGGTGAAGTCATGCCAAAGTCATGTTTCCGTCTGCCATCTTGATTCAAAATGGTGCCCAGCATCCCAACAATGACAACGACTGCCATCCCCACCTCAGGAAAACGTGTGGTGAGCTTGATGATGATATCTCAACAGGTGGACAAATCTATAGCAAGCAAATGGACTGAGACAGACAGCTGATTTGGGTGCAACTTTCTTTTCATCTCAGCATAGAGTTGCTCAGAACTTGGGGTGGGGTTATGTTAGTTTGCTTGCTTCTTAATAAATTTATTCAGTGGTACCTTGGTTCTCAAATGCCTTGGTACTCAAACAACTTGGAACCCAAACCCAGCAAATCCAGAAGTAAGTGTTCTGGTTTGCAAACTTTTTCCGAAGCCAAATGTGCTCCGTTTTGTGTGTTACGCTTCCGATTTGAGTGCCACACTTCCATTTTGAGTGTTATGCTGAGGTCTTCTTGTTTTTGCTATTTATTTTGCATTTTTGTCTTTGCAGCTCTTTTTTGTTGTTGTTCTTGTGCCTATGTGGAACCCAGTTAAGCTATTGATTGATTGATTGTGTGACTGCAGTACATTGTTTATTGCTTTCATTTTATGGATCAGTGGTCTTGTTAGATAGCAAAATCCATGTTAAATTGCTGTTTTAGGGGTTGTTTTTAAAACTCTGGAACGGATTAATCCATTTTGCATTACTTTCTATGGGAAAGCGTGCTTTGGTTTCGGAACGCTTTGGTTTTGGAACAGACTTCCGGAACAGTTTAAGTTTGAGAACCAAGGTACCACTGTACCTTGCCCTTTCCTCCAGAGGAACAAAGGCAGGAAACATATTACTAAAGCAATTAAAACTTCGAACAAACAGTTTAGCGCAAGTTTCTAAAGTGCAGTTTAAAGCAAGCTTCCAAAAAGCAGTTCAAAGTGGCCATCTAAAAAGCAGTTTGAGATTCGTAAAAAATTCCATCTGTGGTTAGGGTGAGCTGGTATGTTTTTGTGTGTTGAATCGTCCAGGTGAGTTATTTGTAAGGCTGGATTTAAAAAATAATATCGTGAATTACAGTTTAGAGGTCCCGGGCCCTAAGGAAGTCAGACTATCCTCCACGAAGGCCAGGGCCTTCTCAGTGATGGCTCCGGCCTGGTGGAGTGCTCTGTCCCAGGAGACCTGGGCCCTGCAGGATTTAACCTCCTTCTGCAGGGCCTGTAAGACAAGAGCTATTCCGCCTGGCTTTCAATTTGAACTTAGCCTGATCTTTTATTCCCCTTCCTTCCCTCCCTTCCCCTTTTTATGAAGATTACCCGCTCTGGGATCCCACAGCTAATTCTCCTCTGGCCTCCTCGCTGACCCAAATAGGACCAATTTAGCCAGTTAGCCCTGGTGATCATCTAATGTTTGTTGGATTTCCCCCCCTAAATTGTTTTTTTAATTCCCCCCCCAAATTGTTTTTTGAATTCTGAATTTATTGTTATTCACGTTTTATACTGTATTTTATGCTGTTTTTTGTAGCATCAATTAGTGTTTTAAATTTGTTGTTAGCTGCCCCGAGCCCGGTTTTCTGAACCGGGAAGGGCGGGGTATAAATAAAAATTTATTATTATTATTATTATTATTATTAATTAAGCACATGCCAGATTTTCACCGGGACTCCCGAGTTTTGCAAAGCTGCCCAAAGTCTTATTAGATCAGCTCTGCTACATCTATAATTCAAGGGGAGGGGATAAAGGGTGGGATCCGAGGATGAGATTAAGATCATGCTATTTAGAGAGCGCAGGCAATCCAAACCCCCTTCAGATAAGTCTTGTTGCGAGAGAAAGTTCCACATTAGCCGCTGAGGACTCTTCCCGTCCGTCCTCTCCAGGCAGCGGCTTGCAAAATTGATTAACAAACACACACAGAGAAGAAAATTGCAGAGCTTAAGCAAAAGAATAATGATTTTTCTAATAGGAATGTTGCCTTGATTAGCAGAAATTATAGGGCAGCTCTACTGGTACGCTTTGCCCAACATAAACCTGGAACCAGGTCTTAGCTGCCAAATGCGTTGGAGGGGAGGGAGAATAGGTCAACGTAAATCAAAATAATCCATGACCTGTTTTGCAAAGCGGTTTCCAAAGGGCCTGGGTCAAATGGGTGGCAAGAAGACGGTGGACCATTTTATAAAAACTAAGCATGGCATAGAGAAAGCAGAAAGAGGGAAGCTTTTCTCCCTTTTTCATAACACTAGGAATCGCGGACATCTGAGGAAGGAGAATGCTGGAAGGTCCAGGACAGATAAAACAAAGGACTTCTCCATGCAGCACAAACTGTGGAACTCCCTGCCACCAGAACCTTGCAGAGCCTGGCAGAGGCCCGGGCCCTGGGGATAACTTACCCTGGGGATAACTGAAGTCTTATAAATAAGTAAGTATATAAATAATTTTCACAAAAGTTATGCTGACAAATAATTTTATTTCAAGGCTTGAACCGTATCTGCATATAAAGAAAAAATGGAAAATATAAATATACAATAGTGCTTTTTAAAAATACACAGGGAAAAGGATTATTTTAAGTATTTACATTTAAAAATGCTTTCCTAGCTTTCTTTTCTGCGAATTCTTGAATTACGCAGGAAAAATCAAGCAACTTTGCCTTATTGTGGTTTATGTCATTTGGCAAACAAGATTTCAAACAAAAACTCAACAACTTTTAACAGCATGGAAAGCATGGTCCACCATCACGTTCGCGGTGCGCTGGCTGCTGGAGTCTTGGTTGCCTCCACCAACCCGGCGCCCGTTCCGCGCGCCTCTGCAGAGCCAATCGCAGGCCTCCGCCCTGGACGCCCAGGGAAAATTTCCTTTCGCACGGCCAGTCATGGCCCCAGGGAATCCGCCCTTCACTACCACTGCTTTTTTGCCTCTGTGTTCACCCCAGTGCATCCCCTGTGATTGTGAATATGCTGACCGAGGCCCCCTTTGGAATCGGATGCCTGGGCCAAATGGCCCATATGCCCCCCCCCTCTGTCTGGGCCTGGGTGCCACAGGAGGCCACCAACCTGAGTGGCTTTGTTAGATAAATTCATGGAGGAGAGGATTAGCAATGGCTACCAGCCACTGATAGTTATGCTCTGCCAGCAGAGTTTGAGGCAGTGATGTTTTGAGTACCAGTGACTGGAAACCACAGAAGGGGGCGGTTACTCCTGTGTTCGAATCCCGCTTGCGGGTTTCCCCACAGGCCATTGTGGTTGGCCATTGTGATAAGAAGATGCTGGACTAGATGGGATGTTGGCCTGATCCAGGGAGCTGTTCTTATGCTCTTCTTAAGACGCTCTGGTGGTTGGTTCTCATGTGCTATGATTTCCGGCGTGATTTCTACAACAGCTGCAGATTCCCTGCAGGGGCAGAAGGGCCTTTGCAAAGACCACAAACAGAAGGATCTTTATTCGCCTCCAACATCACGTCCTTTGGTGGAACTCATTCACACATTCACGCATGACAGGTAGAAATTCAAGAGGGGCAGCTTTCCTAGAATGGCACACCCATTTTTCCATATGCCTCACCTACATCGGGGAATATGTGAAAGGTACAAAGCCTGCTTCTTGGGAGAAAACCAATGACAAACCTAGACAGCATCTTAAAAAGCAGAGACATCACCTTGCTAACAAAGGTCCGTATTGTTAAAGCTCTGGTTTTCCCAGTAGTAATGTATGGAAGTGAGAGCTGGACCATCAAGAAGGCTGATCGCCAAAGAATGGATGCTTTTGAATTATGGTGCTGGAGGAGACTCTTGAGAGTCCCATGGACTGCAAGAAGATCAAACCTCTCCATTCTGAAGGAAATCAGCCCTGAGTGCTCACTGGAAGGACAGATCCTGAAGCTGAGGCTCCAAGACTTTGGCCACCTCATGAGAAGAGAAGACTCCCTGGAAAAGACCCTGATGTTGGGAAAGATGGAGGGCACAAGGAGAAGGGGATGACAGAGGACGAGATGGTTGGATAGTGTTCTCGAGGTTACCAGCATGAGTTTGACCAAACTGCGGGAGGCAGTGGAAGACAGGAGTGCCTGGTGTGCTCTGGTCCAGGGGGTCACGAAGAGTCAGACACGACTAAACAACTAAACAACAACAAAGCCTACATCAAGAAAACTCAAGGTGTCAGCCCAACCCACTGTGGGTTTTGCACAGCTATGTTAAGAAATGTCAGAAGCTGCTGTAGGTGGGCGTATGAGAGAGAGAGAGAGAGAGAGAGAGAGAGAACGAGGAGAAGGAAGAAATGATCTAAGGCAGGCATGTCCAACTCCCAAGAGACTGCCATCTACTCACAGTATAAAAAGATCGGCTGTGATCTCGGGTGGGAGTTGAGCAAAGTTGGAACACAAAGCTGATCACTAAGACAACCCCATGATCGTCCAGTCAATCATGATCAACCTGTTGGACATTCGTGATCTAGGGGATTTCCTGGCAATGGAAGGATTTCTGCAAGTATTATGTGTGTATACTGATATTGCTACAGTCACACCTCGGGTTAAATATGCTTCAGGTTGAACGTGTTCAGGTTATGCTCCGCGACGACCCGGACGTAACGAAACGCGTTACTTCCGGGTTTCACCGCTTACGCATGTGCAGACGCTCAAAATGCGGAACGGATCCTGTTCGCCTCCAAAGGTACCACTTTAATCAGTTGCAAGGGAAAATCCAGAATGCAACTTTGGAAAAAACTCCTTGGCTATCACTTTTCCTGACAGAAAAATTAATCTGGGGCTTTCCCTGGGTAATTCTTTTAGACTGCACGTTGGGTGATTCAACCACAGATGTCAAAATGTCATGAGAAGCGGGGGCAGGTTTGTAACACAAAACCCAGGCAGGGCAGTTAGTTTCTCCAGGGCTTTTCTCACTTAGTCTTAGGCTAAGAGGGGCCAGGATCCATTTTGTGAGCTTATACAACTCTTCAACTTTCGCCCTCCCAGCTGGCCTCTTCTGTCATTTGCTCCAGGCTGTGGCTGACAAGCATTCCTAAGGGACAGTCCCAGATCTACGAATTTTGCCGCAAGGGTTCAAAGGTCTGCACTGCAACACACAAACACACACACACACACACACACGATTGTGAGTATCAAGCAATGTATCGGGGGATACAATTATTACAATCCATTTGCAATATGCAGAGTTCCAGTTCAAGAAAGCAGAGTGGGTTAACTGTATTAAAGCTGGCCCTCCATCTATGCAGAACACCCTTTTGCAAAAATACATAATAATAAAACATGCCGTTCAAAACAAAGGCAATCAAAAAGAGAAGAAAAAGCCACACAAGGGGGGGGGGAAGCATTGCAAACACCATTCCTGCATTGCAGGGGATTGGACTAGATGACATTTGGGGTCCCTTCCACCTCTACAGTTCTACAGTTTATATATATATACTATATATAAACTATATATACTATATATAAACTATATATATATATATAGTGCTGCAGATGGTGACAGCAGTCACAAAATTAAAAGACTTCTGTTTCTTGGGAGAAAAGCAATGACAAACCTAAACAGCATCTTAAAAAGCAGAGACATCACCTTGCCAACAAAGGTCCATTTAGTTAAAGCCATGGTTTTCCCAGTAGTGATGTATGGAAGTGAGAGCTGGACCATAAAGAAGGCCGATCGTTGAAGAATTGAAGCTTTTGAATTCTGGTGCTGGAGGAGACTCTTGAGAGTCCCGTGGACTGCAAGAAGATCCAACCTCTCCATTCTGAAGGAAATCAGTCCTGAGTGCTCACTGGAAGGACAGATCCTGAAGCTGAGGTTCCAAGACTTTGGCCACCTCATGAGAAGAGAAGACTCCCTGGAAAAGACCCTGATGTTGGGAAAGATGGAGGGCACAAGGAGAAGGGGATGACAGAGGACGAGATGGATGGACAGTGTTCTTGAAGCTACCAGCATGAGTTTGAGCAAACTGCAGGAGGCGGTGGAAGACAGGAGGGCCTGGTGTGCTCTGGTCCAGGGGGTCACGAAGAGTTGGACACGACTAAATGACTAAACAACAACAACAACAACAGAGTGCTGCCTGTGCCTTTTGGAGCCTCTCCAAATGCTTCCCTGCTTAGCCTCTGGATTGCAGCGATGCCACACTTCCCTGCCATCAGCCCTAGTCTTGGGTCCAATGGGAGTGGCCAGCTTACTCTCAAGAAACCCTGAGGGGACCTGGATGCCACTTCTGGCACAGACCCACCCAACAGCAGCCCTCCCCATGCTTGCTCAAATGCAGGAGTCATTGGAGTCCCCCCACCGCCCCTCGTAAGATCAGGCCTGCTTAGAGAAGGGCCATAGTTCAGTGGTAGAGCATTTGCTTTTCATGCAGAAGTTCTCAGTTCCAACCTCTGGCACCTCCAGGTAGGGCTTGGAGAGACCCCCTGCCTGAAAACCTGGAGAGACTCAGTTTCTAAGTAAAATAATAATAATAATAATAATAATAATAATAATAATAATAATAATAATAATAATAATTTATTATTTATACCCCGTGCATCTGGCTGGGTTTCCAACAACAAAAACTCTGGGTGGCTTCCAACAAAATATTAAAAATATATTAAAACATCAGTCATCAAAAACGTCCCTGAACAGGGCTGCCTTCAGCCCTAAGGCAGATCCCATACCCCCCAACAGTCCTGATTTGAGTGAGACACCCCAGAATTACAGAAGCCACCCCAACTTCTGATTGCCACCCAGAATGTACCATTTTTTTGGTCCAGTGCTCTCACATAATTCATTTAGCTCATGCCAGGGCACCAGACCAAAAGACGCTCGTTTTTCCATCTTGTGTGAGTCAGGTGACCCCTGCAAGAGTTCGGGATCCAAAACCGAGCCTCCCAATTTTGATCAGCGGGGGGTTGGAGGGCATGAGATTCCAACACTGTTTCTTGACTGCACTGGTGGAGGAGAAGGAGTGCAGGGGGAGCGTACTGCTGCCGGCAGCGTGATTCTGGCAGGGTGCCATTGCGGCTGCCCCCCCCCCCCCCGCCCGTGCTGGGTGCCCTGGGTGCATGAAGCTCCGTCACTGCTTGACTGTACATTTGCAGGTTGTAGAATCCGGCTTCTCTGGCTCAAGTTAGAGCCGAGTCAACATTTGCCCCACAATTCACTGTCCCATTACAAGAAGGTGCTTTTCATCTGCTTGGATGAGCCAGTGTGGTGTAGTGGTTAAGAGCGGTGGACTCGTAATCTGGGGAACCGGGTTCGCGTCTCCGCTCCTCCACATGCAGCTGCTGGGTGACCTTGGGCCAGTCACATTTCTCTGAAGTCTCTCAGCCCCACTCACCTCACAGAGTGTTTGTTGTGGGGGAGGAAGGGAAAGGAGAATGTTAGCCGCTTTGAGACTTCTTAAAGGGAGTGAAAGGCGGGGTATCAAATCCAAACTCCTCCTCTTCTTCTTCTTCTTCTTCTTCTTGGAGGGTGGCCCTATCTTTTCTTTTTTTAAAAAAATACATTTTTATTAGTTTTTAACATATTAATTAACATTCATACAACAGAACTTCACATCTTATACAATATTTTTTTGACTTCCGTCAACGCCTCTGATGAATTTCTGTTCTTATCACTCATTATGCATTTCTTTCATTTTCATATTACCTTTAGTTATCTTTAACTATTAATTCTCCTCATCTTTTTTGGGGGGCAATATTTCAAATAATTCACCTTACAAAACTTCTTGCAAACCTACTAGCGTAATCTGTCCATCACAATTACTTTTCAAATAGTCTGCAAATTTACTCCGGTCTTCTGAGAATCTCTGGTCCCGCAGGTTTCGAATCCTTCCCGTTAGTTTATCTAATTCTGCATAGTCCATCAATTTCAGGTGGCCCCGTCTTTTCATCATTCCTTTTGACATGCTGGTGCAGCTACTATGGCCTGATTGCAAACACATCCAGTTTAGGAGGCAGGGAAAACAAACGACTGCAAAGAGAAGAAATGCGAGACACAGAATATGCAGGTATAGCCGCTATTCACCAGTTGTAGGCAGGTCCCGTCTGATCTGGACTGAGGACCTCCCATCCCTTGGCTACAGTAGCCCACCCAGTGAAGAAAACATAAGCAACAAATAATTTGCACACTAAGCTATAGATATATGGCTCACTGAATATACATCAAGCAGGGCTGCACAGCATCTTCAGCAGCCCAGGGCCTGCGCTGGACAAAAGAAGAAAATAATAATTTGAAGATCTAACAGTTCAAGAGATTTCAAAGCGTCCAAGGACATGCTCTGATCAGGATAAAGCTCACAGTTCCTTGCAGGAATTCTCTGCTGCATCCCGCAGCAATATCTGGTGGGGGATAAATCTGTAAGTCTTGAAAACAGGCTTAAGACAAACATCCACGCTTCTTCTGAGCTCCTGTGGAGAGCCCCCTCTGCCTCCTCCTCCAGGATGACTCCTGGGCAGTGGCGTAGCGTGGGTTGTCAGCACCCGGGGCAAGGCAAGTAATTTGTGCCCCCTAACCCATGGATTTGCGCCCCCTAACCCGTGGATTTGCACCCCCTAACCCTAACCCCCAGATGTTGCGCCCGGTGCGGCCGGCCCCCCCTGCACCCCCCCACGCTACGCCACTGCTCCTGGGACTTTCCCAGAAGAGCAGGCTTATTGAACTTGCTCCACTGCTATGAAGAAAAAGGGATGAACACATTCTTCTTTTAATAACACGGATAGCAACATAGGTTACAGGGAGAAGCCGTTATCGCAGTTCAAGGTCACATTCCAAGTAGGCGAAAGCAAGCAAGGAGGTCACCGAGCAGAGTGTGTGGCCTAGGGAGTGTTGGCCCTCTGGTCCTGGGTTCCACACTCCCTTGCACTGCCAGAAGAGGGAGCGAGGCAGCAATAAATCACACAGAGTAAGTGGAGTTAACTCTTTATTAGAAGAAACAGGGTCTGTTCAGTGTTAGGATATAGTTCCGTTCTACCTTAAATGGTCAGGCATGATTGTTGTGTGTCACATGCCTGTTTATTTCCTGCTCACTGGGAACTTCCGTTTTGTATATAGCTTTTGTTCCGGCTGTTTTCCTGGACACGGAAGCAAGCAGTCATGTTTTTCCTTTGTTCTGTTCTACGTTGAATAAAGCTGTAAATATGCCCTCCTGTCTGAATCTTCCGTTGTGGAAACTCGGCAGAAAGGGTGTGCACGAGTCATGGAATGTCTCTGAGGCTCATGTCACTAATTGACTGATACTGTTGCAACGGGAGACCGGGAGATCGTCCGGAGATGATGTGGAGGCCTGCCTGATGGCTCCGTCTCCCTGGCAGTATCCCAAGACTCAGGAGTGCCAGGCCTAATGGGTACAGAAACTCATCCTGGTAGCGCTTTCCCCTATGAGGCAGTTGCGGGAACTAGGGACGCGGGTGGCGCTGTGGTCTAAACCACTGAGCCTCTTGGGCTTGCTGATCAGAAGGTTGGCGGTTCAAATCCCCGCGACGGGGTGAGCTCCCATTGCTCTGTCCCAGCTCCTGCCAACCGAGCAGTTCGAAAGCACACCAGTGCAAGTAGATAAATAGGTACCGCTCTGGTGGGAAGGTAAACGGCGTTTCCGTGCGCTCTGGCTTCCGTCACGGTGTCCCGTTGCCCCAGAAGCAGTTAAGTCCTGCTGGCCACATGACCCGGAAGGCTGTCTGTGGACAAACACTGGCTCCCTTGGCCTGAAAGCGAGATGAGCGCTGCAAATCCATAGTCACCTTCGACTGGACTTAACCGTCCAAGGGTCCTTTACCTTTACCTTTAGTTGCAGGAACTGAAAGTCCCTGCCTGTGCTGGTCCCAGGGGGGTTACCGTGCGGCATGGTCCAAGTCCAGTCCGAGGTCAAGGGTTTGGTATGGAGGCTGTCTGTCAAGGCTGAAGCTGGGTCCAAGACAAGGAGTCAGGTGTGGTCAGGAACTCTGGCAGGAGAGCAGGACAGGGTGCCGGCAGGAACAGGTTACCAACAATGTTGCTCCCGCAACCTGGGACTGGGCTGGCTGGCTTTTATCTGCCCCGAAGCATAGGGCAGTCCCGGTCCACAGGTGACTCGCCTCTCCTGGCCTGGAGGCGAGCACTCCTCCTGTGAGAACTTAGTTACTGGACCCAGAGGCAACCTCACCTTCCCCTGACGGGGCTGAGAGTGGAGCACCTGCAGGCAATGGGTCCTCAATCACCTCCGGAGCCAGAGCAGATTCAGCTGGTGTCTGCTCCTGAGGATCCGGCACAGGTGAGGGCCCTTCAGGTTCAAGCCCCAGCTCCGGCTCAGCTGGTCCTGGAGGCAGGGACTCCTATGCAGGCTGGGATTCCTCAGGTTCAGCCTCTGAATTCGATTCCTAGGCCATCACACCGCCTCCCCACAGCAGCCTAAGCCTCACCCACTCCTGGGTCCTTCCCAAGCAATTGGAGACAACGCCTGCATGTCTATCTTTGCTCCTCTCGCTTCATGCCTCTCCTGGTTCTGGGAGACAAGAGCAGAAGGGAGCATGTCACAGCAGGAGGGGACAACCACCTGGCTTCTTCACCAGCCTGCCTCACCCCTGCCTCTTGGCCTCCCTCACCTTTCCTGCTTCAGCTTCTGATTCTGAGAGAACACCTGGTCGTAAACTATCAGAAAACCAAAGTTATGGTTTTCTCAAGAAAATATAGGCCCCACAGTTGGCGTATGGACAATCAGCCAATCAAACAGGTCAAAGCTTTCAAATATTTGGACCTTATCTTCCAGTCCAGAGGGTCGTGGGGAGCACACCAAAAATGTGCAAAAGAAAAAGCATCCCAAAGTGCCAAGACTTTGACTCTCTTTTTCCATACAGAGGGTGGCAAACATATACCATCAGCCCTAGAAGTCTTCCAAGCTAAACCCCCAGCACAGCTACTATACGGGGCTCAGATTTGGACTGGTAACCACCTTACCACTTTGGAAGCTGTTCAATCAAAGTTTCTAAGGCAGATTTAACCTCCATGCACCCCAAACACATCATTGAGACTGGAGGCAGGTCTTCCTTCAGTAGAAGTACGGACTTGGCAAAGAACTCTTAACTTCTGGCTCCGCCTAAACTCAAACCCTGCCGGTTTACTATCCCTAGTACTTCAAGACTCCCATAAAAGTGCCTGGCTTAAAACCGTCTATCAAAAACTTCACTCTTGTGGCCTGTCCCCACAACACCTACTCACTATGGGCCCTACTAAAGCAAACAGTCTAATTGGTCAACGTCGAAAAGATACTGAGCATCAGAACAACCTGGCCACTATAAGGAAATTCTGCCCTTGGTATGTTCATTTTCCACCTCTCCATTTTGATTCTCTGGTCCCATATCTGCACAAACTTATTATCCCAAAATACAGATGTGCTTTTACACTTGCAAGACTGGATGTTTTGCCATCTGCAGTACTTGAGGGTCATTTCCAAAAGATCTCGCCCGAGAAACGTCTTTGTCCCTGTGGAGATGGTAGCACCAAAACAGCGACACATGTCCTAATGTCTTGTACTCTCTACAAAGACCTGAGGAATGAGATTATCACCCCACTCGTACTCACCATCCCAGGGCGCTCAACCACTGCCACAATGTCCTTTCTTCTATCAGATCAAAATGAGCAGATAACAGCAAAGGTGGCTAGGTTCATAGCAGGGGCAATCAGAATAAGGGCCACTAACTGACGGCTGATTCAGGACTTTAAATTGTGCTCTTATATCAAACTTCCTTTTCTGTGTATACTGTAATGTTTTACTGTTGCTATGGCCACTGGCTAATGCGAATAAAGTTTTAACTTATCTATCTTATCTTAAAAGGGATGCGGGTGGCGCTGTGGGTTAAACTACAGAGCCTAGGACTTGCTGATCAGAAAATCGGCAGTTCGAATCCCCACTGCAGGGTGAACTCCTGTTGCTCGGTCCCTGCTCCTGCCAACCTAGCAGTTCAAAAGCACGTCAAAGTGCAAGTAGATAAATAGGTACCACTCCGGTGGAAAGGTAAACAGGGTTTAGTACTCTCCCTCTGACCACTCATTGTCATCCCACCACCAATCCCCGGGCTCTGAGCTGTCTTCCCTCAGGGTTTCCCAGCTGGTTCCTCTCACCATTCCTCTGTGTCCAACCAGTACATGACAGTCACTCAGCCACCCAACGCCCCTCGATACCTGTATGCACGACCTGTTTCTTTCTATCTGCCTTCAGTCATTGCCACCACCACTGATTCCCCCTGCTGCTCTCCTCTGCCAGGTTTAAGCGGCAGTTGAGATCCATCGTTTTTGAGGCAGGAGGAAACAGGGAAAGAAGGGGATTCATCCTCCCTGCCTGGTGGCTGATGGCTCAGAGTCACACATGGCTTCTCAGATTGCAGGCGGAGGAATGACATATGCTTCACCCCGCCACACACAAACCCATTTGCGAATGTAACTGAAAACCACATGGGCAAGTATTGAATGCTATTATTAGTTCAATTTATTAGAGCTGTGTGGGATATTTCCCAGTTTTGGTTTTCAAGCAGAAACCAGTCAGTTCATCACTATGAGAGCCAGTGTGGTGTAGTGGTTAAGAGCGGTAGTCTCGTAATCTGGGGAACCGGGTTCAAGTCTCCGCTCCTCCACATGCAGCTGCTGGGTGACCTTGGGCCAGTCACACTTCTCTGAAGTCTCTCAGCCCCACTCACCTCACAGAGTGTTTGTTGTGGGGGAGGAAGGGAAAGGAGAATGTTAGCCGCTTTGAGACTCCTGAAGGGGAGTGAAAGGCGGGATATCAAATCCAAATTCTTCTTCTTCTTCTTCTATTACTATTAACCATTTCCGGTGCTGTGGTGCAAAGCTCTCTCCGGCGCGACCCCCCATTTCCCAGAGTTTTTTTTAGGGAGGATGGCTCTGTTGGCGGAGCTGGAGGAGGCAGGCAGCAGCTGGAGGGTGGCTCCTCCGGTGGGGAAAAGGCGGAGGCTCGATGCGGTGGCTCCCAGCTCAGCTGGCTGCTTCGTGCCATGGTGGCCACGGCAGGTGGAGGCTACAGGCATGGCGCTGTTTCGGCGCAGCATGGCGGAGGCAGGCAGGACGGTGAGCTGATGCCAGGAAGTGCCACATCCAGCCTCCACCTCTTCCATGCGCCCTCCAGAACTTGGCGCCCCGGCGCCCTGCGCCCCGTGCCTCTATGGGTAAGATGCCCCTGACTGTTACTCTTAAGGACCTTTACAGTGAGCAGACATTTGCTACTCTAAATATACATTTGTATTTTATGGTTAGATTTGTAGAGCTGGAAGAGATCCCAAGGGTGATCCAGTCCAATGTTCTGTAATGCAAGGATCGCAACTAAAGAATCCTTGTAGAACCATTTTGGGTCTTTCCTTCACCATCACTCTGAGACCTAAGTGAAGACGGACAGTTAAAAAACCCTTTAATGAATCAAATAAATGAAATTACCTACTTAGAGGTAAGCCCTTTTGAGTTCAGCAAGACTTATTCCCAGGCAAGTGTGCGCAGGACTGCAGCATTAGTGGCTTATTTTTAAAAGCCAAATATTTATGGGCTTATTCAATTGTTCCGTTTCTGTTTTGGCTTTCCTCCAGTTGGGAGCATGGGGTGCCTTAAAAGTATTTTTCTTTGGCAATCACTCGTAGGCAAGTAAGATTGTCTTCCATAAACAGTTTTAACAGAGAGTCCGTAAGTGACTGTGGAGGCCAATTCTGGAATCCACACGTCCTTCCACAGTGGGGACATTGGTTTCCAGGCGGAAGTTGATCATGGTGAAGGTTTGCCAAGTGTGTCTTCCTCGTAGCACGTTTCTCCCTTGCGTCCTGAGTTCGAGTGTTTTCAAAGCCCATGACACCTTTAATAAAGGCTGTTCTCCAACTGGAGCACTCGCAGGCCAGTGTTTCCCAGTTGTTGGTTTTATTTGATCCAAGGTGGGAAGAGTGCACCCAGTTATTCTCTCTGCAGTCTTTACAACCCTGGACAGCATGGTTTTTCCCCTGAATGTGCAGCTCCCAAACCACACACACAGACCATAAGCTAATACATTCTCCACAGTACAATGCTAAAATGCCATCAACAGGTCCTTTGAGAGATTATTTTTCTGGAGGATTCTCAGAAAATATAACCTCTGCTGTGCTCTCTTCAGCAGGTCTTTACTGTTTTCTCCCCAGGTTAGGTCATCTCTCAACTCCATTCCCAGAAATCCCAGAAAATTTAGAGGATATGACATCATAGAGTTCCCTTTCTAGCATTCATGCATTAATGTTCTGGGTACAGATCATAGCTGTCAACGTTTCCCTTTTTTCAAGGGAAATTCCCTTATTCTGAATAGGATTCCTCACAAGAAAAAGGAAAAGTTGACAGCTATGGTACAGATCCTTCCCTACCCAGCCACCATGGCCTTTGGGTCAGAAGGGATGATGGGATTTGTAGTTCAACAATATCTAGGAGGGGGTCAGGAAGAAGAAGAAGAAGAAGAAGAAGAAGAAGAAGAAGAAGAAGAAGAAGAAGAAGAAGATCTTCAGTGATGCACCAAATATCTCAATGGACAAGTCTGAACCACTAGTCTGATAATGCTTCCTTATATTGCATATGTAAATAAACAAGACAAGTTTTGAGTGATGTCTGTGCAACAACTTGGAAATCACTAGCAAAACCTCCTGGAGACAAGTAGGTCTTAAAACAACACTGCGAATCTTCAAAGTGATACTTAAGTCTAATCTCGCCCCTGAAGGCACCATTACAATGCAATCAGACATACTATTCTGGGATGGTTGGGGTTGTTGTGCTTTTTTCCCTTTCTATTTTTGGCAGAAACCGTTTCACCTCATGCACCGCCCATCTGCGATAATCCATTCCCAAACCAGCAAAGCAATTATACCCTCATGCTCAGTAATTCATCCTCTTTTTGGGGGCTGTACTTTGGGGAGGGTTGAAATCACAGAGGGCATTCCTTCCACCCCCCAATTCCCCAGCATCCTATAACAACTGCAGCCTGCGTTTAGTATTGATTTCCACATAAATCTGTGTTTTTAAAGACTCTGTTTTTGCACAGGCGAGGCATTTAAATTGGCCCGAGAACATTCTCGGCATCATGAAAACTTAATGAGATAATTATTGTGCCGAGAGTTTGTGTATTAATTATAAAGAGATTTAGGTCTCCGAGCGAGAGGTGAGATGCACAATTGGTTTTCTCCACTGGTAAACCAATTGGGTGTTAGACAAATGTTGGGAACAGGTCTTCTGTGGAGAGCTGGATCTAAATATGCAACCTTTACAGGCTCTGTCTCTCTGGCTGTGTGTTTTTATGTAGACACTTCTGCTTCTACCATATGGACCACACATAAGAACATAGGAAGAGCCTAGATTTCAAAAGGAAGTTATAGAAGGGAAAGTGAAGTTGTTGAAGGCTGCATACAGTATTTTGCTACAATGGGAAATGAAAGATGAGGAGGTGAAATCGGTCACGATCAAATGGGCACAAGATATAGGTCATAACCATAGCTGTCAACTTTGATTGATTTGAAAATAAGGGATCAGCAGCCTCACCTGTCCCGGGGACAGTCTACGGGATATCTAACAATCCGGGATCTAACAATTCCAGTGGGAAGCAGCGGAAAATGGCACTGGAATAAGGGAATTTCCCACAAAAAAGGGGAAGGTTGACAGCTATGGTCATAACATACAATTTGAAGATTGGGGAAAACTGTGGAAATTTAAAATTTACAGATTGCTCTCTTTTGAAAGAAAATTATATGAAAATGATGTACAGATGGTATATAACACCAGTACAGACGGCAAGAATGTATAAAACTGGGTCAAATGCGTGTTGGAAATGCAAAGAAAAAGAAGGAACTTTTTAACCATATGTGGTAGGAATGTAGAGTAATCAAAAAAAATTGGGAAATGATATGTAATGAGTTGAAGAAAATGTTTAAATTAACATTTGTAAAAAACCCCAGAAGCATTATTGTTAGGGATTGTAGGAAAAGACCTGCCAAGGAAAATAAATAATTTATTTATGTATGTGGCAACGGTGGCCAGAGTCTTAATAGCACAAGGATGGAAGAATGAGGAAACCCCGACAAAAGAACAGTGGCAAGGAAAATTGATGGACTATGCAGAACAGGCAAAATTGACACATAGTGAGATAAGGACAACTGTGACTTTAAAGAAGAACGGGAACTTTTTACAAATTACTTTTAAAAACCCCAAAATGAATTGGACTCCTTGGCAGGTTTTGAATAACCATACACAAATTTATTGATTATTAACATAATAGGCACAAGGAGAAGGGGACGACAGAGGACGAGATGGTTGGATAGTGTTCGCGAAGCTACCAGCATGAGTCTGACCAAACTGAGGGAGGCAGTAGAAGACAGAAGTGCCTGGCGTGCTCTGGTCCATGGGGTCACTAAGAGTCGGACACGACAAAGCAACAACAACAACAACATAATAGAGAGATAGTTTAAGGATCTTTACAATTCTACAATATGCAGAGAATAACAGGTGTTGAAAAATCAGAGAGAGGAGCTGAAGGAAGTTCGGGGGGAGGGAGGGAGGGAGGGAGGGTTTTTCTTGGGGAGGGGGGAGGGAAAAATGGGGGGAAATGAAGATGATACGTTTCAATAATTTGCTATGTTGAAATTCTTAATAATTTTTTTTTAAAAAAAAGAACATGAAGAACCCACTGGGTCACAACACCGACTCATCTAGTCCAGCGTCTTGTTGACCTCACAGTGGCCATCAAGATGTCTGCTGGAAACCAGCAAGCAGGATTTGAGCTTTCCAGTTACTGGTGTACAGAAGCACTGCTGTTCCCAACCAAGGAGGCAGAACATAGCTATTGTGACTCTGGAGAGTCCCATGGACTGCAAGAAGATCAAACCTCTCCATTCTGAAGGAAATCAGCCCTGAGTGCTCACTGGAAGGACAGATCGTGAAGCTGAGACTCCAATATTTTGGCCACCTCATGAGAAGAGAAGACTCCCTGGAAAAGACCCTGATGTTGGGAAAGATGGAGGGCACAAGGAGAAGGAGACGACAGAGGACGAGGTGGTGGGACAGTGTTCTCGAAGCTACCAGCATGAGTTTGACCAAACTGCGGGAGGCAGTGGAAGACAGGAGTGCCTGGCGTGATCTGGTCCAGGGGGTCACGAAGAGGTGGACACGACTAAACGACTAAACAACAACAAAGGGCTGGCAGACGTCTGGATATTCCCAGATATTACTGGGATTTCAAAGGCAGAATTGATGTCTGGGGGTGGGTGGGGTGCGGAGGATTTCTGAGAGGTAGCACTTTCTCCTGGATCTTAGACAAGTTCTTTGGCTCAACAACTTTCAGGTTTTCCTAAACTTTTGGCGTGTCCTGATTTTCACTTTCTGAAATATGGCGACCCTACCATTGTGGGTAGGAGCCGTTGTTAACCCTCTCGTTATTTTTGCTAGTGTTCTTATTACGGGCAGTGGCAATTTTGTACACATCCTTTTTTTGTTTCCCCCCGGTAAATCTTTATTGGTTTAAAATACAGACATAAATGATCATTTACAACAAAGATAAGTATAGAAAAATTCAATACAGAAGAAAAAACATCACGACGTAAGAGTAAGAAAAAAGTTAAAAAGACGAAAAAGAAAAGAAAGAAAAGACGAAGGAAAAAGAAAAAAGAAAACCCCCCGAAAAAATTATACAAAATCATGTTCATCAAAGAAAAATATCTGATTAAAACTTGAAATTGTTCTCATTATACTATTTCTATTATCATGGTTTTGTCGCACAGCTTTGCGTTATATCCTTTTTCATATATTCCACTAAGGTATTCGCTTCATTCATTTTTGTTCACAAGTATCATTCAAGTTCTGCTAAGATGGTATCATTTGTACAATATAATCTTATATATTCCTTAAATATTTTCCATTCTCCATATGTTTCCTCATTTAAAGCTCCCCTGACTTTACCCGTCAGTTTTGCTAGTTGGAAGTATTCTATCATAAGTGCCTGCCATTCTGTTATCGTTGGTGTGGTTTCACTTTTCCGGTTTCTCGCCACAAGTATTCCTGCTGCCATGATTGCATAGGTAACATCCAATTGACGCACGACTGGCGATGCATGGCTGCTTTTGGACCTAGAATAGGGCAGAACGGAGGAGGAACTGGGAGTGCAATGGGGGCAGGATGGGCTTATGTGTGCATATGTACGCTTAAGGTGGGCTTATGAGGGTTCCTTGCCTCCACCTTGCCAACAAAGGTCCGTATAGTTAAAGCTATGATTTTCCCAGTAGTGATGTATGGAAGTGAGAGCTGGACCATAAAGAAGGCTGATCGCCGAAGAATGGATGCTTTTGAATTCTGGTGCTGGAGGAGACTCTTGAGAGTCCCATGGACTGCAAGAAGATCAAACCTCTCCATTCTGAAGGAAATCAGCCCTGAGTGCTCAATAGAAGGACAGATCCTGAAGCTGAGGCTCCAAGACTTTGGCCACCTCATGAGAAGAAAAGACTCCCTGGAAAAGACCCTGATGTTGGGAAAGATGGAGGGCACAAGGAGAAGGAGATGACAGAGGACGAGATGGTTGGACAGTGTTCTCGAAGCAACCAGCATGAATTTGACCAAACTGCGGGAGGCAGTGGAAGACAGGAGTGCCTGGTGTGCTCTGGTCCATGGGGTCACAAAGAGTCGGACGTGACTAAACGACTAAACAACAACAACTTGAGGGTTCCAGGAATGGAAGCCTTGTGCAAAATGGTCACCTCCTGTAATTTTTTTTAAAAACACAGAAAGCAAAATCAAAACATAACTATCTGAACTAAAGAAAAACAATGAATATGATCCTACATCTTTAGACAGTGATTATGGTCTCATATAATAATCAAATGCCTCATTCCAGAAGGAAATAAAAAGCCTGTGCCTTTCGACAAATTTGTTTTCGTAAAATACATTCTCTCTTCCTTGGACATAGTAATTTTATATATAGTATAATTTTATACTTTAGGAATCGTTTATGCATTACTGCTGCAGCTGGAATTCTAAAGAACCATTACAGAAAGCAGGAAGGGAATTCTCTCCTGTTAAATAATACACAGACACCAGCTCTGTTGTCTTTTTTCCCCCAGTCTGCATCTGTAATGGAACATTTTTCCAGATGTTTCAGTTAATTAATTGATTGCCTTTCTCTTCCAACTTTTGCCTCCAAGGAGCTCGAAGTGACATGTGTGTGGTTTTCCCCTTCCTCTTTTAATCCCCACAACAACCCTGAGAGTCAGGGATTGCCTTCCAATGAGAGCTTCATGGTCAAGGAAAGATTCGAACCCTGGTCTCTCCCAAGCCCTGCTTTTATCTAGGTTGCAGCAAAACATTTGGCCAAAGCTTTTGGGTTCAGACAGGCAATGAAAAAAAAATACCTTTGCTATTCTTTAACAGGTTTATTTGTAGAGTGAGATCTGAAAAGAACAAAATTAGTGGAGCATATATGTTCCCATGACCATTTATGATCTGTCCAGAATCCTCTTCCAGTGAGCTCCTAACAAGTAAATGGTGGGAGTCCCGTGCTTACAGCAAGATCTGTGTTGGGATTGTTATACTGCTTTGGGTCTCATATGATGCTTTCAGACTTGTTGCAGATATTAACATTGTGCAGCTTGAAGCAACTGGATGAATAAAAACTGACTCATTGTGGAATGAAAAATTGCCCAGATCCATTCAATTTTATTCAAAGCTTTAGAACCAAAGAATCTTAGAGCTGGAAGGGATCCAAGGGTCATCTAGTCCAACCCACTGCAATGCAGGAATCTCAGCTAAAGCCTCCCTGACAAATGGCCATCCAACCTCTGCTTAAAAACCTCCAAGGAAGGAGAGTCCACCACCTCCAGAGGGAGTCTGCTGTACTGCCAAACAGCTCTTACTATCAGAAAGTTCTTCCTGATGTCGAGTCGGAATCTCTCTCCTTGTAACATGAAGCCATGGGTTCGAGTCCTACCCTCCAGAGCAGGAGAAAACAAGCACGTTACCTCCTCCATGTGACAGCCCTGGAGATATTGGAAGATGGCTATCATATCATTTACTTGTAGAACTTTCTTCATAACAGAACAAAAACATCACAGATACATCCAAAGATTTTGGTAAAACATATGCTCACCCATGCATGGGCTCAGCATCTTCTTAGAAAGAAGCATCTTCGAGGTTCCAAACAGACCTTGGAGCACAGGTCTCTCCCCTTACAGCCTCCATTTTGCCTGTGGCTGGATCCACTCTTTTCAAGAGACTCATTTCCACGTCCTTACTCCCTCAGCCACTGCCCTTCCAAGATTGCGAATTTGTGGTTCCATAGTACAATATCTTTGTAAACAAGCATTTTGGGTTCCCTGCGAATGTCCAGGTTCAATAACCAAAGGCATCTGCAGATATGGCTCTCCCTTGAAACCATCAGTGTCAACATTGCTGAGCTACATGGACTGAGTTCAGCATAAAACAGCTTCCTGGTGGCTTTCCAGATGTGTTGCAGGACTCTAGATCCCATCATCCTTGATCATTGTCTATGCTGGATCATGGAGGTGATGCACAGCAGCTGGCATTCACAGGCATATATTATCTTGTGAATCACCCTGAGATCTTTTGAGGAAGGGCAGAATAATAATAATAATAATAATAATAATAATAATAATAATAATGATGATGATGTGCCTGGGGGTACCTTTTTCCAAAAAAAAAAAAAAAAAAACCACTGATGATGATGATGACAACAATGATAATAATATATTGCCTCCTAGAAAGAAATCAGTCGGGATGTGCTAGCAGGTCTCAGCCTCAGTTTTTGATATCTGAATCTCAAGGCCCCCAGAGAGAAAGAGAGAATCACCAGCCTAGCTTTGCTCCTTCCTCTTTTGAACCAAATGCTTTTAACTGCTTCTTTTCCACCAGGTCTGTTGCAAAGGAAAGGAGATCAATATCGGATGGGTTAGCCCTAACCTGCCCTTGTCACCTTTTGTAACTTTGGGAGTTTTTCCCCAAATAGCAAAGAGAGGCGGGTGGTTTCTGTGCTAGCATTCTTTCTGCTCTTTGACTTCAGTCTATTTTTTGCTGCCCTTCCAATATTTGTAGTTTGTAACCGAACTCTGGCTGACCTAGTTGTGACAGGAACAAAACTTTCAATGCATAAGAAAGGGAGGGAGGGGAACAGTGATTTGAAGACCCCAGTCTGTGGCTACTCAAATCCAAATGCCACTGGTCCGCTGAACTCACAGTGTGGTTCAGACCTAATGTCATTGCATAAGAGTCTAGCATTCTGCGCTATTTTAAAAAGTGGATCTGAAGAGGGCCTGGAATTAACACCACATTTACTTTTTGCTGCAGAAAAATATGGACTGAGAAAGCCTGAAAACAAAGGGTGGCCCTTTAAATCTCAGGATGGTTTGGAAAAACCTTCGATGCCCTAAGCATGACTAAATGGATGTAGAGAAGCAAGCAACAAAGAAACAAATAGATTTTTAGAACAACGGTCTTTATTTCTGGAATGATAAATTCCACGACAATGTTTATCATAATAATCTTTTTGCTTTATTATAAACAATAGCTGTATTTTTTTGTTTTTTCATATATGGTTGTATGCATCTGTAAAAGGTAAAGGGGACCCCTGACTGTTGAGTCCAGTTGCGGTCGACTCTGGGGTTGCGGCGCTCATCTCGCTTTACTGGCTGAGGGAGCTGGCGTTTGTCCGCAGACAGCTTCCGGGTCATGTGGCCAGCATGACTAAGCTGCTTCTCGCGAACCAGAGTAGTGCATGGAAATGTCATTTACCTACCTGGCAGAGTGGTACCTATTTATCTACTTGCACTTTGACGTGCTTTCAAACTGCTAGGTTGGCAGGAGCAGGGGCCGAGCAACGGGAGTTCACCCTGTCGTGAGGATTCGAACCACCGACCTTCCGATCGGCAATTCCTAGGCTCAGTGGTTTAGACCACAGCACCACCCGCTTCCCAATTTATGCATCTGCAGTTGTTATTTAATAAGTATACGTAAATAAAGAAGAGTCCCACACACAATTGAAAAGAATCAGAAGTAGTAAAAACTCCAATATTGTTGAGCTTTTTTAGGAAACCCACAGTACATTTCAAAGTGTTGGTGCTGACCTTTAAAACCTTGGCACAGTATACCTGAAGGAGCGTCTCCACCCCCATCATTCTGCCTGGACGCTGATGTCCAGCTCCAAGGGCCTTCTGGCGGTTCCCTCATTGCGAGAAGTGAGGTTACAGGGAACCAGGCATAGGGCCTTTTCAGTAGTGGCGCCTGCCCTGTGGAACGCCCTCTCATCAGTTGTCAAAGAAATAAACAACTATCTGAATTTTAGAAGACAGCTGAAGGCAGCCCTCTTCAGGGAAGCTTTTAATGTTTGATGTTGTAATGTGTTTTCTAATATTCTGTTGGAAGCTACCCAGAGTGGCTGGGGAGGCCCGGCCAGATGGGCAGAGTATAAGTAATATATGATGATCATAATGTATTATTGCAGGCTTGTTTTGGTTGAAGGTTGCACCACCGTGAATTTCAAAGGACAGCTGGATTTTGGTGTGCCTACTGGTTCAGGATGTGCAAATTAAAGGTAAAGGGTCCCCTGACCATTAGGTCCAGTCGTGACCGACTGGGGTTGCAGCACTCATCTCGCTTTACTGGCCGAGGGAGCCGGCGTACATCTTCCGGGCATGTGGCCAGCATGACTAAGCCGCTTCTGATGAACCAAAGCAGCGCACGGAAATGTCGTTTACCTTCCCGCTGGAGTGGTACCTATTTATCTACTTGCACTTTGATGTGCTTTCGAACTGCTAGGCTGGCAGGAGCAGGGACGGACCGAGCAACGGGAGCTCACCCCGTCGTGGGATTCGAACCACCTAGGCTCTGTGGTTTAACCCACAGCGCCACCTGCGTCCCACATGTGTAAATTAGGTTCACACTAAAATGCCAACGAAACAAATTTCTCCCCTGTCTCTTCTCTGAGGAGTACTCTGCACTTCCAGCGGGAAGGGGGCCATGGCTGAGGGGATAGAGTAGCTGCTTTGAATGAAGAAGGCTCCAGGTTGAATTCCCAGCATTTTCAGGTAGAGAGACCCTCATCAAAAACCTTGGAGAGCCGCTGCCTATCTGTGTAGGCATTCCTCTGTGCCCCTGTAATAACCAGAGCCACAACTTGCCAAAATGTTCCCTTTTCCTCTGCCATTCTTCTGCAGAGCCTGTAGATTCTCCAGGAACCCGTGCTTTGGCCAAGTGTGCAATTTCAGAGGCTTGATATAGCAACAACCAGAGGAAATATAATTGGCAAGAGCCGGACAAGAGGTCAAGCTTTATAATCTCAGAGGTACCTTGTAAAATTAAAAATCTGATGCTCCAAAGGCTTCAAGTATAATAATAGCTAGCTCCACATTTCATGATGCGGCACATTGATTGCTTCTGAATTATTTTCTTTTCTCTTTAATTCTAGCCTGAGACTTAATTTAAAACTTCCCTTCCGGCTCCGAGAAGCCTTGAAGTTGGCGGTTCTTCTGAAGATGTTTCATTCAGCAGCGCACCGCCAAAGAAAGGAAACCCAGGAGGGAATTATACAGGCAATAAAAATGGAGAGTGGCCCTCCTGCCACGCTTTAGGGAGGTGGCGGGGTGCCAATCACAAAGTTGACGATCTCAACGAGGTGCCTCTTTAATCGAGACAAGGCCGGGGCCCTCACCTCCTCCTCCCGAAATCTACCAAGGAGCTCGTGGGCAAGGTTGGAAACAGCGCCGCAAGCATCCTCTGCTATAAATGCCGGGGCATTATAGCATTTTAATAAGCACCAGGTGCTTATTAACGACAGAGTCTGAAGCCGCGGCATTTTTGCTTTTAATATCCTGGGCACAGATAGCAGCTCATAAATGGGAACATTTTAGAGCATTGTCCTAAAAACACAAGAGGAGCTTACTGGATCTGGCCCAGCATCCTGTTCTCCTAGGGGCTGACCAAGTGTCCACTAGGGGAAGGCCACGGGCAGGATTTGAACACAAGAGCATGTTGGAGGAACTGGACATGGAGGAAGGAGTCAATTTCTTTCATAGGCACAAATCGCCCCATGTATGAGATAAGGCATCAGGTGCAAGGTCAGCCAAGTCAGTTGCTATGGCAACAACCCACGGTCGTCTATATCAGTGATTAAGGCATGTCAGCTCATTAGTTAGACAGTGAGTCTTGCGAGGTCTGTGTTACGTCTTGAATGTTGAGTGTTACTTTCTACTTATATCATCTATCTATCTATCTATCTATCTATCTATCTATCTATCTATCATCTATCTATCTATCATCTATCATCTATCTATCTATCTATCTAATCTATCTATCATCTATCTATATCTATATCTATATCTATCTATCTATCTATCTATCATCTATCTATCATCTATCTATCTATCATCTATCATCTATCATCTATCATCTATCTATCTATCTATCTATCTATCTATCTATCTCTATCTATCTATCTATCTATCTATCTATCTATCTATCTATCATCTATCTATCTATGTCTATATCTACCTATCATCTATCTATCTATCTCTATCTATCTATCAGATGATAGATAGATATAGATAGATAGATAGATAGATAGATAGATGATAGATGATAGATAGATAGATCGATGATAGATAGATGATATCTATCTATCTATCTATCTATCTATCATCTATCTATCTATCTATCTATCTATCTATCTATCTATCTATCATCTATCTATCTATCTATCTATCTATCTATCTATCTCTATCTATCTATATCTATCTATCATCTATCTATCTATCTATCTAATCTATCATCTATCTATGTATCTATCATCTCTATCTGATTAGCTACTATCTATCTATATCTCAATGCCCAGAACTGTATTAGTGAAGCCTTATCTTCTGCAGCATAGATATTATATTAGGGGGAAATGCCCCCCAAATTCATTCACCTACATATTCAAAAGAAAATGCAGAAAACTAAGCATTCATGCCGCATAAAACTAATTCAAACGCATACGTAATCACTCAAAAATCTCTTTACACTCCATCTGCTCAATTGTCACTTCAGTAAAATGCTCCAGCATTGAACTAACAAATAACTAACTGATAATTATGTACACAAATATAGGTCTGCTGAACGAAAAACAGCCCAACAGCAGCAGAAAACAGAAACCCCAAGAGACACCCATTTCCTCTCTGTCCCTCACCTGCGGCAATAAAGATGCCTTCTCCTTACCTCTCACTTGGGGAGATCAAAGAAGCACAGAATGATGGAAATGTCCAGTTGGAAGGGGAACCCCCAGTGGACATCTAGTCCAACCCCCTGCAATGCAGGAATCTCAACTAAAGCATCCATGGGTATATGTTTAGCTAGGAAAAGAGGAGACATGAGAGACACCTTCAAATATCTCAAGGGGTGTCACATGGAAGATGGAGCAAGCTTGTTTCCTCCTGCTCCGGAGGGTAGGACTCGAACTTGTGGCTTCAAGTTACAGGAAAGGAGATTCCGACTCAACACCAGGAAGAAATTTCTGACTGTAAGGGCTATTCGACCGTGCGATGGAAGGTGGTGGCCTCTCCTTCCTCACAGGTTTTTAAGCAGAGGTTGTATGGCCATCTGTCATGGATGCCGTACTTGAGATTCCTGCATTGCAGGGGGTTGGACTAGATGACCCTCAGGGTCCCTACAGTTCTATGATTCTATGACAATAAGAACAGCAGTGCACCAGCCTTTCCATTAAAAACAGTCAGTTCCCAAAATCCTGTTGGAACAAGAAGCTCTCCACCTGCCAGTAGAAGAACTACAAGGATGGAGTCAGCCTAGCTTCTCCAGATTGAGAGTTCCAGAGTCTGGAAACAGCCACAACCTTGGTTGTGTCCCTGTGTCCCTGTGAGCATGGCAGAGCCAAGAGAAGGGCCTAGGAGCCTATGTGGTGTAATGGCTTCAGCATTGGACTAGGACCTAGGAGACAAGGGTTCAAATCCCCACTGGGTGACATAGGACCAGTGACTGTCACTCTGTGATGGCCTGGGACTGGGGCTCGGACTTGGAACCGGAGGAGTCTCAGTCCGCACCAGATCCTTTGCCTCAGGCATCATCTGAACCAAGTCTGGGGCCTGATCCTGAAGAGTCCCGGTCTGCACAGGTTCCCCTGCAACAAGCACCAGCTGGGCCGAGTCAGTGGCCTGAGCCTGCCCTGGCTCCAGATGCAAGGATGACCTTGTTGCCTCCAGCTGGGCCATCACTTACAGCTGCTCCACTACCGGTTGGGTCAGGGGAGGCTGAGGCGGCCTCTGGGTCTAGTAACCCACCGACATCTCCCAAGCTGCAGAGACTCAGGTCTGAGAGAAGGAGAGACCTGAGTACTCGCAGGAGGAGTGCTCGCCTCCGGGTGAAACAAGGTGGTGAGTTGCCAGGGGATAAGGACCGGCCGTTACCCCGACAGAGATAAAAGGCTGTTGGACCCTGCCCCAGGTTGCAGGAGCAACGTTGCTGCATGCCTGATCCTGCCTGAGATCCTGTACTTGTCCTTGCCTGGTTTCCTGCCTCGTGTCCTGCCTTGGCCCCGTCAGTCTGACTCCTAGCAGAACCTCTGGATTCTGGTCCGGTCCTGGACCGCGTTGCATGCTTTACCCCTGGGCCCAGCATATGCTCAACCTAACCTACCTCACAGGGTTGTTGTGGGAAATAAACAAGGGGGAGGAGAGCCATGGAGAACGAAGGAAGCAAGCAAGGGGCACCCAGAGCAGTGGGGGCAGGTTAATCCGTGCACGGGAGCGCCACAGCAATCCGCCCAGGGGGTGTGTGCTGTGAGCTGCCCATGGAGTCTGCCTTGCAGACGCAAGTCTCACGCTGCATTTTTGGGCAACGTGGGGCCCCGAGCCACCGTGTCACTCCCAGGAGAGATACGTGGCTCGAGCGCGCAGCAGGCCAGGCGCCGCGGTAAGTGCCACCCCTGCGGTGTGCCATTCTGTCACCCCCTCAGGTGACACCCTTCCTACGCCCCGGAAGGATGGAAGTTCCCCACCTTTGACTTAAGGGTTCGGGGAGCCACAAGAATAAGAAGCAGTTCAGCAAACTGCTTGCATAATATCAAACTGTGCGACAATAAGATGGCTATAGGCAGAGCCCAATTTAGTGAAGGGAATGCAAATGTGTAAATGGTCGCACTCAATGAGATGAAAACCGATTTTGAAAACCAAACAGGCCATCTTTCTTTTTCTTCTGAAGCGTGTTAAAAGATTTCTTATAGGTCAGGCCCAAATTTATCGGCGGAGAAAGTTCATTATTTAGCAATCCTCAATATGTGGATATTGCCGTTAACCCTCGACGCGCTAAACCCACCGTGAACTCTCGGTGAACTCCCTTGATGAAGTGCCGTTGGAGGGTGTTGAACATTCACCAAGCGTGACATGGGCTGGTGGTGTTGGGGGGGGACTTTGTACGGGGTTTTAAACCCCCCCTCACAATGTGGATACCATTTAAATACTAGAAAACTTTAATGGAGTAATATTCCGCACCCGGTCCTGCCAGGTTGAAACCCAGCCAGATGGGTGGGGTATAAATAATAAAATTATTATTATTATTATTCCTCCGAGGTTTTTGTTCAGTCGAAACATTGGAAACTGCCCTGTGCCAACAAAGGTCCATATAGTTAAAGCTCTGGTTTTCCCAGTAGTGATGTATGGAAGTGAGAGCTGGACCGTAAAGAAGGCTGATCGCCGAAGAATTGATGCTTTTGAATTCTGGTGCTGGAGGAGACTCTTGAGAGTCCCATGGACTGCAAGAAGATCAAACCTCTCCATTCTGAAGAAAATCAGCCCTGAGTGCTCACTCGAAGGACAGATCCTGAAGCTGAGACTCCAATACTTTAGCCACGTCATGAGAAGAGAAGACTCCCTGGAAAAGACCCTGATGTTGGGAAAGATGGAGGGCACAAGGAGAAGGGGATGACAGAGGACGAGATGGATGGACAGTGTTCTTGAAGCTACCAGCATGAGTTTGACCAAACTGCGGGAGGCAGTGGAAGACAGGAAGGCCTGGAGTGCTCTGGTCCAGGGGGTCATGAAGAGTCGGACACGACTAGACAACAACAATACCATTGATCCATCTAGCACCATTCCAGCTGTATTGATGGCTAGCAGCTTTCCAAGGCTTCAGATGGGGGAACATTCCCAGCCCTACCTCAAAATTTTGAGGGTCCCCCATGGTTGCCCTATTGCAAACCTCTGAAAATGGTTAGAATAAGAGAATAAAAGTGATCCAATTACCACTAGCTCATTTCATTCTTCCACAATTTTGCTCAGTTGTCTCTACTGATGCAAGCACGTTGCCGTTATTTTCCACCAAGGTGCAATAAGGGTTGGGAATTTAGTCGAGCACCGAGACTTCCTTCACCTTTGACACGTGGCTGGGTGGTCTTAATTTTAGTATCAGACAATAAATGGAGAGGGTATTCACTTGACTTATTGGGGGGGGGGGAATAGCTTGAATTGCCTTTCAAGGTTCAGCTTGATTTTCCCGCTTAATCATTTTCATTTAAAAAAATGCAGTTAATGTGAGGTTGCTCTTTCTCAACAGTCACAAATTTAGGTGAGTCATTTTAATTTCTTTTTGAGTTAGGGGTTCTCTGTGTGTTGGGTGGGGAGCAGTGTTTATCATCATCATCATCATCATCATCATCATCATCATCATCTTAATTTTAGGATAAAAAAGATATAAAACTCAGTATGATTCTGGGTTCCATAGTTCATCAGTTTTCATGGCATAGCTGCTGAAAACATAAATGTGTGTACTTTCTTTAGGTATGGGATTCGTCCCCGTCTCCCCCCCCAAAACACACACACACACACACACCACTCTATTTTCTGTTCTACTTAGTGTTTGGCAGCGTTAAAGATTAGGCATCGAGGACGAGATGAGAAACGATAAATGTTGGAGTCACCTGAGGAGACAGCAACTATTTAGGAGATCTTATTCAGCCAGAAGCTTTGCAATCGCAGAGTGACCGCATTGAAACGCCGCGTCCTGGGGGAGAAATTCGCCGCTGGTCCAGCGGGCAATCAATGGGAATCAGGCAAGCGGTTGTGAAATTTAGCCCCCAATGCAAGACAACTCATTAGAAGGTGAGAAATGGCAAGAGATAAACACTTTTGCCAACTCTAGAAGCATCCTGCCAGCTAATGCTGATGTCTTCATGGGAAATCCTTTATGCTACCCTTTGGGAGATTAGCACTGTTTGGAAACATGTTGGTTGTGTGATACAGAAAGAGGATTTTGTCAGCAACAGATGCTACTGGGACCCAGCTCTCTGCATTAGGGCTCTCTGATTTAAATGGTATTATAAAGGTAAGTCACTAGTCCTCAAGAGCATGCAGGAAAAACTTGTGGGGTGCAACTGCTGTAACATTTTATAGCAAGGGTCACCAACAGAGTGCCGATGGATAGCCTTTAGTGCAATTGTACCCTCCAAGCCTTCATACTGCTTCCTCTTTCACACCTATACACTTTTCTTTCTTTCTTTTTAAATCATTTTTATTGATTTTCCAATAAAAACAGCCAATCAACATATCCGAATCATAATCCAATTGAAAATAATAAACTAAAATAAAAAAACGACCAAATTGTAATTATTAATTTTTTCGGGCTCCCCATAGTCTGGACCTCTGAAGCATATCTCCAAATCTTTGTTCCTGCCTCTTCTCGTTGTTTTCATATTTTCTGCCTTCTGATCTTAACACTTTAAAGTTCTCCGTCCCTGGCTATGTGATTCTCAGTCATGTCAAAAATCATATATCCTTTCATCCATCGAATACAGCTTTATTTGTAAATATATATTTTTTCAACTGTCTATTTTCCAGCTCAGCTTTTCCTGACTCCATTCCAATCTTCCAATCCAGGCTGTTGTCCAAGTTTATCCTTTGAAGTTTGACGACGCAGCAACTCCCAACACCTGTACACTTTTCAAGGCTCAGATCAATTTCACTGGGTTCTATTGTCGTACTTTATCTATCTCTGTCTTATAGGATTGTAGAGCTAGAAGGGACATCAAGGGTCATCTAGTCCAAGCCTCTGCAATGAGGGAATCCCAGCTAGAGGACCCCTGGCAGATGGCCACCCAACTTCTGCTCAAAAACCTCCGATGAAGGAGAGCCCATGACTTTCCAAGTCTGTTCCACTTTCAAACAGTTCTTTCAAAAAGTTCTTCTTCATGTTTAGCTGGAATCTCCATTTGAATCCACTGGTTTGGTTTCCAACCTCTGGAGCCACAGAAAACAAACTTGATCCATTTCCCAAGGGCCAGTCTTTGAGATATTTGGCGGCGGCTATCGTGTCAGCTCCCAGTCTTCTCTTCTATAGGATGAACCCAGGAGTGAAGGTTATCTGTTCCACTCACAGACTCAAGTAAACACTTTATTTTGGGGAGGCTGGATGCGGCACTGTGGGTTAAACCACAGAGCCTAGGACTTGCCAATCAGAAGGTCATCAGCTCGAATCCCCGCGACGGGGTGAGCTCCCGTTGCTCGGTCCCTGCTCCTGCCAACCTAGCAGTTCGAAAGCATGTCAAAGTGCAAGTAGATAAATAGGTACTGCTATGGCGGGAAGGTAAACGGCGTTTCTGTGTGCTGCTCTGGTTCGCCAGAAGCGGCTTAGTCATGCTGGCCACATGACCCGGAAGCTGTACGCCGGCTCCCTCGGCCAATAAAGCGAGATGAGCGCCGCAACCCCAGAGTCGGTCACGACTGGACCTAATGGTCAGAGGTCCCTTTACCTTTACTATCGTGTCATATCCCAGTCTTCTCTTCTATAGGATGAACCCAGGAAGGGAGGTTATCTGTTGCACTCACAGACTCAAGTAAACACTTTATTTTGGGGAGGCTGGATAAATAAACAAGTAAATAAGAGCCAATATGTTCCTGGAGGCAGAAGGAGATTTTCCTGGAGAAGAAGTATCAGGAAAGCCTTTTATATATCTAACGACGCTTAATTTCCATGGTGAATGCCTAATGCTTAATGAGCTTTTTATTCTAGCTACCATTTGCATATTTATAGTTAACTCTTATAGCAGAACATGAGAAGTGATTAGCCTTCTGTTTGGTGGGGAAGGTGACCCATGGAAGTGGCACATGTTTGTAACTGTGGCGACGGCAGGAATTTTGACCTTGCACCCAGGCCAAGACTTTGACCTTGTCTGAAGAGCACATGGGTATATCTGTCACTGAAGGGGAAAGATGATAATGGGGAAGTCATGGTACCACTCTATTCTGCCTTGGTCAGACCACACCTGGAATACTGTGTCCATTCTGGGCACAACAATTTAGGAAGGATGTTGACAAGCTGGAAGGTGTGCAGAGGAGGGAGACCAAGATGATCAAGGTTCTGGAAACCAGGCCTTATGAGGAACGGTCGAAGGAGCTGGGTATGTTTAGCTCGGAAAAGAGGAGACTTGAGAGGAGATATGAGAGCCATCTTAAATATATCAAGAGCTGTTGCATGGAAGATGGAGCAAGCTTATTTTCTCCTGCTCTGGAAGATCAGATCTGGACCAATTCAAGTTACAGGAAAGGAGATTCCAGCTAAACATCAGGAATAACTTTCTGACGGTAAGAACTGTTCAACAGTGGAACGCACTCCCTCGGAAGCTGGTGGACTCTCCTTCTTGGAGGTTTTTTTTGAGCAGAGGTTGGATGGTCATCTGTCATGGATGCTTGAGCGAGATTCCTGCATTGCAGGGGTTTGGACTGGATGATCCTTGGGGTCTCTTCCAACTCTACAGATCAAGGGTCTGGAAGCTAAGCTTAATGAGGAAGGGTTGAGGGAGTTGGGTATGTTTAGCCTGGAAAAGAGGACACTGAGAGGAGATATGAGAGCCATATTCAAATATCTCAAGGGAGAGGGAACAAGTTTGTTTCCCCCTGCTCCAAAGGCTAGGAATAAACCAATGGCTTCAAGTGACGTTTTTTTATTTATTATTATTATTATTATTATTATTATTATTATTATTATTATTAGGTTTATATACTGTCCTATACCCGGAGGTCTCAGGGCGGTTCACAGAAAAGATCACAACATATATAATCAGAATAAAAACAACAACCCAACACCTTCCCCCAGGAAAAGAGCCACATTTTAAAAGGGTCTAGGATGTCAATCAGGTCAACCACAGGCCTGGTTATAAAGGGATGCTTTTGCCTGGTGCCTAAAGGTGTGTAATTAAGGTGCCAGGCGAACTTCCCTGGGAAGAGCATTCCACAGACGGGGGGCCACTGCAGAGAAGGCCCATTTAGTTCCGATTAAACACCAGGAAAAACTTTCTGCTGTTTGACAGTGCAGGAGGTTGTGGACTCTCCTTCCTTGAAGGTTTTTAAGCAGAGGTGGGATGGCCATCTGTCATGGATGCTTTAGCTGAGATTCCTGCATTGCAGGGGGTTGGACTAGATGATCGTTGGGTCCCTTCCAGCACTATGATTCTAAGATTCTATTGTTCTTCCACAGTTCAAGCATGTGATGGTGAGGTCCATCAGCTGTCTGTCCCCAGCATTCAATAAACTGGTTCTGAACATGAAGAATGGCACAGAGAGTCTTCTCCTCAGTGAGTCACTGGCATCAATTTAGGATTCGGCGGCTGTTCCCCCTACTTCCCCAGCCGTGCTGGGATGGGGAGCTTTCCTCTGTTTGTCTTAAACAAAGAGATGCATCTCACCTCGGCCTAAATTACAGTAATTTTCCCCTTGTAACAACAGCGGCTGTAATTAATGGCTGCATTTTCCTCCGGTGCCAGAGTTGAGCGATGACATGAAGTCTGTGCGTATTTTTGTTTCCGCGACAAAGGAAGGTGATTAGCTGCTTCAGTGTGGATGGGAAGCTCTCCTCGACAGGGAGGGATTAAAATTAGCAACAACCATTTTGGCATTGTTGCAGCGCTGCTCTCCCTCCCTGTGTTTGAATGGACTTGGAGGCTCTGTTGTTTGGCAAAGAGATGGGAGAGCAGACACAGCCACTCTGCCATTGCCCCCCAACTGCTGCTAAGGAGAACGCGGCAACATGAGACGATATCCGTGGATGGTAGCCAGGTTTGGATCCTGTAGCTTGAACCAGTTAGGCTGAGCATAGGAAACTGCCTTGAAAACTGAGAGCCAGTGTGGTGTAGTGGTTAGAGCATCGGACTAGGACTTGGGAGAGACCAGGGTTCATAGATTCATAGAATCACAGTTGGCAGGAACCCCCTATGTCATTTAGTCCAACCCCCTGCAATGCAGGAATATCAGCTAAAGTATCCATGACAGATGTAACAACAACAACAACAACAATTTATTATTTATACCCCGCCCATCTGGCTGGGTTTCCCCAGCTACTCTGGGCAGCTTCCAACCGAATATTAAAAACCATACAGCATCAGATATTAAAAACTTCCCTAAATAGGGCCATCTTCAGTTGTCTTTTAAAAGTAAAATAGTTGTTTATTGCCTTGACATCTGCTGGGAGGGCGTTCCACAGGGCAGGCACCACTACCAAGAAGGCCCTCTGCCTGGTGCCCTGCAACCTGGCTTCTCACAGTGAGGGAACCGCCAGAAGGCCCAACACTTTAATTGTGCTCCGAAACGTACTGGGAGCCAATTAAGATATTTCAGGACTGGTGTTATATGGTCTTGGCAGCCGCTCCAAGTCACCAGTCTAGCTGCCACATTCTGAATTAGTTGTAGTTTCCGGGTCACCTTCAAAGGTAGCCCCACGTAGAGTGCGTTGCAGTAGTCCAAGCTTTGACTTAAATCAGTGGCTTTCAACTTTAATAAAAAATAACAGTTAAGGAATCTCTAGTACCACGTTCCCCTTCATGGATCACTGCCTTGCCATGGCGAAGGGGCTTGAATAACTCAGAGAAGCTATGAGCTATGCCGTGCAGGGCCACCCAAGATGGACAGGTCATAGTGGAGAGTTTTGACCAAACGTGATCCACCTGGAGGAGGAACCGGCAAGCCACTCCAGTATCCCTGCCAAGAAAACTCCATGGACAAAGACAACAGGCATATAAAAGATATGACGCTGGAAGATGAGCCCCTCAGGTCGGAAGGCGTTGAACATGCTACTGGGGAAGAGCGGAGGGCAAGTACAAGTAGATCCAGAGCTGATGAAGCGGCTGGGCCAAAGCCGAAAGGACGCTCAGTTGCGGATATGCCTGGAAGCGAAAGGAAAGTCCAATGCTGTAAAGAAAAATATTGCATAGGAACCTGGAATGTAAGAACCGTGAACCTGGGTAAGTTGGAGGTGGTCAAAAATGAGATGGCAAGAATAAATATTGACATCCTGGGCATCAGTGAACTAAAATGGACGGGAATGGGTGAATTGAGTTCGGATGACCATCATATCTACTACTGTGGGCAAGAAACCCGTAAAAGAAATGGAGTGGCCCTCATAGTCAACAAAAGAGTGGCGAAAGCTGTACTGGGATGCAATCTCAAAAATGATAGAATGATCTCGATACGAATCCAAGGCAGACCTTTTAACATCACAGTAATCCAAGTTTATGCACCAACTACTTGTGCTGAAGAAACTGAAATTGACCAATTCTATGAAGACTTACAAGACCTTATAGAAGTGACACCAAAGAAGGATGTTCTTCTCATTATAGGGGATTGGAATGCTAAAGTAGGGAGTCAAGAGATAAAAGGAACAACTGGCAAGTTTGGCCTTGGAGATCAAAACGAAGCAGGGCAAAGGCTAATAGAGTTCTGTCAAGAGAACAAGCTGGTTATCACAAACACGCTTTTCCAACAACACAAGACACGACTCTACACATGGACATCACCAGATGGGCAGCATCGAAATCAGATTGATTATATTCTCTGCAGCCAAAGATGGAGAAGCTCTATACAGTCAGCAAAAACAAGACCTGGAGCTGACTGTGGCTCAGATCATCAGCTTCTTATAGCAAAATTCAAGCTTAAACTGAAAAAAGTAGGAAAAACCACTGGGCCGGTAAGATACAATCTAAGTCAAATCCCTTATGAATACACAGTGGAAGTGAGGAACAGGTTTAAGGATTTAGATTTGGTGGACAGAGTGCCTGAAGAACTATGGATGGAGGCTTGTAACATTATACAGGAGGCAGCAACGAAAACCATCCCAATGAAAAGGAAATGCAAGAAAGCAAAGTGGCTGTCCAATGAGGCCTTACAAATAGCGGGGGAGAGAAGGCAAGCAAATGCGAGGGAGATGGTGAAAGATACAGGAAATTGAATGCAGATTTCCAAAGAATAGCAAGGAGAGACAAGAAGACCTTCTTAAACGAGCAATGCAAAGAAATAGAGGAAAGCAATAGAATGGGAAGAACCAGAGATCTGTTCAAGAAAATTGGAGATATGAAAGGAACATTTCATACAAAGATTTCCATAATAAAGGACAAAAGTGGAAAGGACCTAACAGAAGCAGAAGACATCAAGAAGAGGTGGCAAGAATACACAGAGGAATTATACCAGAAAGAAATGGATGTCTCGTATACCCCAGGTAGTGTGGTTGCTGACCTTGAGCCAGACATCCTGGAAAGTGAAGTCAAATGGGCCTTAGAAAGCACTGCAAATAACAAGGCCAGTGGAAGTGATGGTATTCCAGCTGAACTATTTAAAATTTTAAAAGATGATGCTGTTAAGGTGCTACACTCAATATGCCAGCAAGTTTGGAAAACTCAGCAGTGGCCAGAAGATTGGAGAAGATCAGTCTACATCCCAATCCCAAAGAAGGGCAGTGCCAAAGAATGCTCCAACTACCGCACAATTGCACTCATTTCACACGCTAGCAAGGTTATGCTTAAAATTCTACAAGGAAGGCTCAAGCAGTATGTGGACCGAGAACTCCCAGAAGTGCAAGCTGGATTTAGAAGAGGCAGAGGAACCAGAGACCAAATTGCAAACATGCGCTGGATTATGGAGAAAGCTAGAGAGTTCCAGAAAGACATCTACTTCTGCTTCATTGACTATGCAAAAGCCTTTGACTGTGTCGACCACGGCAAACTATGGCAAGTTCTTAAAGAAATGGGAGTGCCAGATCACCTCATCTGTCTCCTGAGAAATCTCTATGTGGGACAAGAAGCTACAGTTAGAACTGGATATGGAACAACTGATTGGTTCAAAATTGGGAAAGGAGTACGACAAGGCTGTATTTTGTCTCCCTGCTTATTTAACTTATATGCAGAATTCATCATGCGAAAGGCTGGGCTGGATGAATCCCTAGTCGGAATTAAGATTGCCGGAAGAAATATCAACAACCTCAGATATGCAGATGACACAACCTTGATGGCAGAAAGTGAGGAGGAATTAAAGAACCTTTTAATGAGGGTGAAAGAGGAGAGCGCAAAATATGGTCTGAAGCTCAACATCAAAAAAACGAAGATCATGGCCACTGGTCCCATCACCTCCTGGCAAATAGAAGGGGAAGAAATGGAGGTAGTGAGAGATTTTACTTTCTTGGGCTCAATGATCACTGCAGATGGTGACAGCAGCCATGAAATTAAAAGACGCCTGCTTCTTGGGAGAAGGGCAATGACAGGCCTAGACAGCATCTTGAGAAGTAGAGACATCACCTTGCCAACAAAGGTTCGTATAGTTAAAGCTATGGTTTTCCCAGTAGTGATGTATGGAAGTGAGAGCTGGACCATAAAGAAGGCTGATCGCCGAAGAATTGATGCTTTTGAATTATGGTGCTGGAGGAGATTCTTGAGAGTCCCATGGACTGCAAGAAGATCAAACCTCTCCATACTGAAGGAAATCAACCCTGAGTGCTCACTGGAAGGACAGATTGTGAAGCTGAGGCTCCAGTACTTTGGCCACCTCATGAGAAGAGAAGACTCCCTGGAGAAGACCCTGATGTTGGGAAAGATGGAGGGCACAAGGAGAAGGGGACGGCAGAGGACGAGATGGTTGGATAGTGTTTTCGAGGTTACCAGCATGAGTTTGACCAAACTGCGGGAGGCAGTGGAGGACAGAGGTGCCTGGCGTTCTCTGATCTATGGGGTCATGAAGAGTCGGACACGACTAAACGACTAAACAACAACAACAACAGTACCACGTTGTGATCTCCTGCAGAACCGAAACTGCCTTAATCTCTGCCACAGGCAAAAATGCAAAATAAAATGAAACCAAAAGTAAAAAAAAACTGGCAGTAATCACTCTGCTCCTTCCCCAATTCTGCATTCATCTGTGGATTTATTTTTTTTAAACTGTACAAACATTGTATTTAAATAATAAAGTGTGCATTTTAATGCCTATTTTATCTCAGTGTACACATTCTAAAACGTATTTTATTAGAAAACTTGCACTTTTCTATGCATGGTACATTTCCAAGCCAAAAACCGTATCGCAAAATTCAGGGAGGTGATAAATCCTAAAGAGAACCATATTTCAAACTGTGTGTTATCACATATCACTTATTCGTTTGTTTACAGCCTTTCGTCAAAAAAGGCTCTCGGAGGGGTGTACAAAGCTCAATTCTAAGTTTAAGAAAGGCTCACAATCTAAAATGCCATTTCCATGAGGACTTTTGGAAAACAAAACAAAGTCACAAAGTGATGTGGAGTTGTGGGGGACCAAAACTAAGAGTGGAAAAAGGAGAAACCGAGAGTAATGGAAATAAATAGGTTTTCCCAACCCTGGCTCTAACTTCCCCAGTTTAGACACAGAATCATAGAATTGAACAGTTGGAAGGGGCACCCAAAGGTTCTCTAGTCCAACCCCATGCGGTGTAGGACTCTCAGCTAAAGAATTCCTGACAGGTCGCCATCCAACCTCTGTTTAAAAAATTTCCTGTTTTGTTTTTTTATTTGCATCCATTTGTTCTGGAGAAAACAAGCTTGCTCCATCTTCCATGTGAGATGGGTGTCATATCTCCTCTCATTCTTCCTTTCTCTAGGCCCAGGGGTCAGCAAACTTTTTCAGCTGTGGGCTGGTCCACCGTCCCTCAGACCATGTGGGGGGCCGGACTATATTTTGGAAAAAAATATATGAACAAATTCCTATGCCCCACTGTGACGTTAACATATGAGAGTGCTGGAGGTGAAATAGTTAAAAAGGTTACCCAATCAGAACCCAGGGGGTGGAGTCAGAGGGACTATAAAACCAGCTCCAGGAGGGGCGAAGGGAAGGAGTTCGTTGGGTGGCTGGTTGGAGTGGGAGTGAATTGGGATAGAGTCTGGGGGTAGGTGGAGTTAGTGTAGCGAAATAAGCTGAGTCAGGAACAGTTAGGGGCTAGGAAGACAAGTAAATATCTGAGAGGTGGTTTAGTGAGTGAGAGCAGGTAGCGGAAGTTATAAGTCTGGATAGGCACCCCATGAATGTAATTGACCGATACCGTTTATGAAACCACACGCTTGTTAAACTGCAATAAATAAACAGAAGTTTATATTCAAATTTAACCCTGACTGGACTCAGTATTGTCCCAGGTAGGGCCTGGGTGGTGGCAGTGAGAAATAAAATGGTGGCACAGGGATCAATAGACGGTGAAACATCCGGGGACCCTGTGTGATCGCCACACCCACAAATAACTCAGAGATGAATTTCCAATAAAAGCACACATTCAACTCATGTAAAAACACCAGACAGACCCCACAAATAACCCAGAGATGCATTTTAAATAAAAGCACAAATTTGACTCATGTAAAAACACGCTGATTCCCGGACTGTCTGTGGGCCGGATTGGGAAGGCGATGGGGCCAGATCCGGCCCCCGGGCCTTAGGTTACCTACCCCTGCTCTAGGCTAAACAGACCCAACTCAGGCCTGAAATTGTGATACCCATCCCAGGTAATTCACTGTCCATGCAGGGGGCTCAGCTATGCCTCCCCCCAAGTTGAAAAAAGCAAGGGAGTTGCGTAGTGCAGGCCACCACGCAGACACCACACACTGCCTGTCATTCCCATTTCACACCCTGCTGCTGCTGACGTACATTTTGAACTGCGATCGCGCATTGTCAGATAATTATGTTCCCCTCATATGTCTTTTCCCCCAAAGAACAAAAGCTGTCTTGGCTTTTAAGCTGCTCCAGGACAAGAATTGACAGACGGAGGGAATACAGGATCCAGCTGGCAGCTTAGAGCCTTCAGTGATGGGCAGAGTGGGAGAAATTCCCCTTGAGAGCTGAAGCAGGGCGGCTCACACCTAATTCCCCATCGGTTGGAGTTTATTCAGCAGTGCATTGCAGGACAGACAACAACGAGTCTGCAAGAGCTTTCCATTATGACACGCTTTGCATAGGAGAAGTATACACTTTCTTGGCTGTTTCATCCTTTGGCCTTACGCCTCCTCACCTCCCCACGGTGCGACTTTACTCAAACACTTTTCACTGCATCGATCAGAACCTTCCTTGTACAGTGGTACCTCGGGTTAAGAACTTAATTTGTGCCACCGCCTTGTGATTTCTGTTCTCACCCTGAAGCAAAGTTCTTTTTTTAAAAAAATGTTTGGAACAACATCCTCCATCAGCCCCAGCATTGCATATGGCTGTGCTGGCTGCAGCTGGCGGGAGCAGCAGTTCCACAACATCTGTAGAGCACCGGGTTGGGGAACCCTGCTTCATAGGACTGGCAGTTTTCACGTTGCAGCTCTGAAATATACTCGGAGTCAAGAGTGGATTTCATGCTCTTTATTCAGCTCATAGTGGTAAGGAGGAATGGAAGTTCCCCCAGAATGTCTGCCTTATATACATTATTTACACAATGGGCCCCACGTGATTGGCTAATTCCGGGATTCACCTGTAGGCCAATCAGGCTGCGGATTCACTTCCACCTGGAGCTGGATTGGGTGGCTCCTGTGGACCAATCAGACTGCTACATTCTGAATCCTATTGTTCTAGGACCAATCAGACTGCTGCATTCTGCATCCTATTCAACTCAGTACATAACAAGCTCCATAGAAACTTATCATGGTACCCATTGAATAGGCGGCTACCCTCCCTGTTTGGATGAGGGGCGAAGATGCGGGGTTCTGAAGGCTGCAAATAGTCAACTCGCAGGGGTAAGGACAGATTTTATTTTTCAGTAGAAATAGGACTCTATTGGGCTTCTGTAATTCCGGAACTGTCCCTGGAAAATTGGGACACTTGGAGGGTATGAAAACACCTGCATGACACAGCAGAGGAAGACATAATACAACATTGGCTGGTAGGGGCACTCAGTGGCAATGCCAGCTGGCACCGCTAGGATCCAACCGACTAGATGCTATGCTACCTTGGTCCTATTATACTGCCTCTAGAAATGAAAAGGCAAGTTCCCTCCTTTATAAATCTCTTTCTCTGCCCAGTAGATCTTTCCTTTTGGGAAGTTTTCTCCAAATAATTCTTCCCAAAGCCTGCCGCTGGCACAGAAACAATTCAGCTCCCCACACTACCCACCCTCTCCAGCCCTCGGCAGCCATGGAGAAGAATTGATCTGTCATCTTTCTAACAGCCACTTATGTATTTGAAAACTATGATCATCCGTTATCTTCTCAGATTGACAGAAAGTATCGCTTCTCTGGGTGGTCGCGTACAATGCCATCTTGAAATAAATACTCTGCCTTTGAGACGCTACATAAATTGTGCCTCTCTTTTTTTCATTATTATCATTCTCGGGCGTATAGGGACAAAATGTATTTTCTCTAAGCCTCGGGTCCTTCAGAAATCAAAACCGCAGAACAACATGGGTGTGTGCATTTTTGCTCAGACACCATCACTCTCTCTTGGCCTCCCTGCATGCATCTCCCTCTTTCTCTCTCCGTAGATATATATTTCAGATGCATCGCTTGTAACCTTTTGGCATCTTCTATAGATAATATCATAAAATTCAGATCTTTGTGGTGTCCTAGCATTAGGCTCCAGCACAATCTCCCCCAACCTGGTGCCCTCCATGCATTTTGGACTAAAACTTCCATCAGCCCCTGCCAGTACGTCCCATTTGTGATTCCACTATGTTCCCAGTGTTCATCATTAAACACGCTCTGTAAAAGTTTGGGTCTGCCCGCCTTCTTCACAGTTGCAGTACATCATGGATTGTGTTGTCTATAGCTACAAAATATGCGACGAGCAGGTCTTACAAATACAAAACAGCCACATTCTGACCGCGAGGTTTCCGGTAACAATGAGTGCAATGGCGGCAGAACTACAAAGTCCATGATGCAGTGTTGCTGCATATGGAGTATGCATTTGTGAAGGGTTTGGGAGCAATGGTCAGCCTCAATATTGTCTACACTGACTGGCAGAGGCTCACCAGGGTTTTAGACCAGGGACATTCCCAGTTCTACTTCTGGACCATCTAGAGGGGCTGGGAGCTGGGGGCACTGTTATACAGTGGTTCCACTCCTTTCTCCTGGGCTGTGTCCAGAAAGTGGTGTTGGGGGATGAGTGTTCAGACCCCTGGGCTCTCACTTGTGGGGTGCCTCAGGGTTCTGTCCTCTCCCCCATGCTTTTCAACATCTACATGCAGCTGCTGGGAGAGATCATCAGGGGGGTTGGGCTGGGTTTTCATCAGTATGCAGATGACACCCAGCTCTACCTCTCCTTTAAATCAGAACCAGTGAAGGCGGTGAAAGTCCTGTGTGAGTGCCTGGAGGCAGTTGGAGGATGGATGGTGGCTAACAGACTGAGGTTGAATCCTGACAAGACAGAAGTACTGTTTTGGGGGAACAGGAGGTGGGTGGGTGTGGGGGACTCCCTGGTCCTGAATGGGGTAACTGTGCCCATGAAGGACCAGGTGTGCAGCCTGGGAGTCATGTCCATGGAGGTGCAGGATGAGACCCCACCTGTCCGCAGACTGTCTGGCCAGAGCGGTGCATGCTCTGGTTATCTCTCGCTTTGACTACGGCAATGCACTCTACGTGGGGCTACCTTTGAAGGTGACCCAGAAACTACAACTAATCCAGAATGTGGCAGCTAGACTGCTGACTGGAAGTGGCTGCCAAGACCATATAACACCGGTCCTGAGAGATCTGCATTGGCTTCCAGTATGTTTCCGAGCACAATTCAAAGTGTTGGTGTTGACCTTTAAAGCCCTCAACGGCCGAATGTCCAGTAGACCTGAAGGAGCGTCTCCACCCCCATCATTCAGCCCAGACACTGAGGTCCAGCTCCGAGGGCGATTCTCCCTGCAAGAAGTGAGGTTACAGGGAACCAGGCAGAGGGCCTTCTCGGTAGTGGTGCCCGCCCTGTGTAATGCCCTCCCTTCAGATGTGAAGGAAATAAACAGCTATCTTATCTTTAAAAGACATCTGAAGGCAGCCCTGTACAGGGAAGTTTTTAATATTTAATGCTGTATTGTTTTTAACACTCAATTGGGAGCTGCTCAGAGTGGCTGGGGAAACTCAGACAGATGGGCGGGGTACAAATAATAAATTATTACTATTATACCTGAAAACATCAGGGATTGAACTGGGAAGGCTGCACGATGGTCTTTCCGCAGTAAGGCAAATGGGCACCAGGAAAAAATCCAGTGGAAACAACTCCAGACACTTTAGATTGGGAAAGCTGTTCTGCCTCAAAAGAATCCCGTATGTTCTGCTTTGGGTGGGATTACTTGTGATACGGAAGGGGGGGCATGTCCTCTTCACCTTCTTCTTCGCTACAATATATCCATTTATTTCCAATTGTCAATGTCAAAAGGGACTAAAATCTATAAAATTCATAGAAAATCAACGTGCCAATTTGCTCAATTTCTCTAGGACTCCATGACACCTCCCCTGTCCTCCATAATCCCTCAAGCAAGGTGTCAAGACCCTAATCCTGTCAAATCACTCTGCCAAGCCTTTCCTCCGGGCAATGCCAGTACATGGACCATTGTCTTCTCATCACTGGTACTCAGGATGTGCTTATCTGCGCATATCTCCAGCTCTGCATATTCCCCCCTCCCTCCTCCATATGTTAATCCTGTGTAACCCAACCTCTTCTTAATGTATTCATGATGTAACTGGGATGTATTTTGCACTGTATTCTGGGACACGGAGGGAAGTTTCAAAAGTTCATGTCACCCCTTTCTCGCTGTTCAATCTCGCCTTGAACCTGTTGCGCAATAAACTTGGATCTTCTGCAGCTTGCTCCTGTCTCCGGCTGAGCTCATTTTCCTCCGCAGGGACCCGCGGACTTAGTCCGACAAGCTGGGTGGCAGAGCAGCCTCGCACCCAGATTTTACTTGTAACCCTGAGTTTAATCTGGGATTTTGCATTGTCTAAACAGCTTTAAGCAAGACTCTGGATTCACCCATCCATCTGAATATGAGGCATTTAATTCTGACCTACCTTACATGGTGCTGCAAGGATCACTGAGATATAATACATTAAGCGTTTTGTACATTCTCAGGTATTATTGGGAGAGAAATGGTTCTTCCCTGGCACCCGGGAGGATGAGCTGCCAAAACTTAATTTTGCCAACTCAGTGTCGCGAAATGTGCTTCTGCAGCTGAACGCCTTTGCCCGGTGTTATCGAAATGTTCCACAAAATCCTTCTTCTCGGGATGTAATCTGCTATCAGTTCTTAGCACACTCTTGCTGAAGGAAGTTACTTTAATGCTATTAACTCAAATGGGTTCTCCCCCCACCTTGTCTTCACAATTCTTTAGGATTTCCTCGGCAGGTTGGTCGAGCCGAGATAAACCCTGTTGCTCCTAAACCCCACCATTTTTGAATCTGAAGTACTGAAAACATGCCTTCCAGGGTTCATTTATGGGGGATTAATAGTCCCCACTGTAGAACAAGGAATCTGCTATCTGCTCGCTGAGAGATCGCTTTGTAAAATGACACCATCAGATCCTCATCTTCCCCTCCCCCCTTTTTTTGTCTCCAGGTAGAATTGAACAACGCTAGGATTAAGGGGTCCATAAATTCATCCACTTTGGAGAGCAACTCTTGCCTGCTTCGTCTCCTGCCTCTCATCAGCTCCCTTTCTCCGTTGGTATAGAATCGTAGAATTGTAGAGTTCGACACCCCCCGGTCATCTAGTCCAACCCCCTGCAATGCAGGGATAAGGAGGTTACTAGTGAAGGCTTCCCTGCTGATGTGGGATGCAGTGTTTGGGAATTTTTAGTTTAGGGAAAAGGCAAGTAAGAAGTGACACAAGAACAAGAACAATTTATTATTTATACCCCGCTCATTTGGCTGGGCTTCCCCAGCCACTCTGGGTGGCTTCCAACAAAACACTAAAATACAGTAATGCATCAAACATTTAAAGCTTCCCTGATCAGGGCTGCCTTCAGATGTCTTCTAAAAGTCTGGTAGTTGTTGTTCTCTTTGACATCAGCTGGGAGGGCGTTCCATAGGGCGGGTGCCACCACTGAGAAGGCCCTCTGCCTGGTTCCCTGTAGCTTTGCTTCTCGCAGTGAGGGAGCTGCCAGAAGGCCCTCGGCGCTGGACCTCAGCATCCGGGCTCAACGATGGGGTGGAGATGCTCTTTCAGGTATACTGGGCTGAGGCCATTTATGGCTTTAAATGTCAGCACCAACATTTTGAATTGTGCTCGGAAACGTGCTGGGCACGCATATTTATGGTCTGGAAAGAAGAAAGGTCATATAGGCTTTGAGAACCACATTTTCCGAAGATCGTTGAAAGAAGTGTGGGATAGGTACAAAAACCTACTCGAGCCAAAAACTCCACACTGGTTGTCCCCATTAGAGGTTATGAGTGTTAAAAAAACTAATATGAGGAAAAATTGGATTACATATGGAGAGTTAATTGTTAAAGAAGGGGGGAGATGGAAAATGAAACCTTATGAAGAGGTAAAAGAGCATGTATATGACTGGTTGCATTATTTACAAATAAATGAAATGTTTAAGAAGGATTTTAAGGAATATGGATATGCAGAGAAAGAGTCAAAATTTCAAATGGAAATAATAAACAATGAATCTAAGATATTATCTAAAATGTATAAAATCCTGCTAGAATGGTATACAAAAGATGAGGAAGTTAAATCGGTTATGATAAAATGGGCCAAAGACTTTGGATATAATATACAAATGGATGATTGGATTAAATTATGGAATGAAAATATGAAATTTACTGCATGCACAGCATTAAAAGAGAATATAATGAAAATGATGTATAGATGGTACATTACACCAGTGAAACTTGCAAAAATGTATAAAACATGTAAAAAATGTTGGAAATGTAAAGAAAAGGATGGCACTTTTTACCATATGTGGTGGGAATGTAAAAAAGTGAAGAGCTTCTGGTTTATAATGAACTGAAAAAAATGTTGAAATATACATTTGTTAAGAAACCAGAGGCCTTTCTTTTAGGAATTATAGGTAATGAAATAAATAGAAAGGATTGTAAACTTTTCCAATATGCAGTAACAGAGGCGAGAATATTACTGGCCCAGAACTGGAAACAAGAACAAATACCAACGATAGAGGAGTGGAGAACAAAGTTGATGGACTATGCAGAACTGGATAAATTGACAGGGAAGATCAGATATCTACGAGATCAAAAGTTTATTGAGGACTGGAGAAAGTTAGTGGACTATTGGGAAGACATAAGTGATAGAGAAATAACGTTAGTGGCATTTAAAGAAGCTCTGTAAAAGTCAAAGAGATATTGCCAAAAAGAAAAACAGGTGTTAAAAGGTTTTTTGAAAGGCAATAGTGAAGTTAAGAACTGTGTACTTAAAAATCAAATTTGGATGATTGTCAGAGAGGCTGAGGGAAGTCCAAAATTGGAAAATTTGTTAAAGCTGAAAATGTGATATGTTATATATTTCTTATTGTGGAAACTAATAAAAAATTATATATATATATAAAAATTAAATGTCAGCACCAACATTTTGAATTGTGCTCGGAAACGTGCTGGGAGCCAAAGTAGGTCTTTCAAGACTGGTGTTATGTGGTTTTGGTGGCCACTCCCTGTCACCAGTCTAGCTGCCGCATTCTGGATTAGTTGTACTTTCCAGGTCACCTTCAAAGGTAGCCCCACATAGAGTGTATTGCAGTAGTCCAAGCGGGAGATAACCAGAGCATGCAGTACTCTTGAGAGGCAGTCTGTGGGCAGGTAGGTTCTTAAGCTAGGAAAGAAGGAGCATTTGTTATATTTCCTTCTGAGATGTTAAGGAGTTCCAGAAGGGGGGTCGAATGGGAGGTATGCCTTTGGGAGCATAAGGCTGCCATCTTGGGTTATTTTCAGGTATTTTCATGATGTTGACCTAACTGGGTAGTGTCTTAAATCATGCTGATGGCTTTTCAGAAGATAAAATCTGGAGGGAACCATGTCGGAAGCTTTTAATGTTTGATGCATTACGGTATTTTAATATTTTGTTGGAAGCTGCCCAGAGTGGCTTGGGAAGCCCAGCCGGATGGGTGGGTATTATTAATAATAATAATAATAATAATAATAATAACCACCTCTGGTCACCAGTTCCTCCTTTCTTTGTGCTGCTTCTTTGGTCCTTCTTCCCAGAAGGTAGCAAGACGGATGGTGCCCATTAACACGCCTCCATTCCTGCAAATGGGCAAAGGGAGCATCGTGAAATCGGTGAACGTGAAAGAACCCCTTCCATCACACCTGCCGAACCAGTCGTGGCGGAGCAGAGCAGCGGCGCTGCAAAGAGGCCGTAAAGATGATTGGTCTGTAGCCTGTCCCACGTTATGTGACCTACTTGCCGGCTTTTTAAGACGTTACTCTTCCCTTTGGGTGTCTAAAGCTGACGGCAAATCCGAGACCTGGAAAAGGAAATGTGGCCCCCATTTAAACACACCATCCTGCAAGGGGGCCTAATTTTCATGGGTCTGCTGAAGATTCTCAAAAAGGAAAAATTCCCAGTCTTGTCACGGGAGAATGAGTTTAGGCTGGAGGAGATGTTTGGCTTTGCTACAGCAGGAGAACCGGATGAGATAACGGCCTGTTCTTTGTTTCATTGTAAATATATATTACATATTATATTGCCGTTGTATATGGGGAAGTATTCAGCCAGTAGTTTTTTGGTGATTTGGGGGAAGATTACGGGATCGAAGAAAAACCCTTCTTCTTTCAAATGCAGACAGAAATTTTGCAGGCGGTGCACATGACTAGTTTGTTCTTTGGCAGAAATTGTCCTGGTTGTGTCATCCAGGTGCAGTCAGGGGCCATGTTCTTCCACAATGCAACATTTGAGCAATGCTCTGCCAGGACTCACCATGAGTCCAGATGTTTCCTGCATCTGTGTTTCCTCTGTGGCAAAAATGGGTCTCCCATTGGCTCATGCCTGTGTGCCTGAACACTTTAAGGCAATCCCAAAAGAAGACAATACAATTTGGGATCTCCTTTTCTATAGCTACAGGGCAGTTTCAGAATTCAAAACTTTGAGCATTACTGCAAAGGTATTTACTGGGTGATGCAAAACCTATTTTTTGCATACAGTGGTATCGCAGGTTACAGACGTTTCAGGTTACAGACGTTTCAGGTTACAGACTCTGCTAACACAGAAATAGTGCTTCAGGTTAAGAACTTTGCTTCAGGATGAGAACAGAAATCGTGCTCCGGCGGCGCAGCGGCAGCAGGAGGCCCCATTAGCTAAAGTGGTGCTTCAGGTTAAGAACAGTTTCAGGTTAAGAACGGACCTCTGGAACAAATTAAGTTCTTAACCCGAGGTACCACTGTATTTCAAAGCAAGAGTCCACTCACCTTGTCAGCATCTCTTGATTCTGTTGTGTGCATTGCCAGGGGTTGGGCTAGATCAGGCATCGGCTAACTCAGTCCTCCAGATGGTTGGGAACTACAGCTCCCATCATCCCTAGCTAACAGGACCAGTGGTCAGGGATGATGGGAGTTTCAGTCCCAAAACATCTGGAGGGCTGAGTTTGCCTATGCCTGGGCTAGATGGCCTTTGGGATATTTTCCAACTCTATAATTCTATGATTCTATGATCAATAAGAGTGGAATGGGACCCAACTAGTGTAGCATCCTCTTCTCGCAATGGCCAACCAAATACAACTGGGAAGCCCACAAGCACTCTCGTCTCCTGTGATTTCCGGCAGCTGCTATTCAGAAATGTACTCTCTGACCACAGAGGGAGAACACAGCCATCATGTTGTGATAGAATCAATATTTTTAAGGGCAATAATTTCAGTGGGCACGATCCAGGCAGGAGGACTCCTGGGCAAGGGCCATGGAAAAAATGGCCTTGTTCATTTCAATGGGACTCATGCACAAGACCTCCTCACTGGATCATGCCCAATATGCTTTACAGTGTAAAACAACACACCTTCGAAGTCTGTTTGCAGGTGTGGTTTGGATTCAAACCACATCTGCAAAAGGACATTTCCCCTCTCTGTTTGCAGAGGTGGTTTGAATGCAAACCACCCTTGCAAACAGACTTCAAAAAGTTTCTTTGGGGGGCCACTTGTCTGTGTCCATCGACTGGTTCGCTCTTCTAGCATGCTTTCAAAAGGGGATTGTTCTCAGTGCTGATCAGCTGATCGGTACAGAGAGTGAGCTCCTCTGAAACTGTCACCTGACATCACTATGATGTCAGGGGTGTTGGAACATTCCATTCCACCTTAAGAACAGACGTGTAGAATTGTTGTATGTCACATGCCTGTTTACACTCCAGCACAGCTTGCTGGGAACTTCCGTTTTGTGTATAGCTTTTGCTTTATGCTGTCTTGCTTTGGACACGTAGGAGATCAGACATGTTTTCCTTTTGTCCTGATATATGCTGAATAAGCTGCTTGTAAATAAGCTCACACATACTCTCCTGCCACTTCTGTTGCATAGCATTATCTCTGCTAATTAGCATGCCCTAGCTTCTGAAGCTTGGGTCACAGGTTCATGCCAAAGACTGGAGTTCGCCTGGTACACTGGTCGGTGGGATGGAGCCAGCTGGGGGGCCTGCCAATTGCCCCCACTTCCTTGGTTGTATGCCAACAAGGGGATTACCATGTGTCTAGCACCACCCACCTGTCAAAGTTGGCCTGTGGGGGTGGGACAAGCATACTGTCTAGATCCAGTTCCCCAGCCCTGCTTTACATATTTTAGAAATTAGAAATTTTTAAAATAGCTTAATGCTAAGACTGCACCCCTTCCACCCCATACAACTGCTAAGCTTGGTTTGCATCTTCTTGACCCCATTTCCAAAGTCACTTATCTCCCATATTCTGCAGCTTTGTTGGCACCCCTATTTTCGCCTTCACCCCCCTGCCTAGCCACCCCCATAGTGACTTCCTGCATCTTCCACCTCCTAAACATTGCATCTACTAAGTACCCTTTTATGCCCAGTTATGAAGCCATCACTCCCTCCTATGTTTCAGACCCTTTCCAGCTCCTGCTTTTGGTTTCAGCCCAAAGTGCCTGTGAATACTTTCTTTATACCTTTTGTATGACTGGCTTTTCAGACTGATGAAGCGTGTAGCGAAACTTGTAATATATCCGGAGAACAGGTCTCCTTTTGCCCACTTGCGTTATTCTCACCAGGGTGGTGGTTTTGATTTGCCTTCCCGTGATTGATCCATGCATACGGCTTTGTGTTTCCAACTCAAGACCCATTGAAGAACATCCCATCCAGTTCAATCTTTGAAAAACAGCTTTGAAAAACTTTTCCATATTCTCCAGTGTGCTACCCTTGCCGTTGTGGCGGCATGAGGCTGCCGTTCTGTGAGTGGACTTACGCTACTTGTTGAATGGTTCATTTATCCAGTCTGTATCACGTTTACTGCACATGTAACTTGTTAAGATAAAGGTAAAGGGACCCCTGACCACTAGGTCCAGTCGTGGCCGACTCTGGGGTTGCAGCGCTTATCTCGCTTTATTGGCCAAGGGAGCCGGCATACAGCTTCCGGGTCATGTGACCAGCATGACTAAGCTACTTCTGGCGAACCACACAGAAATGCCATTTACCTTCCCGCCGGAGTGGTACCCATTTATCTACTTGCACTTTGACGTGCTTTCGAACTGCTAGGTTGGCAGGAGCAGGGACCGAGGAACGGGAGCTCACCCCATCATGGGGATTCAAACCGCCGACCTTCTGATCGGCAAGTCCTAGGCTCTGTGGTTTAACCCACAGCACCACCCACATCCCAACTTGTTAAGATAGAGTTGTACAATTATCCACTCCGTGTTTACAGTATCTCCAGGCTTTCTCTTGCACATGGCACCTTAGTATGTTTGTTGTTTGAATGGTTACAAGTCTATCTCTATTCTAGCTATTATTCTAGTAAATTTGGTTTTATACTTGTAAGCCAGTTTGTGGTGTTGTTGTTTTGTTGTATTCAGCCCAATGCCCCCAATCTTTCCTTGTTTTTGCAGCACCATTTTCACCTTCTCTCACTTTTCTTGCTCCACTCTCCCTTCACACAGATCTGCCCCCCTTTCCATGCCTCTCCTATTTTTCTTGTTGTTGTTTAGTCGTTTAGTCGTGTCCGACTCTTCGTGAACCCCATGGACCAGAGCACGCCAGGCACTCCTGTCTTCCACTGCCTCCCGCAGTTTGGTCAGACTCATGTTTGTAGCTTCGAGAACACTGCCCAACCATCTTGTCCTCTGCCGTCCCCTTCCCAACATCAGGGTCTTTTCCAGGGAGTCTTCTCTTCTCATGAGGTGGCCAAAGTCTTGGAGCCTCAGCTTCAGGATCTGTCCTTCCAGTGAGCACTCAGGGCTGATTTCCTTCAGAATGGATAGGTTTGATCTTCTTGCAGTCCATGGGACTCTCAAGAGTCTCCTCCAGCACCATAATTCAAAAACATCAATTCTTCGGCGATCAGCCTTCCCGATGGTCCAGCTCTCACTTCCATACATCACTACTGGGAAAACCATGGCTTTAACTATACGGACCTTTGTTGGTAAGGTGATGTCTCTCCTTTATGTGCATATTCCATTATGACATAGGTTACTGTATTTCCAAGAGGAACCGATTTTTGGAGAGCAACCCTATCACTTAGAGAAGGTTAAGCTCAGTTGATGGATATTGTACATATATGGGCGTTTGCTTGTTGATAAAACATCAGTTCCAAATGACTACATTTAATCTGGAACTTCATGTTGAAGACAAGATATGGGACCAGGAATGAAATGCATTGTGGAATATCTGAGGGCTCCACATCCTATATCTCTCTCACATGAGGCAGCTGAGGGATGGGAAGGGGAGAAGTTTAAAACAGCATTTTGTTTTCCTTTCAGTGTGCCTCCCTTCTCATTGTACTCAAACAACGGCAGAAATTTTAGTAAAGTGGGGGTGGAGAAACACTGAGAGGAAAATTGCCATATTAAACAATGGCAGAAGTTTGAGTAAACAGGGATGAAGGAACAGTGAGAGGTTTTTTATAATTAAAAAAAACACACCACACAATTTTTACACAGGGAAGCACCAGAGATGGGTAGAACGCAGGAGCTAACACCAAAAAGCTAACACAACAAAGGCTTTTCTAACTCCTCGCTATGCTCAAACCTTGTTTTAAACAGTCACTTTTCCCCTGCTTTCCTCCATCACTGCTTTAATCAAACCTCTCCTGTTGTTTAAAACTGTCCTTTTCCTCTGTGCCCCACTTTCATCCATGTCCTTTACCCACCTTGACTACATGCAAATCCAGGATTTTGATGCAGCAAGCACTACACATCCTCCAATGGGAGCTGTGCGACGACAGCCTTACATTTTTATGTATATAGGAAGACAAGCTCTCCGACCTTATGCGTCATTGGGAATGTTAAGGGGCGGAGTCAGATTAAGAGAAAACAAATTCCAGTTTTTGTAAGTTAACCAGAACTCAAGAAATATGCCCCCTCCCAAACTTTGCTTCTTCCGACATCACAACGCTGAACAGCATAAATCCATTTTTGAGCTGGGCACCTGAACAAGAATAACAACAAAAATTACATGAAAACAACCGAGGTGTTTGTTTCTGCATTACCGCAATGCAGCCCAGGAGTGTACCAGGCTGCAAAGAACATCATTGGTTGTAAACGTCGGAGCAACGTCTCTCACTCACAAACCGTGCAAGCTGTCATTAAAGGCATGTTTACATTAACAAGGGGAACTGGGCGCATTGTCTGGCAGAGAAAATCATGGCAATTACCCACACAAATAGCTTTTTCCCTTCTCTCTTCCTGCAGTCTTTCTCCATGAGCAGTTAGGTAGAAAGAAATGAGAGAGGGGAAACAGCTCCCCAAAGGTTGTCCTAGTGCAACGATCGTCATCTCTGACCATTGGCCATGCTAGCTGGAGCTGATGGGAGTCCAACATCATCTGGAGATCCCCCTAGGTTCTTCAACATAGCCATGCATTGATGTTGTTCTTGAGAAGTCCTGCAACGTGGTCATCTGTGGTTTCTACAAGGCTTTGTGGCAGATCAGCTCCTGGTTCTCTGTGACACTGAAGGTCAAAGGGAGGAATGCCATGATCCTCCACTTGGGGCAAGTGAGAGACCATAATCCTCTTGGCCTGGAAAAGCCAGGTGACATTAGAAGGCCAGTTGGTCACCATGGTTCATATATAAAGACTCCCCTGTCTTTTGTCAGCTTGGTCACCTCATCACTGAGGTCCTCCAGTGTTACCCAATGGAAATGTTTGGGCAGTAGATCCAGGAAATAATTGTTGAGAACAGTGTGCTGCTGAGTCAAGGAACCACTGAACAGGAGTCCAGCTACCGTGGCCAATGGGCAGGGATGGTGGGAGTTCAGTAACATATGGAGGGCCAAAGGTTCCTCAGCCCATCTGAAACCCTGGAGAAGGTCAAGGACCCCAGATGGTTAAGTCCAGTCAAAGGCGACTATGGGGTTGCAGCACTCATCTCGCTTTCAGGCCAAGGGAGCCAGCGTATGTCAACAGATAGCTTTTCTGGGTCATGTGCCCAGCATAACTAAACTGCTTCTGGCACAAAGCCACTTCCGCCCTACAGAGGAGGTGGCGTTGCGGGCTTCAAGACCCCTCCACGCGCACGGTGGGTGGAGCCCAGCCCCCGCACAATTGGGGGGGATTCCTGGCCATGTCACCCCCTGGCCGGCCAATCAACTGGCTCAGGGGGCATGGCCTGTCCTATTTAAGGCAGGACGCGGCCTGGGATCTCCCTCTGCGCCACCTGCCAGCTGTTCCTACGTTTTTCCTGCTTTTGGTTCCTGTTTTCGCTGCTCCAGTTGAGTTGCCTCATGGATCGTACCTCAAAAAGCAGCATGGCCCTCTCCAAAGCCTAGGGAGATGAGGGACTAAGGTACGCCCCCTATTGGTGACCCCGGGGGAGTTCCTAGTTGATGTGCATCAGCCGGACTCCCCCTACTGGTGGTTAACCCTTCCCGGACTTCTAGCGGACGGGCTGAAGTCGGATATAGTCAGTTAGGACCAATGCCTAAGCCAATACCGCTCATCACCTGTAACCAATAAAGTTGTGGCCTTATTTACCTCATTAACCTTAATAATTGTGCCATGTGTCATCATTTCCACTGGGGGGGGGGACTCGCCACTCAAACGGACACCATGATGGCAGAGGTGGAGCTAGTGATGTCACCCCCCCCCCAGGGATGACACCTGAGGATGCCCACACCCGCCGCACCCCCTTCCTCCGCCAGTGCGTGATGGAAGCTAGAGCGCACAGAAACACCATTTACCTTCCCTCTGCAGTGGTACCTATTTATCTACTTGCACTGGTGTGCTTTCAAACTGCAAGGTTGGCAGAAGCTGGGACTGAGCCATGGGAGCTCACCCTGTTGTGCAGTTCCGAACCGCCGACCTTCTGATCAGCAATCCCAAGAGGCTCCATGGTTTAGACCACAGCACCACCCACTTCCCTGAACCCTGGATAACCTCTGCAAGCCAGCACAGACAACACCAAACTAGATCATAGAATCATTGGGTTGGAAGGGCCCCTAGTCCAACCCGCAACAATGTTGGAATCTCAACTAAAGCATCCATGACCAATGGCCATCTGACCTCTGCTTAAAAACCTCTGAGAGTCTGACGGTCTGACTCAGTACATGACAGCTTCCTCTGTTCCTTGCCCATTTGTTCCTGGTTGTGAGGAATCACAGCAAGGAGCAGCAACGCCATTGCAGTCAGATTCTGGAAGGCAGGCTGCATGATGTCTGTGTCAGGAGTTCAGCCTACGCTCGAGTAGGACCCTGGCAGAAACACATGCCCAACTGGCATGTTCTCTCCCTTCTGGTCGATCAAAAGCTTTCTTCAGCCCAAACATCACAGCGACCAATGCCAACCGACACCGGCACACTTAGGGATCTGCAGAGTTTGCGCACCTTGCATGACAGACCTCAGCAACTCAGCATTTTGGCTAATCTACTTTATTTACATATAAACACACACGGAGCGCTGCAACATGGCTCCCTCTCTCAATAGTCCCACTTCACGGAACACAGTAACACAAACATCCTGTCTCCGTCACTTCCCACTCTGTGGAGTCAAAACATATACTGTCATGCGATAGACAACAATCCCATGACTGCAATCATAGAGCAGGAATTCTAACAGTCTGCGGGTGGCTTCTCCTGCTGGCTTCCAAACCACCTGGATGAAGAACGGTAGTGATGGCAGCAGAAAAAGCTCTAGGAAGGAGCACTATACTGTACCAAATTGCAGCGAATTGCCTTTGGCACTAGGCAGGCAAAAGGAGACTTCACCAGACAGCGATTGGGGAACCTCATTTAAGCAGAAGCAAGCAAATCAGCTATGTGCGTATTTGTGCAGTTGCTGAATGGAGAGCACGGGGTGATGTGGAGAGTCCCAGATTTCCTTTTTAAAGGGACAAGGGACTCCCCAGGTCTACAGGAAGTTTGGGGCTGTGAAAGGACTCTCCTGCCTCCAGCAAACCCTCCTGCAGATGTGTGACATTAGTATCTCCTGGAACTCCCCATCATTTGGGCTTCCCTGACTCGACCAAGGCCATGGGTGGGGAGCCCATCTCAGTCCAAGGGCTGCATTTGCTCCTGGGCAACGTTATGAGGGCCACATGCCAGTGGTGGGTGGAGCCAGGGGCCAAAGTGGATGGAACCATGAATATAAACATTACCTTTCTGCAGCAGCTACTGTCTACACAAAATCTCACAGTCCTCTCTCTTGCTGTTATCCATCCAGACAAGGAAATGGTGTTATCAGAGTTCAGGGATCCATCTCAGACCCATTCAGAGTGCAGAGTAGGGCCCAGTGCCCCTGGGCACCCCGCCACAACCTAGACCCCAATTAGAGCTGGAAAAGTTTCAGAAAAGAGACAGAAATGATCAAGAGGTTGGATCTTCGCTCACCAGACCAGCTTCCTCCAAGAACACGTTCATCTACATTGGAGTCCTCATTTTTTATTTTTTTTTAAAGGGATTGTGAGAGAAAAGCCACGTTTCTGCTGCTCCTTTCTGCAGAAAACTGCTCCGAAATCCACCTCCTCCTTGCACTCCCCCCCCCATTCATTTTCCCTCTAAAGGTCACCATCAAGCGAGATAGGTTCCTTCTATCTACTTATCGTTCCCACGCTGAAACCAGCTTAAAGAGAAACTTCCCATGGTAAATTAAAGTTTAACAGTGTGCTATTTTGCGATAAGCACATTCCGTGGGTCTAAGACACTCGTCGTTTCCTTGAAACTGTTGATAACTGTACAGACCTCTTTGACTCTCTCTCTCTCTCTCTCTCTCTCTCTCTCTTTCTCTCTCTCTCTCTCTCTCTCTCTCATATTCACTGCAGTTACCATAGAAGATACCTCTCTCCTCAGCACGTCAGCAAAGTCAGCAGGTTTGCACAAGCAGATTGCAGGAACACAATGGATGATTGCAGCGCAAGGGGCCCAAGTTTGCTTAATTCAGCACTGCTTTTAAGTGCATATCTGCACTCCCCCCCCACCCTCCCTGCTTTTCAAATCATATTCATATGTCCGTTTCCCAGCAGTTTAGGAAGCTGTGGGGCTATAATAATGAGACATGATTTGCAGCCGCCCAGCACTTATGACAGAACCGAGGATCAGATCCGCAGAATCAGGCCAGTCACCCATCTAGTCCGGCATCCTGTTCTGACAGCGGCCAACCAGATGATTGTGGGAAGTCCAAAATCTAGACCTGGCTGCAAAAACACTCTCCCCTCCTGCAGTTTTCGGCAGCTGGGACTTAGAAGCATTTCTTCCCCTGACAGAGGAGGTAAGAGCAGAAGGAGAGTCCACTCTATTGGGCCAATGGCTCAACTAATAGAATCATAGACCCTTAGAGCTGAAAGGGGCCCGAGGGTCATCTAGCCTCACCCGCCAGAATGCAGGAATCTTGGCTAAAGCATCCATGACTGATGGCCATCCAACCTTTGTTTGAAAACCTCCAAGGAAGGAGAGTCCATCACCTCTCATGGGAGTGTGTTCCCAGGGCCGGATTTAGGTTTGATGAGGCCCTAAGCTACTGAAGGTAATGGGGCCCTTGATATCTCCAGTTGTCCTTTATCAACAACAAATTGCCGCTGTTTTTTGTGTTGAATATATGCTATATGGTAATTTATGGACCTCATAGGTATATAAAGCCATTTGCACATAACAAATAGGAGCCTACACAACACAAAACACTGTTACTGTATGTAGGCATGGCCGGAGCACGATTTCTGTTCTCAACCTGAAGCAAAATTCTTAACCCGAGGTACCTGAAGAATATTTAACCCGAGGTACCACTGTACATTTTTTGGGGGGGGCCAAGAGAGTGGGGCCCTAAGCTATAGCTTGTTTAGTTTATACAGTGGTACCTCGGGTTAAATACGCTTCAGGTTACATATGCTTCAGGTTACAGACTCTGCTAACCCAGAAATAGTACCTCGGGTTAAGAACATTGCTTCAGGTTGAGAACAGAAATCGTGCTCCGGCGGTGCGGCAGCAGCAGGAGGCCCCATTACCTAAAGTGGTGCTTCAGGTTAAGAACAGTTTCAGGTTAAGAACGGACCTCCGGAACGAATTAAGTACTTAACCCGAGGTACCACTGTACGTAAATCTGGCACTGTCTATTGCACTGACAAACAGCTCTTCCTGTCAGAAAGTTTTTCCGAAATGCTTCGCCGGAATCTCCTTTCTTGTAACTTAAAGCCACGAAACCATCATCCTATGTTCTGGGGGCACCTGGGCAAAGGCTATGAGTTCTGTTCCCCAGACCCAAAGGCTTTGAGTTCAAATCCTAGCAGATCCTGCCATACCCTCCAAGTCTCCCAATTTTCCAGGGACAGCCTTGGAATTACGTAAGACACAATCCAGCTTCTCATTCGGTCACGGAAGGCCCCTGTTTTCTCCACCAGCAATGCTGCCAAATTTGGGGAGGAGGAGAAGACAGTAGTGGCAGCAGCTGTGTGTGCTGGGCCCGGGGGTTAACCTGAGCATCGTGGTCCAGGTCCGGTCCCAAATCCAAGGATTCCATGAGGAGTCAGTCCGACAGGGCCAAGGCAGAACACGAGGCAGGAAACCAGGCAAGGTCAGGCACAGGTCTCAGGCAGGTTCTAGCAAATAGCAATGTTGCTCCCGGGACCTGGTCCGACAGCCTTTTATCTTTGTCGGGGTAACGGCCAGTCCTGATCCCCCGGTGTCTCACCTCCCTGTCTTGCCCGAAGGCGAGCACTCCTCCTGCAAGTACTCAGGTCTCTCCTTCTCTCAGACCTTCGTCTCTGCAGCTCGGGAGAGGTCGGTGGGTTACTAGACCCAGAGGCCGCCTCAGCCTCCCCTGACCCAACTGGTAGTGGAGCAGCTGTAAGTGATGGACCAGCTGGAGGTCATCCCCACATCTGGAGCAAGGGCAGGCTCAGGCCCTGACTCGGCCCAGCTGGCGCTTGTTGCAGGGGAACCTGTGCAGACTGGGACTCTTCAGGATCAGGCCCCAGACTTGGTTCAGATGATGCCTGAGGCAAAGGATCTGGCGCGGACTGAGACTCCTCTGGTTCCGAGTCCGTGTCCCAGGCCATCACACTGTGGCAGCCGCATGGGAGAATCCCATGGCCACTGCTGTTGGCTTCCTCTCTTGGGCAGCTCATAGTGACTGTTGGAGAGCAGGTGAGGAAGAAAACCATTGCCACCACTGATGCCCAGCCCCACATGATACCCCAGCCATGAGGGGCAGGCAGAGGGCAGGGGGAGTGGAGCAGAGCACAAGGCGTTTGGTTTATGTCATGTATTAAGCTTGGATCCTAGAACAATAGGCAAGTAGGATCCTAGAATGCAACAACTGATTGGCTTGCAGAAGAAGACCAATCAGGTTCCAGGAGAAAGTTCATCAACCTATTATGCTGGTAGGATCCTAGAATGCAGCAACAGATTGGCTCTCAGGAAAAGACCAATCAGGCTCCAGGAGGGAAGCAGAATCAGCCAATCAGACGGGACTTCTTGTGTAAATAATGTATATAAAAGCATGAGGTTTGGGGGCCAATTCAATCACTGTTTTACAAGCTACAATAAAGAGCATGAAATCACTACAGGGTATTTTTCAATTTTTTTAAAAAAATTTTAGCAAAAACTCTTTGTGCATCCGTGTCTGATCTTGTCCTTTTCTAAAACTTATTAATTGGTATGTATTTTTCCCCCCTGTAAATCTACCAAAAAATAAAATACAATAAGATTGGGATTAAGGGTTTTTTCTCTGGGCGTTTGTGCTGTATCCCATTGGCGGCAGTCGCCTTTCTTCTGATAGGAAATGCTCTGCAGCGGGGGGGGGGGGGGGGGAGAAAGATGGGGGTCAAGCAGGGTCAGTAGGAGGTTAGTGAGAAATGTCCCTGTTTTCATCTGAGGAATGTTGGAAGGTATGTCCTGTCAGAGATTTCACAAAGTATGCCCATTGATTTGCATGGGCTGTTCCCCATGTGTTTTATTTTAATCTCTCTCCCCCTTCTGACCTTCTGCTTCACTTTCTCCCACGACTTTGTCACCCGCCAACTGGTTTCTGAATCCTTACCTGCTTTAACACCCCCCCCGCCGCTTCCCCACAAATTACGGCTTTAATCCGGTGGCACTAATTGATCAAACGACGGCGGGCTTAGAGGTGTGTTTTGTGAATTCTTCATTTTATCGCCACACTTCATTTCCAATTCAACCGCTGCGCCGAACGAGAAAGTGGGTCTTCATTTCCATCCCTTCGCTCGTAACCGGAGCTTCATAGCTCCGAGAAGGCAAAAGAATAAAATAATATAATTCCCCACCACACGCATCTCAAGTCTTTATGGAAGGGAAATAATAAAAAAAGAGGGGGGGAGGAAAATTAAATCTCTGCCAGAGATCCCTTCCCCGATGCGCGACCATTAATTAATTATATATGGCCTTCGGTAATGGGCCGTTTATTGAGCGCCGCGGCTCTGCATAAACTTTTAACGCTTCCCCTGCTCCCAGAGAACTCTCTGTTCGAAAGCCCTGGCGCTGTAAATCTCGAACCCGACCAGGCGAAAAACTCTCTTAATAGCGCAGTGGCATCGACGCAGGTGGCGCTGTGGGTTAAACCACAGAGCCTAGGACTTGCTGATCAGAAGGTCAGCGGTTTGAGTCCCTGCGAGTGGGTGAGCTCCCGTTGCTCGGTCCCTGCTGCTGCCAACCTAGCAGTTGGAAACACGTCAAAGTGCAAGTAGAGAAATAGGTACCACTCCAGCGGGAAGGTAAACGGCGTTTCCGTGTGCTGCTCTGGTTCTCCAGAAGCGGCTTAGTCATGCTGGCCACATGACCCGGAAGCTGTACGCCAGCTCCCTTGGCCAATAAAGTGAGATGAGCACCGCAACCCCAGAGTCGCTCACGACTGGACCTAATGGTCAGGGGTCCCTTTACCTTTACCTTATCTCCTGCTTAGGCCCTGGCTTGGTACAGAGTCAAACCGCTTGGTTCATCTGCCTCGCGTTCAAGCTATGCTGAACGGCAGCGGCGCCTCCAGGTTTTCGGATTGTGAGTCTTAAAGATCTCCCTCTCAGGGCTGGCGTTCATAATTTGCCAGATGCATTTTGCCACCTGGCTATCGGCTACTTGCCATCAAGTGAAGATGCCCAGGTGTCAGGATGGGGCCCAACATCTCCACCAGCTGGAGGCGCATGTCTGGGGATCCTTGGATCGTTCCTGTTTTCCCATACAGTGGTACCTCGGGTTAAGAACTTAAATCATTCTGGAGGTCCATTCTTAACCTGAAACTGTTCTTACCCTGAAGCACCACATTAGCAAATAGGGCCTCCTGCTGCTGCTGCGCCACCGCCACGCGATTTCTGCTCTCATGCTGAGGTAAAGTTCTTAACCCGAGGTTAGCGGAGTCTGTAACCTGAAGCATCTGTAACCTGAAGTGTCTGTAACCCAAGGTGCCACTGTACTAGCCACACATCTTGTAGAATTCTATCTGTTCCATTTTACCTGCGCAATCAGAATTAATTAATTGGGCTGGGTGTTCATCAGTAAGAGGATGATACCCAGCTCTACCTCTCTTTATATTCAGAACCAGTGAAGATGGTGAATGTCCTGTGTGAGTGTCTGGAGGCTGTTGGAGGATGGATGACGGCTAACAGATTGAGGTTGAATCCTGACAAGACAGAAATATTGTTTTTGGGGGACGGGGTAGGCGAGTGTGGGGGACTCCCTGGTCCTGAATGGAGTAACTGAAGGACCAGGTGCGCAGTCTGGGAGTCATTTTGGACTCACAGCTGTCCATGGAGGCGCAGGTTAATTCTGTGTCCAGGGCAGCTGTTTACCAGCTTCATCGGGCTGAGACCCTCCCTGCCTGCAGACTGTCTGGCCAGAGTGGTGCATGCTCAGGTTATCTCCCGCTTGGACTACTGCAATGCACTCTACGTGGGGCTACCTTTGAAGTTGACCCAGAAACTACAACTAATCCAGAATGCGGCAGCTAGACTGGTGGCTGGGAGCGGCCACTGAGACCACATAACACCGGTCCTGAAATACCTGCGTTGGCTCCCAGTACGTTTCTGAGCACAATTCAATGTGTTGGTGCTGACCTTTAAAGCCCTAAACGGCCTCAGCCCGGTATACCTGAAGGAGCATCTCCACCCCCATTGTTCAGCCCGGACACTGAGGTCCTCCTCTGAGGGCCTTCTGGCGGTTCCCTCCTTGCGATAAATGAGGTTACAGGGAACTGGGTAGAGGGACTTCTCAGTGGTGGCACCCCTCCTGTGGAACACCCTCCCATCAGATGTCAAGGAAATAAACAACTATCTGACTTTTAGAAGACATCTGAAGGCAGCCCTGTTTAGGGAAGTTTTTAATGTTTGATGTTTTATCGTGTTTTTTAATATTCTGCTGGGAGTATTCAGATGGCCCTGACTTCATACAATATTAAGTTTGGTATTGCATCAATCATGGCTCCAAATGGTTCAAGGTTAGGTCCTGGTGACCGCAGGATATGACTGATTTTTAAATTATCATCCATTCTGAGACCTGCAAGCTTCTAGTTTCTCTATAATGATTAGGAACTGCCTTGTGTGATTGTTACAGTCTTTTTCCGGATTCAAGTCTTCTTCGGAATAGCGCTTTCATCCATGATCTAACCGCACATCGTCTGAGAGAAAAGAGATACTTGTTTGTCGAGAGGATGCACCTTAGTCCTGGAGCTCTGCTATAAAGACGCTGTTGTCTAAACTGTCTCTCTCCGTATGTGACACAGAAGATGCTGAACCACACCTGTTGAAATCAATAAGACAGCAATTCCCCAAATCGGTTTTGTTAAGTGGATGTGCTGTTTGTTTCGTCGAGAAATATCAAGGCCATAATCCTTTCTTTCGTTAACAAGACAAAAATGAAATACGAAATGTTTTCATACATGGGGTCGCCGTTACTCTGTTTTGCTCTCTCGTTCCTGGACTGAAAACATAAATAAATGTGATGCCGTGGGCTGAAAACTGGTTTAAAGGTTGGGGAGGATTCCCCACCTAATGCCAGGAAAACGCAATTTAATAGTGAAAGGCGACTGGAAATGTTCATCGCAACCCACTCTCTCTCTCACGTTCACAAAGGTCATCTGGGTTGAATTTCAGCAGTGCGTGATAACCTAAATAGTTGGGACATATAACTCACTACGCAGAATTTCCAGGGAAGTCAAGGTCGGTCTGAAGGTGAAATTTGAGGAAAAGTGAACATTGGACTTCCTGGGTTAGAGGCCAGTAGGGAGAAAGCAGCCTAAAATGACTTTTGTTTTATTTTATTCTACATTATTTTATTTTAGTTATTCCCCCCCCCCTTCACTTCACTCTTAGGTCCCGTGGTTGGCTACAACTATTAAATCACAATCTTAAAAACAGTTTAAAGCAATTTACAACCATAAAAATAAGCTGAGCCCAAAAAATGTATACCTCAAGTGAAGAGGTATGTCTTCAACATCCTCCAGAAGCTGTATAATGAAGATGCCTCCTCTGTGGGGAGGGAGTTCCACAGCTTGGGGGCCACCACAGATAAGGCCCTGCCCTCCTAGTACACAAAAAAGGAAGAGAAGGAGTCGGTCTTTCAGATATTTGGGGGCTGAGTCATTTAGGGCTCTAAACATCAATGTGAGCACCTTGACGGGCCCTGAAACTTTTCCAGGGCGTTTGTGGGGTCAGCAATGGCTCTGCTTTGCCTCTTTTTGGGGGGGAGATCATTCGTAACCAAGTAAGATTGTCTTCAATGAACACAGTCTTAACAGTGAGTCCGTAAGTGACTGTGGAGGGCAATTCTGGATCCACATGTCCTTCCATAGTGGGGACATTGGTTCCAGGGCAGGAGTTGATCACGGTGTAGATTTGCAAAGCGTGTCTTCCTCTTAGCACGTTTCTCCCTTGTGTCCTGAGTTCGAGGGTCTTCAAAGCCCATGACACCTTTGGTATAGGCTGTTCTCCAACTGAAGCGCTTGCAGGCCAGTGTTTCCCAATTGTCAGTGTTTATACTACATTTTTTAAGATTTGCCTTGAGACAGTCTTTATACCTCTTTTGTTGACCACCAGCACTAGGTTTTCCATTTTAAAGTTCGGAATAGAGTACAGTGGTACCTCAGGTTACAGATGCTTCAGGTTACAGACTCCGCTAACCCAGAAATAGTACCTCAGGTTAAGAACTTTGCTTCAGGATGAGAATAGAAATCGTGCGGCGGCAGCAGGAGGCCCCATTAGCTAAAGTGGTACCTCAGGTTAAGAATAGTTTCAGGTTAAGAACAGACCTCTGGAATGAATTAAGTTCTTAACCCGAGGTACCACAGTAGTTGCTTTGGAAGACGATAGTCAGGCATCTGCACAACATGACCAGTCCAACGAAGTTGATGTTGAAGAATCGTTGCTTCAACACTGGTGATCTTTGCTTCTTCCAGTACCCTGGTATTAGTTCGCCTGTCTTCCCAACAGATGTGTAATTTTTTTTGGAGACACCATTGATGGAATCTTTCGAGGAGTTGGAGATGACGTTTACAAGTGGTCCATGTTTCACAAGCATATAGTAAGGTTGGTAGTACAATAGCTTTGTAAACAAGCCTTTTGGACACCTTATGTCCTCCTGGGCTTGTCTACCTGGAGATGCTCTACCTAGCAATGCTGGAGATTATGCCTGGACCTCTTGCATGCAGCCACTGAGCTGTTGTGATGGCTGAAAGCTCTGCACACACCTGCACAGAAACCTGGCTCTGCTCCATCGAAAAGAAACAGAACTTCTAAGATATGCAGGTGAGCTACTGTAACACCCAATTAATGATTATGAGGCGTTTGACTACTTCAATAACAGTCTACAAAAGCACTTATTACAGATGGATTCACAGCTGGTGCCCAGGTGTGTGCATTTTGGCAAGAGCAGAAGGGGATCGCCCCCAACATTTCGGCTTAGACGAAATTTGCAACTCTTTCCCAGAAGGTTTCCTTTTCCATCTATTTTGAAGGGGAGGACCTTCCCGTGTCCCCCGTCCTTGAACACCCCAGCCATGGCTGCACCCACTACTTTGGATGGAGCAAAGGTTCCATGGGGGTGGAATCGAAAGATGCTTAATATCCAGGTGGAATTGAGGCTCTGGCAACATTTCCAAGCCTTTCCGGGTGGGGCGGGGAGAGAGAAACGGCGATATTTTTACGGCTCCTCTTATGACAGACATTATTCTGCTCAAATGTGGTTACCGGACCATTAGTATTTAAATCAGCTGATAATACGTCGGGAGCTATTCCTGCCAAAACTAACTTTACAGCTGGCCACGGCGACGCAAAGTTCTACTGGGCTGGTTTAAGCCGTTTATGTCAAACAAGCTTTGATTTTTAGCCTGCGGTGGTGATAAAATGCAGACGTACAATTTGGTGAGATTAGCACTTCTCCTCCAGCCACAAAAGGGAGGATTATGAGTTCATGGGAGGCGGGGAAAATGGGTTATGAAGGAGAAATGTATGGAAGCGCATAGAGTTGGTTTTTTTTTTTTAATGGACTAATGTCCTACAGAGAAAGCCGACAAAGGAACAGAGCCAGGAGGATATTGTTGAATTATTCCGTGGGTCATTTACGCTACAGGTTATCGGTTCCAGAGAAAATGGCTGACTAATTTTAGGCTCATATTATTTGCTGCCGCACTGCCAAATGTTGGGTTCTTGGAGCATGTCAAAGCCGAGTCCCAGTCATGCCATGTGTCTTTTTGAGGCTTGTGGGAAACTTTGAATTTCTGGGCGACTGCTGTGGGTGCCACCCTCTCTGGTAGCTTATCTCTTCAGCAACGGACGACTGCAGGATGGGAGTCTGCCAGCAGGGTCCTTCAGAGTTACAAGTGTGTGTGTAACTTCAGAGAGCCAATGTGGTGTAGTGTTTAAGAGCGGTTGACTCGTAATCTGGTGAACTGGGTTCGCGTCTCCGCTCCTCCACATGCAGCTGCTGGGTGACCTTGGGCCAGTCACACTTCTCTGAAGTCTCTCAGCCCCACTCACCTCACAGAGTGGTTGTTGTGGGGGAGGAAGGGAAAGGAGAATGTTAGCCGCTTTGAGACTCCTTCAGATAGTGATAAAGCGGGATATCAAATCCAAACTCTTCAAGTGTGCAGTTAATCATGAAATAATAAATCCCTGCATAAATTGAACTCCGTATTGTGTGGTTTGCTCTACCAGGTGGGATTAGACTTGATGAAGCAAAAAGGCTATGTGTGGATCCTGCTTGAGATGTCTATCTTTTACCTCCAGCACTGGAGACAAGATGTCTCCAAATGCCCAGAAGACCAGGAGAAGAGGACATGTTTCTCCTGGTCTGCTTATGGGAAACCAGATGTCATAATAGACGGCCATTGGAAGCTGCTATAACATAGTCACATGCACAACTTGGAAAGTTCTGTTTTATTATTTGACAAAACGTACCATATTTCAAACTCCATAAGATGTACCTGACCATAAGACGCACCTAGTTTTTAGAGGAGGAAAATAAGAAAAAAATATATATTCTGAATGAAACAGTGGATGTATGATTTTTGTGGTTCATGCTGTGGCCACAAACATGTGATTTGATGGTGAGTTTGTGGTGAGAATCCATGTGGACCCGTGCTTTGTAACCTTGTTTTTGCGCCATTGCAGCCCCACGAAACAGTGGATGTGGGGTTTTTTTTTTATAGCGAAACAGTGGATGTGGGTTTTTTTTTGTTTTTTGGGAGCCGCCGTACAGCTTCCGGGTCATGTGGCCAGCATGACTAAGCTGCTTCTGGCAAACCAGAGCAGCTCACAGAAACGCTGTTTACCTTCCCGCCGGAGTGGTACCTATTTTTCTACTTGCACTTTGATGTGCTTTTGAACTGCTAGGTTGGCAGGAGATGGGACCGAGCAACATGAGCTCACCCCGTCGCAGGGATTTGAACCGCCAACCTTCTGATCAGCAAGTGCTAGGCTCTGTGGTTTAGCCCACAGCGCTGCCCGCGTCCCTAAAACTGGTGTTATCTTTGACAATAAAGAGTTCGTATCTGCCATGTGCGCTTCTTGGGCTAAGAAGCATCCTTGAAAACTCCCTTGCCTCCCTCTTGGTTCTTGGTGCCCCCCGCCTAGATATTCCCCCCACCCAGGGGTATAGAATCATAGAATCATAGAGTTGGAAGAGACCACAAGGGCCATCGAGTCCAACCCCCTGCCAAACAGGAAACACCATCACAGCACTCCTGGCACATGGTTGTCAAGCCTCTGCTTAAAGACCTCCAAAGAAGGAGACTCCACCACACTCCTTGGCAGCAAATTCCACTGTCGAACAGCTCTTACTGCCCACTTTGGGTACCACCGCTCTATTCCAAAACAAGCTTAAAACTCCATTGAGTTCCCTCAGTAATTAAGAGAACTGCTTTCAGGTATAGCTCTGAGATTTCCAAATTAATATCAGGGAGCTTTGTTAAGCTAAGCCAGTTCCTTCCAAGCTGCGGTCACATGGGCAAATGTCTTATTTGTGCCTTTCCTGACTCAGGGGAATATCTCCCTGCAGGGAGATGTTCGTTTCCTGCGATGGCATCAGTTGATTCCAAAGCAGGACAGACACCATCAGATTCCATCGGAGTGTTTTCTGAATTTGACGTGAGGTCTTAAACACTTCCTTTCCCTCCCTTCTGCAAAACTGGGCCAACAGCACCTGACAGCGGGGCCGTATGCGGGTATTTATGACTCGGTGTTTGGTTGCTATGGCAACAGAAGCCAGATAAATATCTTGTCAGGAAGTGGATGCAAGTGGTGGAAGACTTATGCCTGGACGCCCTCGTCCCATTAGCGGTGGCTTCGGAAATAGCGGTGACTGACAGCCTGGATCACAGACATGTCCCTGGAAAATGACACAGAAAACAGTTTAAGTCCTGTTTGATGACCCCTGTGGAGGTTAATGGGATTCAGTTTGGGGCAGCCTCTCAGCTGTTGGTCTTGGACCAGGGGTTTCTAAAGCATCTGAGCATCTGAAACAGTCCGCCGGTCCATTTTATCCCAATATTTCTGTGTCAGATGGTGGCGACTCCCTGGGGTGTCTTTGGGTGGAGATGTGGGATATTACAGGTTTCACACCTGGGACCTTGTGAGTGGGAGCAACAAGTGACCCACCATTGGGCAACCATGATCCTGGTTTGACACTCTGCTATAAAACAACCTACTAGTTCATCTTACCTCCCTTTGTAGGTTGTTCTGCGGACTAAAGGAGCTAGCGGAACTTGAAGACCTGCAATGACACTGAAGCAAGGACGCTACGTCTTTCAACTCAGGTCTACGGCACGGAGCTGTAGAGTTGGAATGAGTTCCCCAAGGGTCATCCAGCCCAACCTCTGCAATGCTGACTTGCTTATTATGCTGTCAGCAGTTAATGGATTCCAGTTTAACCCACACGGATGGGTTAGGTTGCCTGAGGCTGTTTGCCACCCTTGGCCACCGCAGGAACATCAGCCTAAGCCCGCTCTCACCAGAAGAGAGTGGAGAATGGAAGAACGCAATGGGAAAGAACCAGAGGCAAGATAGCTATCAGCTGGAGAACTTCCTTGCAAGGAAGGCTCTTTGATCGCTTACATTCAAAGCGAGAGATAAAATGGAAATAAAGCAATGAGTATTTACTCTTCCTTCGCGTTTCCTTTAATGCTGTCTAATTACGGCAGCTGACAACCATCTTCCGTGGCGCAATTAGCACTGCGTTCCACTCTGCTCAACTGATTCCTCCTTGAGTTTTGATTTTGGCGTGTGTGCCTTCCACACTTTAGCCCAATGGGCCGCGGCGTACCTTGGGGCTCAGACCCATCTACCTGGCATGAGAAACCCAGATTTGCGGACGTGTGGCATGCGGGCATTGCAAGCAGAGGTGCACCTATCCGCCCCCCCCCTCCGGAACTGGTTCTGCTTCTCTGAGAGGCCTCGGCTGCCTGCCGCTCGACTTGCGTCGCCTCATCAGCAAGGGCAGCGCGTTGCAGGAAGTGGCATATGCCGCAGCAGATGCTGCCGAATCAATCCCCGGTAATGATGAGAGAATGAAATTACTCATCCGCCATCGCCGCAGCTTGAATGGGCTTGCAGTGTTCCCGGAGAGGCGGCTGGCTGAGAGCGAACTAGAAACAGATTCCATGGACAGAATCACCTTGCTTGTCATTTGGTCCAGATTCTGCCCTCTGGAGCATCACCGTCCATTGGACAGCCCTTCAGATAGTTGGGAGATGTCCATCACATCAACTCGGTCTTCTCTTCTCCAAGCAAAACATCTCCAAACCCCTCAACCATTCCTCATAAGGTTTGGTTTCCAGGCCCTTGGTCATCTTGGTTGCCCACCTCTGCACACTTTCCAGTTTGTCGATATTCTTCTGGATATCGAACTGAATACTGGGCACAATATTCCAGGTATGGTCCAGCCAAGGCAGAATAGAGTGGTACTATTCTTTCCCTTAAGGGGACGCAGGTGGCGCTGTGGGTTAAAGCCTCAGCGCCTAGGACTTGCCGATCGAAAGGTCGGCGGTTCGAATCCCTGCGGCGGGGTGCGCTCCCGCTGCTCGGTCCCAGCGCCTGCCAACCTAGCAGTTCGAAAGCACCTCCGGGTGCAAGTAGATAAATAGGGACCGCTTACCAGCGGGAAGGTAAACGGCGTTTCCGTGTGCGGCTCTGGCTCGCCAGATGCAGCTTTGTCACGCTGGCCACGTGACCCGGAAGTGTCTCCGGACAGCGCTGGCCCCTGGCCTCTTGAGTGAGATGGGCGCACAACCCCAGAGTCTGTCAAGACTGGCCCGTACGGGCAGGGATACCTTTACCTTTACCTTTTATTCTTTCCCTTGATCTTGACAATCAACTTCTGAAGACTACAATTGCATTAACTTTTTTTTGCTGCTGCATCACATGTCGCAGAAGACAGAGGAAGCTTGTTTCCTGGTAGGACCGGAACCAATGGAATCAGAAGACAGGATATTTCATCTAAATATTAGGAATAACTTCCTGATAGTAAAAGCTGTTTGACAGTGGAGATGACCCAGGAAGCTGGTGGACTCGTTCTCATCAGAGGTTTTTCAACAGAGGTTGAATGGCCATCCATTGGAGATTCTTCAGCTGTGACTCCTGTATTGCATGGAGTCAAACTGGATTATTACCCAGGGGGTCTCCTCCAACTCTGCAATTCTATGATTCTAATTTCTCACCAAATCTGGGTTGTGATTGGCCAGAATTTTGAAAAACAAAGAGGATTATTTTTGGGGGGGAATAGAGTTGTGTGTGAATGAGCTCTCTGTGTGTGCAGAGAAATCGGGGTGGGGGTGGGGGTGGGATTTCACCCTGTCTCTCCAGTCAGAGGAGAAACCTTCAAGCATCTTCATTTATTTTTCTCCTTCGGGATTTTTCTTTTTTCTGTTGCTGCCACTGCAAGTGAAAAAAAGGGAGAGGAATTAACTCCAGGTGCAGCAAAACACTGTTTATTGTGAACCCGACATGTTTCAAGGAAAAAATCCTTTACCAAGGTCACATCTTTAAAGAAACAATTCTAACAAACTAGGAATACTGCAATAAACAATATTTTGTAGCACCTAAAGCTTCTCCTCTACTCCTTATGTTCACTGCCTGATAGCGTTGCTACCCAACTTCTGGGATTAACTCTTTCATTTTTATTCTTATTTTAAATATTTTATTTACATATAAAACACATAAATTTACATTTACACAATACATATACACAACACACTACCTTATTTTCATAGCATAAAACATACTTACGTTACATTACTCTATATAATACCTACCTATACTGTACATATGAACACACCTACACTCCTACCCCACACGGACACCCGCCAAGTGACTTGACTTTCAGCCATTCTTGTTACGCTACTTTATTTTTCCAACTAGCTGAAAGGCATATCATTATTTCTTTAATCTCTTCTTCTGTCTTGACTTTACTCTCCTTTCACTCTCATTTTCTGGATTCACTCAATATCTGGCAGAAATTCTACTTTTCCCACATAGATTTTGATGCATTCCTTAAAGATAGCCCACTCCTTTGATTAGCAATTTCAAATGCCATTGGAAGAAGTCACGCCACCATTTTATATCCTCCACAGTGCCCAATACCATACCCCACAAGTGTCCCGGAAAACCCAGGGCATCCTTTTTTTTTTCTCACAAGAAAAATTATCACCACGATCTTGTGCGATTTCACACCACAATTCCCCCCCTGGAAAAAATGCTTTTGTGGGGTCATAATCTCACGTGGCACCCAAAAAAAGATTTTTCTATTGCCATGCCTGGAAAACCATTCCATCACAAGAGGAACTGAGGACCACCAACTACCGAAAGCTACTAGCCACAATGGCTATGTTTTCTTAACACTATTCCCAGATGCTAAGAATTACAAGTGGGGAGCGGGCTGTTGTCCTCAGGACCTGCTTGGGGGTTTCTGGTTGGCCCCTGTAAGAACAGGATACGGGAGGTGGGCTCCTTTTGGCCAGCAAGATCCAGCAGCCAAACCCTTCTTATATCACTCCATGGCAGTCACCTCCAAATAAATTGCAGAGCCCCTTCTGCAAAGCAGCCTTCCTTTAACAGGAGTAGGGGGGAACAGTGGGTCATAGTCCCACTCTATTCTGCCTTGGCCAGACCAACCACACCTGGAATGCCATATCCCATTCTGTGTTGGAATTCTGGCCCGGTCAGAGGTATGTGCCTATCTGTTCAGGCACTGGCTGAATTCCTTAGTCCTCCCTCCGGCGACTCCCGGCAGGAAAAACATACGAGGTCCGTTCCGGCGATTTTCCTCAGGCTGTGAGAAAAACACACCAACTGCTTCTCCTCCTCCCTGCTCCCTGCATATCCCCAGGGAGGGGAATCAGACACAGACAGAAATGTAACTACATGCTTTTATTCCTGTCTTTAGCAGTCATACAGTAAAAGATGTCTGCTCTCTTCAACAAACAGAGAGAAACTCCAAACTCCACCCATGTACATCCTGTACAGGTCATATGACACACACTGAGCTCACATCCTGTGCTCAATAAGGAGAATGGACTGCCCCTTCGTTTTCATGGCAACAGCCACATACTTCCTGTTTGGCTTTCCAGCCACAAGCAGCAGACTGAGCTGCTAGAGCCTTTGCTTGCTGCAGCATTGCTGCTTTAGAATAACATACTCCCCCTAAAGTATCAATGTGTGCCGCGAGCAAAGCGTCATCCAGAGAAGAAAACAAACAGTTGTTATACTTATAACATTCCCCTGTTGTTTCAGTTCCACCCTTGGAACTACCCGCCACTGGTTTTACCAATGTACCTCTCTGGTTGTGTGACTTCCAAGGAATGAGTGCTTCTGCATTACCTTGGTTAACAACTCTCTGTTGTGCCTTTGTCTCTGACTCAGACACAACTTCAATTTGACCTTGGTCGTTTACAACAGCAACAGCTAAGTTAGCAAACTCTTGTGAATACCTCTTGGGTGGTACACCCTTCGTTGCTCTCTCAGACCTACGTAAGAGGTGCTGCTCTTCTTTGCTTTCTGGTTCAGCCTTTGGACTCTTTGGAGAACCAGTACCAATTGTAAACAGTGGTTCATCCTCCTCTTCTGAGGGTCTAGTCATTATGTGAGATTTCCTCTCAATGACTGTGACAATTGAGCTGTCTGAGCTATCGCTGTCATCATCAGTACTACTGAACTCAATAAAATCAACATCATCATCATCATCAGAATCATCATCATCACCTGTGGGAAATGTGTGAACAATCACTCTCTCCTGTTCAGGAGCACTCTCTAGAAATTTTGTGAGAATCACCTTACCAGATTCAGACAAAATTACTCTGTAGAGACCCTTTTCATAACCCACAAAAATGCCTCTGGCATTCTTTACTCCACCCGGAGCTTCTGTCCTCACATGAGACCCAAACACCTTGAAATGGGCAACAGAAGGTTTTCTGTGGAACAGTTTCTCAAAAGGAGAACTTCCCAACTCTTTTGAAAACTTTCTCAACCACGTATAACAAAATGACATTAGCGACTCAGCCCAGTACTCATGTGGCAGATGTGAACTAAGCAATTGCGCTTCCATTCCCTTTTGCAATTCTTTGTTCACCCTAACACAGACACATCTGTTCCAAGCTTCTTCGGAACTAGCAATTTTGTGTCTTATCCCTTTCTTCTTCAGGAACCTCTGGAAATCCTGTGAAAGAAAAATTGGCTTCTCATCTGTGCAAAGACAATTTATGTCAGCATCATGCATATTTTTAACCTTGTCACAAAACTCTTTAAACCTTTCTAAGGCTTCTTGCGGTCTCTCCAAAAGATAAATCCAGACAAAACCTGTAAAAGAATCAACACATATTAGGTAATACTTTGCATTGCCTCTAGATGGTGCTAAAGGACCAATCACATCAGCATACACCCGCTGAAATCCCCTGTTGACCCTCGAGGTCACCTTCTTGGTGTTCTCCTTGGCTACACCTGCAAAAAAAACCATGTTAGAATCACAAGAATTACATTCCATGTAATCACTTTGATCAAAAGTCAACAAATACAGTCCATCTTTCTCTTTGGCAGAAAGATACAACTCTCCATCTTTGTAGATCTCGCATTTCTCAGCATCATAGGACAGTTTTAGTCCCTTCTTGGCAATCTGCGAAACGCTGAGCAGATTGTACTTCAACTCTGGAACCAAATATACATTGTTTATAGTCAAGTTCAGACTTTCAAGATACACAGTCCCAATTCCGGTGGCTTCCAGCTCTTGACCGTTGGCCTGTTGTACCGCGAAGCTTTGCTTCTTAAACGACGAAAATAGTCCTCTGTGTCCTGTCATGTGAACTGTCGCTCCCGTGTCCAAAACGAAAGAATTCCCCACTTCTGGTGTGGCTTTTAGCGACATCAAAGCTTTTGCAGTCTTTGCCTTTGGCTTGGTGTGACCTTTGTCTGACGCCTCAGACTTTGTGGAGCTTCCCTTGGCTCCTTTCTGCTGACGTGGCTTTTTACAGTACCGCTGAAGATGCCCAGTCTGTCCACAATTGTAGCATCGGACAACATTTAAAGCTACAGCGTATTCTCCAGTAGCAACAGCAGTGGGGGTGTCAGAACTCCGTTCTTGTCTCCCCCTGTCCTTCACTTCCAGGGCGGCAAGTCTGTCATGTTCATTCAGAACGACGGCAAAGACCCTGTCCGATGTTAGATCAGCTGCTGGGAGAGACCCCAGCTGACTGGCAACTGTTTTGTAAGTCCGATTCAGACTGTTGATCACCATGAAGCAAAACACTTCCTCATCCAGACGGAAATTGTGTTCCACCATCTGTTGACGCAGAAATTTCATTTCCGTCATGTGCGCTTGAACATCTCCATCAGGCGCAAGCCTCAGGTTGGTCAGCTTCTCAAAATACAGCAACGCTGAAGAACCTGCATCTCTCTGATGTGTCCTTCTCAGCGTGTCCCAAACATCTTTCGCGTGCTCTAAATGCTGTATATGGATAAGCTGAGAGTCTGACACGCACAGAATTATAGCTGTTCTGGCCTTCACATCCTGTGACTCCCAAGTACGCGTTGGTGCTGCAGGGATGGGGTTCTCAATCACCCCAAACAGTCTCTGATTCTGCAGCAAGGCCTTCATCTTAATAGACCAAGATGCATAATTGTCACTGGTCAGGAAGCTTGGAGAAGGCAGGCCTCCCCCCTTCTTGGCATCCATTTTGAGTCCTTGCATTGACTCTCAAACACAAGCCTCTAAAATCCAATAGCTGGCTTGTTTACACTCTGTGCACCTGGCAGCTATAACACTGGCCGCTTTGGAAAGTCCCTTTCCAACAGTTCCTTTGGGCCTAAATCAAAACAAAACCTTGTTTTTGCCTCTCCGAGGCAAAGCCTGACTTCCAGCCCTCTCGTGAAACTGGCCTTCGTTGCTAAGCAACAGCATTCCTTCCCTTGGACAGGATTAACCACAGGAATGTTTGGAATGCAGAGCTCTTCTCTCTCGGAGCTGTTTTTCCCAAACGTTGCTCCCTTGAAGCAGAGAATGAATCAATCTGCATTCACACTTCCAAGCCCGAAAATCTCATACCTGGGCTCCGTTGCTTGGCTTTCAGCTTCTTCTGGTCAGCTTCTGGCTGCAGAGAATCAGCTTTCTCACCTCAGGCCTCCATAGAGCAATGAATACAGCAGCTCTGCCACTCTTCTGCAGACTTCCATGGATCGTAGAAACCATCCTCTGCTACCACTGTTGGAATTCTGGCCCGGTCAGAGGTATGTGCCTATCTGTTCAGGCACTGGCTGAATTCCTTAGTCCTCCCTCCGGCGACTCCCGGCAGGAAAAACATACGAGGTCCGTTCCGGCGATTTTCCTCAGGCTGTGAGAAAAACACACCAACTGCTTCTCCTCCTCCCTGCTCCCTGCATATCCCCAGGGAGGGGAATCAGACACAGACAGAAATGTAACTACATGCTTTTATTCCTGTCTTTAGCAGTCATACAGTAAAAGATGTCTGCTCTCTTCAACAAACAGAGAGAAACTCCAAACTCCACCCATGTACATCCTGTACAGGTCATATGACACACACTGAGCTCACATCCTGTGCTCAATAAGGAGAATGGACTGCCCCTTCGTTTTCATGGCAACAGTCACATACTTCCTGTTTGGCTTTCCAGCCACAAGCAGCAGACTGAGCTGCTAGAGCCTTTGCTTGCTGCAGCATTGCTGCTTTAGAATAACATTCTGGGCACCACAGTTTAAGAATCAGAAGAATCAATGGAAGTCATGGTACCACTCTATTCTGCCTTGGTCAGATCCTGGAATCCTGTGTCCAGTTCTGGACTCCACAGTTTAAGGAAGCTGGCAGGTGTGCAGAGGAGGGCAACCAAGATGATCAAGGGTCTAGAAGCCAAGCCTTATGAGGAACGGTTGAAGGAGCTGGGTATGTTTAGCCGGGAGAAGAGGAGACTTAAATATCTGAAGGGCTGTCACATGGAGAAATGGAGCAAGCTTATTTTCTCCTGCTCCAGCAGGGAAGACCTGAAGCAATGGATTCAAATTTCATAAAAGGAGATTCCGACTGAACATTAGGAAGAACTTTCTGATGGTAAGAACGGTTCGATGCTGTAGGACCATCTTGAAAGGTTGTGGACTCTCCTTTGTTTGTGGTTTTCAAGCAGAGGTTGGATGGCCATCTGTCATGGATGCTTGAGCTGAGATTCCTGCATTGCAGGGGGTTGGACTAGATGACCCTCGTGGTCCCTTCCAACTTTACAATTACAGTGGTACCTCAGGTTAAGAACTTAATTCATTCTGGATGTCCGTTCTTAACCTGAAACTGTTCTTAACCTGAGGTACCACTTTAGCTAATGGGGCCTCCTGCTGCTGCTGCTGCACGATTCCTGTTCTCATCCTGAAGCAAAGTTCTTAACCCGAGGTACTATTTCTGGGTTAGTGGACTCTGTAACCTGAAGCGTCTGTAACCTGGGGTACCACTGTATTTGATTCTATTGTCCCCACCTCCAGAAAAATGTCTGAAAATGTTTGGCCTATCTGTACAATAGAGTCCAGCAATATTCCAGCCAAACATCCTTTCCGCTTTAGCCTTCTGGGCGGTTAAGTACAATTGAAATTTTAGCTCTGGCCGATGGACCCTGGTGGCACTCGACCGCCTTGTTCAACATGCGGCTTATGTAAAATTCTGTGCAAAGATGCCCAAATTCCTTTATGAGCCTTTAATACTGTTGGAGGGTGGCTGTTTCCCCCCTTTCCTTTTATGATCTCTGTGTTATTACGGCGGGCTTCCCGCAGTGCCATCCACCGCCTCCGAGCCAAATTAATCTGTGTTTTTCTTTTCCCAGTGTCATTAGGAAAACGACTTGTAAATATAGTTCCCTATTCTGCATTGTTGAGTGGAGTTTGTTTGGTTTTTCTCCCCCCAACTCCCCCCCCCCCCGTAGATGTTTGGTTAGGGTTGTTTGCAGAGCCCCATCCTGCAGACTCCGAATAAAAGGACCTTCTCAGAGTGGAGCCTCGGATAATAGCAGTGCATTTACCGTTTGCTTGAGAGAACATTCAGCCTCTGCTTTCTCTTGGCATCTATTTTGGGAGGTGGAATTAGCGGCATGCAAAAATCTGCCTCTTTGTGTTCTTGCAGAGCTCCGTGCTTCCCTGACCCCTGTTCTGAACAACAGGGGCTAGTGGCATGGGCAGCACCCCTTAACCCATAGCGGTCAACATTTCCCTTTTTAAAGGGTAAAAGGTAAAGGTAAAGGGACCCCTGACCATTAGGTCCAGTTGCAGATGACTCTGGGGTTGCGGCACTCATCTCGCTTTACTGGCCGAGGGAGCCGGCGTACAGCTTCCGGGTCATGTGGCAGCATGACTAAACCGCTTCTGGCGAACCAGAGCAGCGCACAGAAATGCTGTTTACCTTCCCGCTGGAGTGGTACCTATTTATCTACTTGCCCTTTGAGGTGCTTTTGAACTGCTAGGTTGGCAGGAGCTGGGACAGAGCAATGGCAGCTCACCCCGTCGCGTGGATTTGAACCACCAACCTTCTCATCAGCAAGCCCAAGAGGCTCAGTGGTTTAGACCACAGAAACGGCCGTGCAAAATGTGTATTCTGTAAGTGAATGCATTGTGAATTGTGCCGTCTGTGTAAAAAGCACACACAAAAGTTCATACCATGGAGATGGGCCTCTGAAGGCCAAAATGGAATGATGGAAGGAACATTTCAGCCCGTCCACTAATTGGGAGTTATTTTGTTTTTACAACAAATGGAAAAATTAAGCAAATGAGTCCCATTTGTTTCATTCCTTTTAGTTAAGGATTTAAACAGATGAGTTCTGAATGGAAACACATTCATTAATTCCATGTGATTTATTTTTTTTGGTAGTTTCTTTTGAGGTGGAAAATGTACAGGGCTGGGCTGGGGGGCACAGGGTGATGGTCATGAGGTCTGAGCTATGTAGATGCAGCAGCAGAACCAATTCAATGCTCCCATTTATGCCTCTGGGGGGCTCTAACCTTGCAGGTGGGCTGCCCCTCCCTATCTTCATCAAGGTATGCTACATTGACACCGGGGTCAGGTGAGCAGCGCCACATCTCTGCCCACCACACGAGGTGCTGCTGAGCTCAGAAGGCCCTTCCTTGTGAACATGGTTCGACTGGAAGAGAAAGCCCTCTTGCGACCAGCTCTAACATTGGGCAAAATGAGTCAAATGCTCAGGTGGCAGATATGAGAAGGTGGTGAATTGGTGCCTGCCCCGGAGTTCTGCCACTTCTTGCCGTCCAACAAGCCTTGCCCAGTGAAGCTCACTGCCACCTTCACAGAAGCACAAAATTGCAGAGTTGGAAGGAACCTGAGAATCCAACTGTCTGCAATGGAAGACTCACCGCTAAAAAATCCCTGATGGATGGTCATCCCGCCTCTGTTTATAAACCTGCAATGAAGGAAGGTCCACCATCTTTCAAGGTCAACTGTTCAAATGCTGAACAGCTCTCTTACTGCCAAGAAGTGCTTCCTAATATTCAGCTGGAATCTTCTCTCTTGTACAGTGGTACCCTTGAGATATTTGAATATGGCTATCCTATCCCAGTACATTTCTGAGCACAATTCAAAGTGTTGGGACTGACCTTTAAAGCCCTAAATGGCCTCGATCCTGTATACCTGAAGGAGCGTCTCCACCTCCATTTTTCTGCCCGGAACTCTGAGGTCCAGTGCCAAGGGCCTTCTGGCAGTTCCCTCATTGTGAGAAGTGAATTTACAGGGAACCAGGAAGAGGGTCTTCTCAGTAGTGGCACCCACCCTGTGGAACACCCTCCCACCAGATGTCAAAGGAAATAAACAACTACAGTCATACCTCATGTTACATTTGCTTCATGATACGCTCTTTCAAGTAATCTCCCGCGGCGACCCGGAAGTACCAGAAAGGGTTACTTCCGGGTTTCGCTGCTTGTGCATGCGCAGAAGCACAAAATGACATCACGTGCATGCGCAGCAGTGCTGAATCGCAACCTGTGCATGCGCAGACGCACTGCTGTGGGTTGCGTTCTTTTCATGTTGCGAACGGGCCTCCAGAACGGATCCCATTCGCAACCAGAGGTACCACTGTACCTGACTTTTAGAAGACATCTGAAGGCAGCCCTGTTTAGGGAAGTTTTTAATGTTTGATGTTTCATTTAATCTGTTGGGAGCCATCCAGAGTGGCTGGGGAAACCCAGCCTGATGGGCGGGGTATAAATTATTATCTCTTCTCAGTCTCCTCTTTTCCATGTTAAACATATGCAGCTCCTTCAACCGTTCCTCTCATAAAGCTTGGTTTGCAGACCCCTGATCATCTTGGTTGGCCTCTTCCATACACCTTCCAGCTTGTCAACATCCCTCTTGTACAATAATTACCCCTCCTCTTCCTATCCATCAAGGGGTGTACAAGATAACCTGGGCATCTTGAGCTGAATGAGACGGGTTGGGTGGCGGGCCTGATACACGGCTCCATTCGCCTTGCAGCCGCAGTTGTGAATGGGTTACCACCGTGTCCCTCACGATTCCAAGATAACAACCAGCCAAATTAACTTGGGAAGGACTTTTAAAAAATCAGAATGCACCACCCTGCTGCCTTTTCGTCTGGCAATTTTTGAGCCGTTCATAAATTTGCATATTTAATTAAATGCCGCAAGCAAATAATGATTTTACACCCCCCCTCCCCAATTAGATGCCAAGTTCCTTGCTGCATATCAGAAGGCGGCTGGTTTTTTGGTCTTTGTGAGAAAGGCCAGATAAGGCTCCCTTGACATTCAGCAAAGGAACGGATGCCTATTAGCTGGATTTTAGAAATACAAAAAGTCTTTAGTGAATGTAGGGAGACTTAAAACACACACACACACTCCACTTTTCCTCTTCTGTGGATGCATTTGGGAAAGGGATGGGGTAACTTGCTCAGCAGGTTTATCCTGGTGGGCTGACCCGATCTGACACATAGTTAAACTATGGAACTCCCTGCCACAAGAGGCAGTGATGACCACCATCCCAGATGACTTTAAACGAGGGTTGGACATGTTCTGGGGCACAATGGCTGTGCTCTGCCTCCACAGTTGGAGACAGCAATGTGTCACGGTCCAGTTCCTGGGTGATCGATGTCCCAGCTGGGGACGTCGGGACCAGGGGCAAGATGGCGGGGTGGGAGCAGGAACGGGAGTCCAGAAGCCAGGAGTCAGAAAGCTAAGAGTCCGAGGGTCAGAGAGCTGGGAGTCAAGAAGCCAAGGGTCCGAGGGTCAGGAAGCCAGGAGTCACAAAGTCAGGGGTCCGAGGATCAGGAAGCAAGGAGTCATGAAGTCAAGGGTCCGAGGGTCAGGAAGCAAGGAGTCAAGAAGTCAGGGATCCAAGGGTCAAAAAGCAAGGAGTCACAAAGTCAGGGGTCCGAGGGTCAGCAAGCCAGGAGTCACAAAGTCAGGGGTCCAAGGATCAGCAAGCAAGGAGTCACAAAGTCAGGGGTCTGAGGATCAGCAAGCCAGGAGTCACACGCAGCAAGGCAGGGAACGTGTTGCTGTGGCAAAGAGCTTATGGCAAAGAGCTGACCTTATATCCCTTTCCAGCTCTTGCCACCAGGTGCTATGAGTTACCAATCGGCCTCACCTGTGTGGCCATGCCTTGCCTCTCCAGAACAAACTTAGGAAGGCCCCAGTCCTGCAGAGTCCTGTTGGTCACAGGGCCTGGCTCCCGCACACACACCTGACACAATGCTTTTGAATCCTGTGTTCGAATCCTGTTTCTGGGTTTCCCACTGGCATCTGGTTGGCCACTATGAGAACTGGACTATGAGACTCTGGGAAGGAAGCTGAAGGGCCTTGAGAAACGGATGGTTTCCCCATCACTCCTTCTTGTTGAAGGTCGTGGTCCAGGAAGAGAGATGAAAATATTGGAAGTCAACCATTTTGGATTCTTGGACCATGTTCCCTGCTTTCTCAAGGAAGGATGTCGGGCAAAAGATGTGTGGTATCTCACAGAGATTGGCAAGAATGTGTTCGCTAAGAGTCTCACAAACCTGATCAGGAACCTTAGGGTCCCTTCCAACTTTATTACAGTGGCACCTCAGGTTACAGATGCTTCAGGTTACAGACTCCACTAACCCAGAAATAGTACCTCGGGTTAAGAACTTTGCTTCAGGATGAGAACAGAAATTGTGCGGTGGCAGCAGGAGGCCCCATTAGCTAAAGTGGTGCTTCAGGTTAAGAACAGTTTCAGGTTAAGAACGGACCTCTGGAACGAATTAAGATCTTAACCCGAGGTACCAAAGTATTCTATGATTCTCTGACTAGTTGGTCAACCATTGGCCTGATCCAGAAGGTTCTTCTTATTTTCTTATGCTGCTCCCAGTAAATCAGCTTGTGGATCAGAACCTCCACACTTGCCGAGTTGTGCAGTTGTCCTTTAGATTTTGATACCATTTCAGTGTGTGTGAAATAGGCATGAAAATATGTGTTTGGCTCAAAATGCATATCATATGGACGGGTGAATTTAGGAGCATTGAAGACACTGGCAGAGGAAGAGGGGAGCCGGGGGGGAGCTCACCGCCCCCAGCAGCACAATCCTGGTGGGGTGCCATCGTGGCTGCTCCCCCACCTGTGCTGGGCGCCATGCCCCTGGAACGTGCGCCAGCCATGCCCCCACCTGCTCTCTGTGCCCCGGTGCTGGAGCATGAAGCTCTGCCACTGATTGAAGAGTGTGCATTTCATGTTTTTTTTAAAAAGGCAATTTCTTTTATGTAATGTACAGACAACATCAGAGAGGGCGTTGGTTTCTTTTTGGACTCTCACTGACCCCACAAGGCCCTGCTTCTGTTCTCCTGCAATTTGGCTTCCCACATTCATCCTGCTGCCCATTGTGGTGGGATTTTGCATAAGTAATTACAGAAATTAATGACTTTATTATCATGTTAATCCCACACCATTCGTTGCAAAGGAAATGGGGAAACCATAATCCAATAAATATGTATTGTTTGCAGACTGAAAGCAGGAACGGCAAATATGGCTGAACTGATTTCCATTCTGGACACGAGATGAAAAGAAAAGCCATTGGCAACCTCTATTCCCTTTTCCATTTATGTAGGAACTCCCCAACACCTATATACAAAATGCACAGGGTGCTAGTCAGCAGGCAGTGTGGCATAGTGGTTAGAGCATCCAGCTAGGAACTGGGAGGCCAAGGTTTGAATCCCACCACTAGGCCATGAAATGTTCACTGGGTGTGACCTTGGGGCAGTCGCTGCCTCTCAGCCTAACCTACCTCACAGGGTTGTTCTGTGGAATAAATGAGGAAGGGAGAATCATGGGCACCACCTTGAGCTCCTTGGAAAGAGAAAAATATATAAATGCAATGAATAAACTCAGTCTTACTCAGAGTAGACCCACTGAAATTGATGGCAATGACGAAGAGAGGAATAGCTCAGTCGGTTGAGCATGCGACTCTTGATCTCAGGGTCATGGGTTTGAACCCCACATTGGGCGAAAGATTTCTGCCTTGCAGAGGGCTGGACTAGATGACCCTGGTGGTCCCTTCCAACTCAACAATTCTATGATTCTATGACTGGTTCAGAAATGGGACTACTCTTAGTAATGCTTACTTGAGCAACGTTCAACTGAAAAGTGGTTCTCTCCTGCCCAGTGCATTCTTTCAAAATAAAAAACAAAATCTGCACTGAACGGTGAGGGGTAGCGAGACTGTGAGAGGGTACTTAGGCAGGGACGCAGGTGGCGCTGTGGTCTAAACCACTGAGCCTCTTTGGCTTGCTGATTGGAAGGTCGGCGGTTCGAATCCCCGCTACAGGGTGAGCTCCCGTTGCTCTGTCCCAGCTCCTGCCAACCTAGCAGTTCGAAAGCACACCAGCGCAAGCAGATAAATAGGTACCACTGCGGCAGAAAGGTGAATGGCATTTCGGTGCACTCTGGTTTCCATCATGGTATCCTGTTGTGCCAGACGTGGTTTAGTGCTGCTGGCCACATGACCTTGAAAGCTCTCTGTGGACAAACGCCGGCTCCCTCGGGCTGAAAGCGAGATGAGCACCACAACCCCATAGTCGCCTTTGACTGGACTTAACTGTCCAGGGGTCCTTTACCTTTTACCTTTACTTAGGCTGTTCGGTTCACCTGTAATTTGAACTCTGATCTTCAAAAATGTGCTTGTATTGGACAAGCTGAGGTAGAATTAAAGGGGTGGGGATGAATGCGGTAAAGTCAGAATAACCTGGGGGTTCACATTTGTTCTCCTCGCCACACCCACTACTTGAAAGGTGACTTTGGACAGGCATGCAGAATTGTACAACTAATCCCGAGCAGAAGACTCCCATCGTGGAATGGCTCCTCTGTGAACCACTTGGCATTCTGCTGTCATCGCAGAAATGCTGTTTTATGGAAATCGAGGTCACCCGGAAGAAAGACGTTGGAGCGCTTTATCGCGCTTCTATCTGAGCCTCGCTTGCTCCCTGACAGCCTCTGCGCTTGTAACTTTTGCAAAGACATGGATGGAAGGAGAAGATGAAGCTGCCATGTTTTCGCTAAGGGTTTCCTTCCCCGAAAAAGCTGGGCCAGGGGCCAGGAAACTCATACCCTTCATAAGAACATAGGAAGAGCCTGATGAATCAGGCCAATGGCCCATCTCATCCCAGCCTGTGGGAAGCCTGAAATCAGGATTTGAACACAGAGCCCTCTCCCCTCCTGTGGTTTCCAGACAGAAGCATTGGTGCCTCCAAATGCAAAGGGAGAACATAGCCACTGTGTGACCAGCCACTGATAGCTCTCTCCTGCATGAATTTGTCCAATCCTCTTTTAAAAAGGTAAAGGGACCCCTGACCGTTAGGTCCAGTCGCGGATGACTCTGGGGTTGCAGCACTCATCTCGCTTTATTGGCCGAGGGAGTCGACGTACAGCTTCCGGGTCATGTGGCCAGTTTACCTTCCCACTGGAGCGGTACCGATTTATCTACTTGCACTTTGACATGCTTTCAAACTGCTAGGTTGGCAGGAGCAGGAACTGAGGAGCGGGAGCTCACCCGCCGTGGGGATTCAAATTGCCAACCTTCTGATCAGCAAGTCCTAGGCTCTGTGGTTTAACCCACAGCGCCACCCGCGTCCCAAAAATCTTTTAATGCCATCCAGTTTGGAGGCTTTCCCTGTCTCCAGTGGGAGAGAGTTCCATAGTTAAAGTATGCCGTTCCTTTCATAGAATCCTAGTGTTGGGACCAATCCAACCGCTTTCCAGTGCAGGAGATCTAGACAGAGAGCTGTCCCGTCTTTACTTGAAAACCTCTAGTGAAGAAAAGTCCATCTCCTCAGTCTCCTCCATGGTCAAAGAGCTCTTAACATCAGGGTAGTCTTCCCAATCAAAACCCTTCTCCTTGTCACTTGGCAGTCTTTATATCTATCTGTCTGTCTCAGAAAAGAGAAAGCCTCTGAGCATGTGCGGAGTGCTGTTCCTTTTTAAGATTCTACAGCCAGCCCGTGGACATCTAAGGGTTTAGATAAGGACCTGTGAATTCCAATTTCTCTCAGTTCCTCGTTTTCCCCCATCTTAAGTTCAGTTCTCCACGTTCTGACATCTCTTTCTGATTATTGCAGAAACAGTTCCCTCCCTGCGAGAAGAGAAGTTACAGGGAACCAGGCAGAGGGCCTTCTTTTTTATATATATAATGAAATTTTATTAAGTTTTATCATAATATCACAACACAGAACATAAGAATAAAAAGAAAAAAAGGAAAAAAAGAAAAACGGAAAAACAGAAAAAAGAAAAGAATAAGTATAATTTCAAACCCTTACTTTCTTGTACCTTACTTTCCCGACTTCCCCATACCTCCCCTCTCTGTATTCCAAAATCAATTTTATTTCTTCAACAAATCCTTACCCTTAATTTTAACTTAATTTTTAAATTTTCTTTTCATTTTACTTATCCATTACCACTGAGAACCATATAATTTCTAAACCAACGTCATTCTAACATTCATTAATTTTACAATGTTTCTTAAGATAATCCTTAAATTTCTTCCAATCTTCTTCCACTGTTTCTCTCCCCTGGTCTCGGATTCTGCCGGTCATTTCTGCCAGTCCCATATATTCTATCACCTTTGTCTGCCATTCTTCCACGGTGGGTAGATCTTGTGTCTTCCAATACTTTGCGATGAGTATTCTTCCTGCTGTTGTGGCGTACATGAAAAATGTTCTATCCTTCTTTAATACCAATTGGTCGACTGTGCCCAGGAGAAAGGCCTCTGGTTTCTTAGGGAAAGTGTACTTAAGTACCTTTTTCAGTTCATTATAGATCATTTCCCAGAAGCTTTAATCCTTGGGCATGTCCACCAAAGGTGAAAGAAAGTTCCTTCAGTTTCTTTACATTTCCAACATTTATTATCGGGCAAAAGGTAAATTTTTGCAAGCTTGACTGGTGTCATGTACCACCTATAAATCATTTTCATAATATTCTCTCTTAAGGCATTACATGCAGGCAGAGGGCCTTCTCGGTGGTGGCGCCCGCCCTGTGCAACGCCCTCCCACCAGATGTCAAGGAAATAAACAACTCTCTGACATTTAAAAGACATCTGAAGGCAGCCCTGTTTAAGGAAGTTTTTAATGACGGATGTTTTAATGTATTTTTATCTTTTGTTGGAAGCCACCCAGAATGGCTGGGAAAACCCAGCCAGATGGGCGGGGTGCAAATAATAAATCATCATCATTATTATTAGTAGTAGTAATAGTATAGATTTGGAGGGACCCCCCCCTAAACACTAGGAATTAATAAATAGGGGGGGGGGTTGATTAATTGGGATATGGATGGAGGTACAAGCTGCAGAGCTTTGCCGGACAAGGAATCCCTGGGCTGACTTATTTAAACCAGCCTGAGTGGACTTGTTGTTTAGACGTTTAGTCGCGTCTGACTCTTTGTGACCCCCTGGACCAGAGCACGTCAGGCACTCCTGTCTTCCACTGCCTCCTGCAGTTTGGTCAAACTCATGCTGGTAGCTTCGAGAACACTATCCAACCATCTCGTCCTCTGTCGTCCCCTTCTCCTTGTGCCCTCCATCTTTCCCAACATCAGGGTCTTTTCCAGGGAGTCTTCTCTTCTCATGAGGTGGCCAAAGTATTGGAGTCTCAGCTTCAGGATCTGTCCTTCCAGTGAGCACTCAGGGCTGATTTCCTTCAGAATGGAGAGGTTTGATCTTCTTGCAGTCCATGGGACTCTCAAGAGTCTCCTCCAGCACCAGAGTAAATCTGTTAACATGACCAAAGGGGTTGGTGGGCTATCTGAGAAGAATCCTTTGACCTGAGGAGAAGAAGAAGAAGAAGAAGAAGAAGAAGAAGAAGAAGAAGAAGAAGAAGAAGAAGAAGAGGAGGAGGAGGAGGAGGAGTTTGGATTTGATACCCCGCCTTTCACTCCCCTTCAGGAGTCTCAAAGCGGCTAACATTCTCCTTTCCCTTCCTCCCCCACAACAAACACTCTGTGAGGTGAGTGGGGCTGAGAGACTTCACAGAAGTGTGACTGGCCCAAGGTCACCCAGCAGCTGCATGTGGAGGAGCGGAGACGCGAACCCGGTTCCCCAGATTAGGAGACTACCGCTCTTAACCACTACACCACACTGGCTCCCAGGTGTTGACAAGCTGATGAGGTGTGTGTTTGAAGGGACAGAGAAAAAGAGTTTTTAGCAAGGTGTGCTGGGAAGAATTAGCAGGGGAGAGAAGAAAGACTAGGATCCATCTTGGGCAGGCTGGCTGCAGGCTGGTTGGGAGAGATGCTTTGGACTCCATGGCTGAACTGCTGTGGGGAGCAAGCCCCTCTTAATATGACTATGCTGCAAGATCTAGACTCCCTCCATGCAGACTGAAGGTGTAAATAGGCAAATAAACCATATTTCTTAAAGCTGTGACAGTCTCTGCTGTGTCTCAGTTCTCCAAAGAACCACAGACCCTCAGTGAGTGCCTGGAACCCCATGGGTCCTTGCCAGCGATCGGCAGAGAGAGGGGGGAGCACTCAACTTTTTAACATCATCATTATTTAAAGTCCTCATGAAAATTCACCTGCAAATTCATCTTGACATGCAAATGTTGGTATGTGATTTCTCCTAACATAATACACATCTTTGCAAAGCAATTTCCCCTAACATCATAGGTTTCTCACTAATATATGCACTTTTTGGCACACTTTACCCCAGTATATAGGGACATGGGTGGCGCTGTGGGTTAAACCACAGAGCCTAGGACTTGCCGATCAGAAGGTCGGCGGTTCGAATCCCCGCGACGGGGTGAGCTCCTGTTGCTCAGTCCCTGCTCCTGCCAACCTAGCAATTCAAAAGCACGTCAAAGTGCAAGTAGATAAATAGGTACCACTCTGGCGGGAAGGTAAACGGCATTTCCGTGCACTGCTCTGGTTCACCAGAAGCGGCTTAGTCATGCTGGCCACATGACCCGGAAGCTGTACACTGGCTCCCTCGATCAATAAAGTGAGATGAGCGCCGCAACCCCAGAGTCAGCCATGACTGGACCTAATGGTCAGGGATCCCTTTACCTTTACCTTTACATGAAAATTCACCTGCAAATTCCCTTTGACATGCAAACGTTGATATGCGATTTCGCCTAACATAACACACATCTTTGCAAAGCAATTTCCCCATACCTCATGGGTTTCTCACTGATATATGCATTTTTAGGCACACTTTGCCCCAGTGTATTCATTTTTGCACGTCTTGTTTGGCACGAGAACTGCATTGCACCATTCGGAGAAGTGCAAGTTTCAAAGGATAGCTTTGTTACGGCTCGTGCATCACTTTGGAAATTGCGGATTTGGTATTTCGCCGATAAAATGAATTGAATTTCTCCCCCATAAAGAAGCTGGGGTTCCTGGGTCAGGGGGTTCTGATTTGGGGCAGTGGGACTTCTCCCGCACTTCTCCTTCTGCAAATTAACTACTAGCTGTGTGTCAAAGCAAAACGGGTGTTGTTCTGTTCAGCCGCCTTTTTTTGCATTGCTATTCAATCAGCACTCGAAGGTCAACTTGAGAAAAAGAAACCTCTCTCTTCTTCTTTTAAGGGGAAAAACAATGGCAACATCATTATGCCTCGGGATACAGCGAGCGCTGAGCCCCCTTATCTTTAATTGGAGGGGCTGGGGAATTGCAGGAAGGCTGCCAAGAGTCCTTGTCTCAGGGGCATCAGATAAGGATTCTTGAGATGACCTTCCAAGCTTTGGTGGGCATGAGATGCCCGCCCCCGACTGGCAAAGCCATGGAAGAAACAGAAGGAACCACAGAGGAATGTAGAGATGGGAGGGACCACGAGGGCCATCTAGTCCAACCCCCGGCAGCGCAGGAATGTTTTGCCCAGTGTGGATCTCGAACCCAGGGCCCTGAGATTAAGAGCCTTGTGCTCTACAGAATGAGCCGTCTGTGGAGGGAGGAAGTGACTGTTCAAAAAGGGCTCATGTGCCCCCGAGGCAATGTTCGATTACCCAGGAAGCAAACTAAGCACCTTCTTGGGGACACAGCAAGCAGGGACACATGCAAAAAAATGAGATGATATGATGATGAATCATGAGGAAAATCAGAACTTTGCTAGACTTCCTTACACCCCACTCCACTCTTGCCCATTTTTTTTCTGTCCTCTTCTTATCATTTGTTGTGGTTCAGTCGTTTAGTCGTGTCCGACTCTTCGTGACCCCCTGGACCAGAGCACACCAGGCACTCCTGTCTTCAGCAGATATGATGGTCATCCGAACTGAATTCACCCATTCCCGTCCATTTTAGTTCACTGATGCCCAGGATGTCAATATTTATTCTTGCCATCTCATTTTTGACCATATCCAGCTTACCAAGGTTCATGGTTCTTACATTCCAGGTTCCTATACAATATTTTTCTTTACAGCGTTGGACTTTCCATTTGCTTCCAGGCAAATCCGCAACTGAGCGACCTTTTGACTTTGGCCCAGCTCTGAATCTACTCGTATTTGTCCTCCACTCTTCCTCAGTAGCATGTTGGAAGCCTTCCGACCTGAGGGGCTCATCTTCCAGCGTCATAACTTTTATATGCCTATTGTCTTTGTCCATGGAGTTTTCTTGGCAGGGATACTGGAGTGGCTTGCCGGTTCCTGCTCCAGGTGGATCACGTTTGGTCAAAACTCTCTACTATGACCTGTCCATCTTGGGTGGCCCTGCATGGCATAGCTCATAGCTTCTCTGAGTTATTCAAGCCCCTTCGCCACGGCAAGGCAGTGATCCATAAAGGAGTCTTATCACTTATCCCCAGCTAAATTCATAAGGACAGATTGGATCAAGCCAATGGGCTAGATCCTGCAAGCTGGATCGTGCAAGCACTTCTAATGTCCATACGTTTAGCATTTTAGGACTGTAGATTCCACCTCCCCCTTCATGGGGTTCCCGTTCAGAAGAGTCAGCACCAGGAGAGCTTATGAAGAAGCCAGAGGTTAGTCCAGCTTACATCCAAGACCTGCTTGCGGATCAGAGACACCAGCCTCCCGACACTCCAGGCAGATCATTGGTCCATTTAGCTGTCTAAACTGACTGTCCTGCATTTTAGACAGGAGCCCTATCCCAGCCCTGCTGGGAGATGCAAAGGATTGAATCTGGGAGCTTTTTTGCATGCAAAGCAGATGCTCTACTGCTGGGCCTTCTCTGCAAGGTGGGAACTGTTTGAGGATAGCCTGCTGCTTGATATGAGAAGCCGGGATGCTGGCTGGAAAATCAAATCTGCTCGCAGGGAGGTGTGCCAGCTTTCTCTTTAAAATAGCAGGCGGAGGCGATTATCTGCAAGTAAACATGCTTGCAGGTAAACATGCAAGTTAAAGTGGAAAGCTTGCTGCAGGCTATGTCCTTGTCCCTGGTTATGTCTTGCATCATCAGGAACATGGCATAGAAGTTATAGCATATTTGTGTTCTGAACTTGGGTCTCAACCCCATAAGAAGAAAGTGCACAGTATTTCGCGGTATAAAACAGTGGCATAGCATGGGTTGCCAATGCCCAGAGCTACGCACATGAGAGTGGGGTGGAGAGAAACAGCTGGAGTACGCATGCACATGCATGGTGTCCACATTGCCCAAGAGCAGGGGTCAGAAAACTTTTTCAGCAGGGGGACGGTCCACTGTCCCTCAGACCTTGGGGGGGGGGGCAGACTATATTTTGAAGAAGAAAAAACAAACAAATTCCTATGCCCCTCAAATAACCCAGCGATGCATTTTAAATAAAAGAGACGGAAGTGCAAAGCTGTACTGAGGCAGCAATGGGTGTTGAAATTTTGCACTCCTAACAATTTTGTGCCTGGGGTAACTGCCTCATAGTCCCCCTGCTAGGCCACTGATATAAAATGCTACAGATCTAAATAAAGTACAGTATGGTCGCATCTAACATGGGGCGGTTGTGGTGGTTCCAACTATTCCACGTATTCACAAAAATGCATATCCTCAAACCCTCGTACTGCCGCCTTGCCAAACCCAGCACAAAAAGAGCTGTTAAGCTCTCCATTTTCTTCGCAGGATTTCAATGAGCAGCCTTCACCCACATACGGTTGAAGTCGCGAAGGTTAAATGTGCGTAAGGTGCAATTGCAGTGTACTACAAATCCTTTGCTGCAGTGCGACTTCACACAAATTTTTTTTCCTGCAACAATTTCTGGTACCTACAAGCAAGAGTTATTATGCAATATGCTTTTCTGGTGCATTTTTCTTTTCGGCAATTCTCAGGGGGGTTTCCTGAGCGTCAGGGCTTGGCTTGGGCACTTGGAACATGCTACAACGCCGGGTCTACTCCATGTTCCATAATCCACTGTTGTGTCGAGCTGCAGAGTACCATCCCGCTCTACAGAGGCGAATGCTCCTGGAAATAGATTCCAAGGCCAGGATGAAAGAGCAGTCAGTCATCAGCCACGGTGCTATCTGATTTTGCTAAATTCATAAGCACGGTGTTTTCACAGATAGCACACTTTTCCCGGTGGAAACTGCTGAGAGGTTATTACGGGCTCCTGGCTCTTGTTGCTGATTATCAGCTCTGTTTATTTATACATCTGTCTGAAGCAAGAGAAGGAGATCTGTCAGTCCTGGCAAGACATGGCGATGCATTTATCGGCTGGTGATACGGCAAGTTATACTCTTCTAAACAGCAAGCGCCAAGCCTCTTTTATTTAATTGTGATCCTATCAATAGCTCGCTGACGTTGCCCGACTGAGAGCGAAGATGCAAGCATCTTAATGACCCTGTGCAGGAAAAGAGAAGGCTTGAGGGGCTGTTGATTTCTCTCCCTTTTGGACAAGGATATGGGTTATTAAAATGCAGGCGTTTCAGACAAAGCTCAGGCAAAAAAATAATTTAAAAAATGAAGCCGATGATGTTTATATTTTACTCTTATTGCTTATCAGGAGTTACCGCACGGCTGAGACTTAAGCAGGCAAGTAGATACTAAGATGGTAGTGCCCTGGGCAGAAAACCCCAGTGGTGCCCCCCCCCCCCCACTGGTTGAAGAAATTGTTAGACAAGGAGGCAGATCTGCAACAAACTGTTGCAGTATATCCTTTACTTTCCAGGGTTACTATCTATGCATATTTATAGCTTTAATCCTATCAATGTTTAATAGTTTTTTATGATACTGTAGTTTTCCCCCTACGTTTTTTAGCAGTTCTAATTTTTATCTGTGTTGTTGTTGTTTAGTCGTGTCCGACTCTTCATGACCCCCTGGACCAGAGCATGCCAGGCACTCCTGTCTTCCACTGCCTCCCGCAATTGGTCAAATTCATGTTCGTAGCTTCAAGAACACTGTCCCACCATCTCGTCCTCTGTCCTCCCCTTCTCCTTGGGCCCTCCATCTTTCCCAACATCAGGGTCTTTTCCAGGGAGTCTTCTCTTCTCATGAGGTGGCCAAAGTCTTGGAGGCTCAGCTTCAGGATCTGTCCTTCCAGTGAGCACTCAGGGCTGGTTTCCTTAAGAATGGAGAGGTTTGATCTTCTTCATCTATGCCCTCCCACAAAAACTCCCTTGTCAGTCTTTTTCCAGGATAATGAGGAACCATTAATGAGTCCTCTTTGGTTTCAGCCAGTCAACCAGCTACAAATCCACCTAACAGCTACCTTGTCCAGCCCACATTTTAACAGCTTCCTCACCAGAATATCATGGGGACTTTGTCAAAAGTTTTACTGAAATCAGGATACGCTATGTCCACAGCATTCCGCTGATCCACCCGGCTTGTAACTCTATCCAAAACCAAAACGAAACAAAAGACATGAGATTCGCCTGGTGTGACCTGTTTCTGAGAAAGCCATGCTAGGTCTTAGAAGTCACAGCATCCTTTTCTAAGTGCTCACAGACCAAAGACTCAGCTATACAGCTGCAAATATAACATTTTAAGTGCATTATACAAATGTGATACTAGATGGCAATGGTGAGCTTAGGGCAATTTCAATATATTTTTCAAAACTTTTTTTTTTTTTTAAGCATTTTCACAGTGTTTTTTATATGTGTCTAGATTCCACCCAACAGTTGAATGATCTTGTGCTGGTCCCGTTTCCATGAGGCGTGGTCCGAGTTCAGTCCGAGGTCGAGGGTGCTGTATTGAAGCTGTCTGTCAAAGTTGAAGCTGGGTCCAAGTCAGGGAGTCGGATGAGGTCAGGAGATCTGGCAGGACAGGGTGCATGCAGGAACTGGCTACCAACAACATTTTCCCCACAACTTGGGACTGGGGCTGGCCAGCTTTTATCTGCACCGAGGCATAGGGTGGCCCCGGTCCACAGGTGACTCGCCTCTCCTGGCTTGGAGGCGAGCACTCCTCCTGCGGGAACTTAGTTCCTTCTGCCTCTCTGCCCTGAGCCTCTAAAGCTCAGGAGAGGCTGGAGGGTTACTGGACCCAGAGGCAACCTCAGCTTCCCCTGACGGGGCTAAGAGTGGAGCACCTGCAGGCAATGGGTCCTCCATCCCCTCAGGAGCCAGAGCAGACTCAGCTGGTACCTGCACCTGAGGATCCAACACAGGTGAGGATCCTTCAGGCTGAAGCGCCAGCCCCGGCTCAGCTGGTTCTGGAGGTGGGGAATCCTGTGCAGGCTGGGATTCCTCAGGTTCAGCCTCCAAGTCCGAATCCCAGGCCAACACAGATCTGTTCTAGAACCTTTCCTGGTATCAATATCAAGCTCACCAGTCGGTCGTTACCTGCATCTTCTTTTTCCTCCTTCTTGAAGATGAGGACAATATTTGTCCACCTCCAGTCCATAGGGACCTCACCTGTTCTCCAAGAATTCTCAAAGATTATTGTGGAAATGCTCAGGGTGGAAGGAGATGATATATTGTTTATTAATATCCTTCCTAACTTGCGCCAGCAAGTTCCTTTATGTAGCAGAGTTACACACACCCCTTTTATATACACAGCAGATAGCTGGTTGCAGGCTCGTGTGAGCCTCTCACTATTTTACAATACAATCTGTCTCAGAATGAATTGTATGTTCCTGGTAAGTTCCCTTGAATACCTCTTAAAAGAAAAAAAAGATGTGACAATCTTATTCAAAGTCAATAAAAGAAGTTTACTCACATCAGTTCACAGTTGGATCCCTGAAAGCAGACTTAGTTACAAATATGTACATGTGGATCTACCCCATATGGTGGAATAATCCCAGTGCTTCTACTAACTGGGAGCTATCAGAGCAGTCCTGGCTAGAAGCTGGTCAAACGAAGAAGGAAGTTAAAAAGAGGAAGGTGTGCTGCGTAACTCGTCCTTTTGTTACCTGGACAGGTTAGGTCACGCCCACCTTCTATCACATGCAAAAGGAAGGATGCTGGACCAAACATTCCCTCGCATGTTTTCTCTAGCATTTCAAGGAATGCTGTACTTGACTGCCTCTCATGGATCACATCCCACAATTCTGTTATCACTAAATTTGGCAGAGCATTGTACAGTGGTACCTCGGGTTACAGATGCTTCAGGTTAAAGACGCTTCAGGTTACAGACTCCGCTAACCCAGAAATAGTACCTCGGGTTAAGAACTTTGCTTCAGGATGAGAACTGAAATTGCATGGCGACAGCATGAGGCCCCATTAGCTAAAGTGGTACCTCAGATTAAGAACAGTTTCAGGTTAAGACGGACCTCCGGAACGAATTAAGTTCTTAACCTGAGGTACCATTGTACTATCACTAGCAGGTGAGGACTTCCTTTTTCCTTTTTCCAGCAGGCTTTGGGGAGCTGCCTTTTTAAAAAAGAAAAGAAAAAAGAAAGGCCATTAATAGCGCTGTGCTGTTTTTATTATCTGTGTTTAATAGATGTTTTATTCTTATACTTCTATTAGTGTTTAATTACTTTTTAATGATCATCTTTTATATGTTTCGAGCTTTTTTGTATTTTATCTGCGTGTTTTCAATTTGCGTAAGCCACAACAAATCCCAGTCTGGGGGAAACGTGGACTATAAATAAATATAATAATTAATTACAACAGCGACAACCACCTTGGGAATCTGCAACCCCTATGTGATAAAGGCATGGGGAGCGCACGGCAATATTTTCACAGTCATAAGAGATAGCAACTTGCTGTTTTCAGATGCCCATGTTTACCCCAGCACCAATTAACCGGGATCTGTATGGTGATAATTGGAGGAGACGGGCTTGAGTTTGACAAGGGGTCACACCAAACAGTCGCAGGCCGGCTTTCTGACCTCCTGGTCTGGGCTTTGCAAAGAGCGGGCTTCAAAGTGGCGTCCAAGTGTGACAAGTAAATGAATCAACAAAAGAGAGGTCTCGAACTCATGGCACTTTGTGCCGGGAGAGACTCTGAGCCCTCAGACCACCTTCCAGCTTTCAACAGGAGTGTTTCCTCTCTGAGTCCGCAGAGCTCAGACAGGCTTGCATGATCTTGCAAATGGCAAAGGAGGCTGTTCGACATGCAGATATTAAAAGCTCCCCTCGCCCAGCTCCGGGGTTTAATTTCCTTTTGTCCAACACAGCAGAATGAAGGGGTTTCTCTCCCCGTTAATGCGCTCTTGACAGCTGTTTATTAAGCCTTGCCATTAACAAAAAGGAGGGAAAAGAAAGGACAAACCAGCCAGAGGAAAAAGTGAATAGGCAAGAACTACACAGATATATAGAGAGTATACATAATATTCCACATAGCATTTGGGAGAGTTAACAACAGCAAGCAAGAGAAATGTCTTCACCATTTATAGAGGATTGCGATATGTCCAGAATTTCCTGGACATATTCAGAATGCCACATTCATCAGCAACATCTGGGCAGAAATCAGTCAACAACAACAACAACAATTTATTGTTTATACTGTTTTCAGGTGATTTGAAATTCTTGGTGTGCTGTATGTTGAGAGAAAATTATATGAAAATGATGTACCAATGGTATTTGACTCCCAGTAAGTTAGCAAAAATGTATAAAACAAGTACAAATATCTGTTGGAAATGTAAAGAAAAAGAAGGCACCTTTTATTATTTGTGGTGGTCATGTAAGGCAGTAAGGGCTTTCTGGGAAATGATATATAATGAACTGAAGAAATGTTTGATATAACTTTTGTAAAATCAAAACAAAACCAGAAGCCTTCTTATTAGGAATTGTAGGTACCGATATCCCAAAGGAACAGAAAAGGCTTTTTATGTACGCGACAACAGCAGCATGGATGCTATTAGCCCAGAGACTGAAAGAAAAAAGAGCCGTTACCAGAGGAGGAATTGAATGGCAAACCAAGCTGATCGACTACACTGAAATGGCAAAACTGACCGGAAAGCTCAGAGATCAAGAAGATAAAAACTTCAAGAAAGAATGGGGAAAAAATACAATTTATCTAGGAGACCACTGTAAGCACATGAAAACATTAGCAGGATTTTAATCTTGCTTGTAATGTAACAAATACTATGGACAATATGGATAGATATAAAATATAAAGTATGTATAATATGCAGTTGAAAAAGTTGACAGTAGGACCCATGCAGGGGGTCCTGACATTTAGAAGACATCTGAAGGCAGCCCTGTTTAGGGAAGTTTTTTTATGACTGATGCTTTAATGTATTTTTAATCTTTTGTTGGAAGCCACCCAGAGTGGCTGGGGGAACCCAGCCAGATGGGGATGGTATAAAATTATTATTATTATTATTATTATTATTATTATTATTAGGGAGAAGTCTCAAGATTCAGAGAAATCTCTTTATATGGATATGTATGTGGTTTCGTTATAAACTTATACCTGTAAAATCAATTTTTCAAAAAATGATTTTTCAAAAAAAGAAAAAGAAAATAGGGATGTCCAGTGCTATTTTTCTAGAAAAAGAGGTGCCAGAACTCACTATGAACACCTCCTTTGTTCTCTTAGAATGGCAACTGAGAGGTCCCAGAACTGAGTTCTGGCTGGGGAAAAAAGCCATGGTGTTGTTTAGTTGTTTAGTCATGTCTGACTCTTCGTGACCCCATGGACCAGAGGACGCCAGGCACTCCTGTCTTCCACTGCCTCCCGCAGTTTGGTGAAACTCATGCTGGTAACTTTGAGCACACTGTCCCACCATCTCGTCCTCTGTCGTCCCCTTCTCCTTGTGCCCTCCATCTTTCCCAACATCAGAGTCTTTTCCAGGGAGTCTTCTCTTCTCATGAGGTGGCCAAGGTATTGGAGCCTCAGCTTCAGGATCTGTCCTTCCAGTGAGCACCCAGGGCTGATTTCCTTCAGAATGGAGAGGTTTGATCTTCTTGCAGTCCATGGGACTCTCAAGAGTCTCCTCCAGCACCATAATTCAAAAGCACCAATCCTTCGGCAATCAGCCTTCTTGATGGTCCAGCTCTCACTTCCATACATCACTACTGGGAAAACCAGAGCTTTAACTATACGGGACATCCTATTCCATGGGTAGGCAACCTAGGGCCCAGAGGCCAGATCTGGCCCAATTGATTTCTAAATCTGGCCCGTGGACAGTCCGGGAATCAGCCTGTTTTTACATGAGTAGAATGTGTCTTTTTATTTAAAATGCACTTCTGGGTTATTTGTGGGGCCTGCCTGGTGTTTTTACATGAGTAGAATGTGTGCTTTTATCTAAAATGCATCTCTGGGTTATTTGCAGGGAATAGAAATTTGTTCATTTTTTTTTTTTTGCCAAAACATAATCTGGCCCCCACAAGGTCTGAGGGACAGTGGACCGGCCCCCTGCTGAAAAAGTTTGCTGAGCCCTGTTATTCCATACCCTCCAACACTTCTCCAACGAAAACAGGGACTTGCCCACATTTCTTCAATGAAACTAGGGATGTCTAGGAAAACTGGGACATTCTGGGATCAAATCAGAAACAGGAACGGCTTCTATAACTCCAGGTCTGTCCCTGGAAAATAGGGACACTTGGAGGGTCTGTGACTCCTCCTGCCCCTTTCGCTCCCTAAACTTTCAAGGTGGTTGCCAGGAGAAACTGACAGAACATGCATGGCCAGTGATCTTGATTTGCATAATTAGCAACCAATTTGCAAAATATGCAGATGAGGCGGCCTGCATTTGGAGGCCTGGGGAATGGAAAACCTGCAGGCAGGATAGAAAGGAAAGGAAGAGGTTTACCGAGCCCCCAGCAGGGATTCCCAAGGCACTCTGCATATGTTTGGAGGCACTCAGCTCATGGCTCCAGAACAATGGAAAGGCAAAATTGGCAACCACAGGTGATTCTCGTTAAGGCTGCTGCATCACCCACAAGCCTCTCAATGCATGGACTGGGTTATAGCTCTGTCTTCACACTGACTCCGTTGCTTTAACATAGGGCTAGGCAACCTAAGGGACTGTGGGTTAAGGTGCTACTATCTGTGAATTAAGTGAGGAAGAAGAGAGGGGGATATTTATTAACAGTGTGGACTGAGAGAGAAGCTCTTGGGGGGTTGCATTTTTAAGCAGATTTCCCAACTGAACAAGTTCCCTTTCAGACACCCCACACGAGTATTTTTTTTTTAAAAAAAATGTGAACCATCACAAAGGCACGCCTTACTCTTTGCTTACACCCTGTATCCGTGGCAATTTCTCCATCGGAGGCAGCGGCTCTCCTCTAATATAGAGAGATTTATGATTCTGCCTTAGTTCAATAATGAACAGGCACCAAAAGAATAGTGCCTTTACGGCTGTTTGCAAGGATGCAGTGAAGTGCTACCTGCCCCAAGGTGAAGAAGGAGGAAGTGCTTTAATACGTTTTTAATATTGTCTGGGCAGTTTGTTTCCACCATGGAAACGGAGCACCTTCTGCCCTGATGTAAGTGCTTAATAAACACACACACACACCTACTGTGCATCTTCCGTTTTTCAAATGACACACTGTCTGTTTACAAGTGGCGCATTTTCCCAGCCGCACATTTTCCGTGCGACCGCACACTAAAACAAAAACCTTGGGTGCTTTGTGCAAAGAGCAGCTGGTGAGTTGGTCTCCAACTTGAGCTTCACTCATTGAAATTAATCAGTACAGCTAAGTTAGGTCCATTGATTTCAATGGGTTTACTCTGAGCAAAGCTCAGGTGACTGCCATTCATGGGTGTGTTGTAAGAGAGGTCAAGATGGGCGTTTGGAAAGGGGCAGAGCTCAGTACACCTGTCTTGCATGCAGAATATTCCAGCTCCAATCCCCACCATCTCTCCAGGTATTGCCTGAAACACAGAAAAAACCATTGCCGGTCATTGCAGATGGCCGCAAAGTCTGACCCAATAGAAGTTTTCCTCTAATTCGTTGTATCTAAGGCAGTGTTTATGTCTCTATTATTTCATAATGTTTTATGAAGAGGAAGAATTAGAGCAAAGGGGGAATTTGGACAATAATAAAATAGTTTGCCAATTTATGATTCCCACCCCGCAAGGGAAAGTAAGTATATTAAATGAAGAATATTAGATTCCCCCCCCCCTTCTCCTCGCAAATAGCAAAAATAGCAGCGTCCAGATTGGATTTGATGACCCCAAGCTTTGCAAGAGCTCTTTGGGGGAGAAAAGAAATGAAGAACCAGAAAAATAATGATGTTGGGTGCCCCCCCTTTCTAAAAAGACTCTTTAGGGAGATAATTGGAAGAGTTTCAAGTATAGACACAAACACACACACACACACACACACACACATCCTTGCAAGAGGCCAAATGAAGGGGGTCTTTATGATTCTCTGATTCTCCGAACAGCACATCCCCGGCTCTGATCTCACTTCCTCACTTGCGGAGGATAGTCAGTATTGCTCAGACACTCAAAATCCATGCAATTTATCTGAAGGACGTACTTGGGCCCTGTCACTTAAGCAAAGCTCATATCGAAACAAATTGGGCAGGATATTGACTATTGCGCGGAAAGGGGAAATAATAATTTAATTCCATTGAAAGATGCTTTCAGGGAGTGGGTGGGTCAATAAGCAGTCAGATAACAGTTTTAATCAAAGAGCACACATGCAGCAAGACATATTGTTCTATTAGGAAAATCCCATACAGGGAGAACAAAGTACTGTCATACCTTGGGTTACTGACGCTTCGGGTTGTGAGATTTCGGGTTGCGCGCCACGCCGAACCTGGAAGTACCGGAGCAGGTTACTTCTGGGTTTCGGCGCTTGCGCGTGCACAGAAGCACTAAATTGCACTTTGCGCATGTGCAGAAGCACTGAATCGCGACCTGCGTGTGCGCAGAAGCGGCACTGCGAGTTGCGAACATGCTTCCCGCATGGATCACGTTTGGAACCAGAGCGTCCACTGTAGTACTTTTGGAGGGAGCAGTTCAAGCTAGAGCGTGGTGCTGATGACGAATGCCAAGGTTGCAGGTTCGATCCTCGTATTGGAGAGATTCCTATTGCTGCATTGCAGGGGGTGGACTAGATGGTGCTCAGGGTCCCTTCCAACTCTACAATTTTATGAATGAGCGCTGCCTTTCCATGGGGCAGAGAAGGGTGTGCATGGTAGGAAAATGTTGGAGGACAAAGAGCATAAGAGAAGAGAACATGAGAAGAGCCAACTGGATCAGGCCCAAGACCCCCATTTAGTCCAGTGCCACGGACCGGCTGGATACAAGGGAACTCCCAGGGGAAGAAGGTTGAAAGTGAGGGGATTGGTAGTGGGACGGCAATGCATGGTCAGAGGGAAAAGAGGGACCAGACTGGGAGGATGAAGTGCTGGGAGCTGAAGAGGCAACAGGGTTTAGTGAGCAGGAGGAGGCTGTGGCAGAGAGCAGTCCAGAAGCAGAGGCAGAAGCAGAGGGAGGCCAGGAGACAGACAGGCTGCTGAAGAGTCCAGGGAGTCTCCCCCTCCTGCTACAACCAGATCCCCTCCCAGTGGTCTCCCAGGACCAGAAGAGGCATGAAGAGAGCGGAGCAACGAGAGACAAGACGAAGGAGCCTTAGGAACCTGGGGAGGAACCTTAGAGAACAGTGGGAAAGTGGTAACCTTCAGTCCTAGCAACTGCTTTCCTAGGGGGCAAGACCTACTGGGAAGGGCTGCTGTCCCCACTAGGACTGAGCTGTTTTGGTTTCTTTGAATAAAGAATTAACTTTGCTGACAATGGGCCTAATTGCAGGTGGAGATGAAACAGCGTACAGGGGGAAGGTTCAAAAAGTATCTACATGGTGCTCAGAGAATAACTTGCACCTAAATATTAGTAAGACAAAGGAGATGGTGTTGGACTTCTGGAAGAAGAGAGGGGAACCTGCCCCATTGTATATTGAGGGGGCTGTGTGGAGAGAGTCTCCTCCTTTAAATTCCTGGGAGTTTACCTTAATGAGGACCTCACTTGGAAAATCAGCATAACTCGGGTGGTCAGAAAGGCCCAACAGAGACTCCATTTCCTCAGTGTCTTGCGAAAGAATAATGTTAAACAACAACAGATGGACTCCTTTTACCGGTCCACAATAGAAAGTGTCCTTTCATATTGTATCACAGTGTGGTATGCTGGCTTGACAACTACAGACAGAAAGTCTCTACGAAGGGTGGTGTATACAGCACATTATATCATGGGCTGTCCCTTGAGTCTGCTAGATGACATCGCAAGGGATCGTTGTCTTAGGAGAGCGAGAAAAATTCTCAGGGATGACTCACACCCCGACCATCACTTCTTTAATCTCCTACCCTCGGGCAGGAGATACAAAAATATAATCAGCCGTACCAACAGGCTAAAAAATAGCTTCTATCCGTGGGCTGTTAGGCTGTTGATGGAAATAACATAGCAAAATTGACTTGCAAGGTGGTGTGTTGCACATAGAGTGCAATGAGACTGAGTGTTTGGGGGAGAGGAAGACTTGTTTAATTTCATTGTACACAGGCTGTAAAGGTAAAGGTAAAGAGACCCCTGACCATCAGGTCCAGTCGTGGCCGACTCTGGGGTTGTGGCACTCATCTCGCTTTATTGGCTGAGGGAGCCGGCGTACAGCTTCTGGGTCATGTGGCCAGTATGACTAAGCCACTGCTGGCGAACCAGAGCAGTGCACGAAAACACCGTTTACCTTCCCACTGGAGCGGTACCTATTTATCTCCTTGCACTTTGATGTGCTTTCGAACTGCTAGGTTGGCAGGAGCAGGGACCGAGCAACGGGAGCTCACCCCGTCACGGGGATTTGAACCACCGATCTTCTGATCGGCAAGCTCTAGGCTCTGTGGTTTAACCCACAGCACCACCCGCGTCCCATACACAGGTTGTACAATGACCAAGATGCCTCTGGGAAACCTGCAAGCAGGATTCAAGCAAACAGAGCTGTGTGGTTGGGCTCCATTGACTGCCTTGTGCCTCCTAAGCTAGACTGCTGCCTTCAGGAGGGTGCTAATGTCCTGTCACTGCTGCTGAAATAAGATTCATCTCCCAGCCTGATCACATGGACACTGGAAATGCTGGGAGGCTGGAGAATCCCAGCGGAAACAGAAGCAGAAAGAGTCAATGTTTGCTTCTTCGTCCCAAGTCCAGAAATCAATCCAATGAATACAATCTGCATTTGCCGTTGTTGCTTTCGGTCTGCAAACGATAAATAATTGGTTGCATTCTCCACTTCCATTTGCGGCATGTTTCCTTTGCAACGACAAGAACATGGTGGAATAAGGTGACAACAATGTAAGTTTTGTAACAAATGGCGCAAGTTATGTAATGTCGCCAATGGAGACAAATGGTGTAGGTTTTGCTGAAGCATGAACTGCAGCAGAACGCAATGGATGCTGGGTGAAGCCAAAAATGTTGACTTCTGACACCCTTAAGCACCAGGCTGCCTTTCACACCCAACAACGAAATGTCTTTGTCCAGCTCTGACTGCAAGCTGATCTTTGTGTTTTCGTGCAAATCTGTTTTGAGGAATACAGTGGACGCTCGGGTTGCAAACGTGATCCGTGCGGGATGCACGTTCACAACCCGCAGTGTTCGCAACCCACATCTGTGCATCTGCACAAGTGTGGGTTGCAATTCAGTACTTCTGCACACGCACAAAGTGTGATTTAGTAGTACTTCTGCACATGCACAACTGCCGAAACCCGTAAGTAATCTGTTCCAGTACTTCCAGGTTTCGACACTGAGCAACCAGAGAAAACGCAACCTGAAGCAGATGCAACATGAGGTATGACTGTACTACGATTAACCATCCAGGAGAGAAATCCCAGAACTGGGAAGAGGAGGCAGCTCAGCATCTCCTATCCAGATGTGGGAGAAATATCCCTTGGGGGTTTAAGTGCAGAGGCTCATACCAAATTAGCTCCGTCGGTAGAGCAAGAGATTCAATCTCGGAGTTGTGGGTTCGAACCCCATGTTGGGCAAAAGATTCCTGCGTTGGACTAGATTAGTGGTTCCCAAACTTTTTGTTGGCCATGCCCCACCTAAGCATCTCTAAAATTCTGATGCCACCCCCCCCCCCATGTGACATATAATTCTTATTATTCAAAAAGTGAACTCCTATTCATGTGGAGGAAGCCTAAAAGGCCATTCACTGTTAATAACTCATTCTCGAATTGCCCCACTTAAAAAATCAAATTGCCCCACTGTGGGGATGTGCCTCACATTGGGAACCATGGGGCTGGATGATCCTTGTCTTCCAACACTGCAAGTCTATGATTTTATGAAATTCCTAGGTAGTCAGAATTCATTCAGTAATGAAGTCTGCCTCGGTCCAGTATACCTGAAGGAGTGTCTCCACCTCCATCATTCAGCCCGGACACTGAGGTTCAGCGCTGAGGGCCTTCTGGCGGTTCCCTCACTGCGAGAAGCCAAGTTACAGGGAACCAGGCGGAGGGCCTTCTCGGTGGTGGCACCTGCCCTGTGGAACTCATGAGAGGCTCATCAGATGTCAAAGAGAAAAACAACTACCAGACTTTTAGAAGACAGCTGAAGACAGCCCTGTTTAGGGAAGCTTTTAATGTTTAAAAGGTTATTGTATTTTAGTGTTCTGTTGGAAGCCGCCCAGAGTGACTGGGGAAACCCAGCCAGGTGGGCGGGGTATAAATAAATTATTATTATTATTATTATTATTATTATTATTATTATTATTATTATGCACTACCAGACAGAGTCCAAATGTTTCTGTGAGATTATTTTCTTTCACACACACACTTTATAGGAAAAATATGTCCCATGGGTTGTATATTCTCTAGGCAACAAGCCCTCTGCCACCCCAGGACCACACCGTCTCTCATTCAGCTGCAGTCCTTAGAAACACTTACTCAACCCACTTTTTTGCAGTAGGTGCAGACCCCTCCTTGCACCTTACCAAGAGATGTTTTTCAATCTAGCATTTAGCTATTAGATTCCTCCTAAATTGGTTCTTTCCAGTTTTATGGTCAGGCTTTATTCTTGTATACATGACACTCAGAGCCGAATTTAGGTTTGATGAGGCCCTAAGCTACTGAAGGTAATGGGGCCCTTTCTATGTCCAGCTGCCCTTTGTCAACCACAAATTGTCGCTGTTTTTTGTGTTGAATTTATGCCATATGGTCATTTACGGACCTAATAGGTATCTAAAGCCATTTGCACATGTAGAATGCAGGCACCCTATATATAGAAATGAGCAAACCCATGATATTTTAGGGAGCAGGCTAGCAGTCGGGCCCATGACTTACATCATAGGAGCCTACACAACACAAAACACTGTTGCTATATGTAGGTTTTGTTTGATTTGTTTTTTTATCGTATATTTTGGAAATGTAAAAGGTAAAGGGACCCGTGACCGTTAGGTCCAGTCATGGCCGACTCTGGGGTTGTGGCGCTCATCTCGCTTTATTGGCCGAGGGAGCCGGCATACAGCTTCTGGGTCATGTGGTCAGCATGACTAAGCCACTTCTGGAGAACCAGAGCAGCGCACAGAAACGGCGTTTACCTTCCCGCCAGAGCGATACCTATTTATCTCCTTGCACTTTGACGTGCTTTTGAACTGCTAGGTTGGCAGGAGCAGGGACCGAGCAACGGGAGCTCACCCCGTCGCGGGGATTCGAACTGCCGACCTTCTGATTGGCAAGTCCTAGGCTCAGTGGTTTAACCCACAGCGCCACCCGCGTCCCTCTATGGAAATGTACATCCAGGTTGTTTTTTTTCTTTAATTTTTTTGGGGGGCCCCAAGAGAGTGGGGCCCTAAGCTATAGCTTGTTTAGCTTATATGTAAATCCGGCACTGATGACACTCCCTGATAATGAGCTTAATGGAAATCCCACATCACAGACCTTCAACTGTCTACAGTGATGGGACAGTTGGCCCATATAGACACTGTGTTATTTGCACAGCTGCACAAAGAATGCAATGCAATGTCTGTTTTGTCTTTTGTCTAAAGGAGGAAAGAGAGGAGCATTCTCTTCAGCCGTAAGCAAATTGTATCCAATTTGGTTTCTGTTGATTCAATTTATATATATATTGCCAGGGGAGATTTGGGGAGGAGGAAGGGGAGAAATCTGATCCAGTTTGCCTATTAATGTGATCCTACCTCATCAGCACTTTGCGAAACAAAACACACAAACAAACACATCTCCCCTAGGTTCTCTTGCCAAAACCACGTACAAAAATGTGTATTTTATGGAGAAACTGTGCATAAAAATGCATATATTCATGACAATACGGCAAAACACACATTATGTGTGGGGGAATCGCTTTGCAAGAAACGAGTATTATTAGGAGAAATGGGCACTAAAATTCTGATGAGTTTGTTGGGCTATATAATGGGCTATATAATACAGCCCCATTGCGACGGCATCAGGAGCATACCAGCGAATAGGTGTGTCTGGCAATTTTAAAAATCTATTTTGTTCAAGCCCTTTGCAGGCAGAGCCAGAGGGAGCTTGTGTATTGGTCAAGGAGTTTTCGGGGCACTTATACTGAGTCCGAGACATGGATCCACTTCACCCAGTATTGTCCAGGGTTTCTCCCAGCCCTAGCTGGAGTTGCCTCTGTCGATTGAGCCTTGGACATTTCATTCAGATCAGATGTTACAACACTGAGCTACAGACCTGTGTTTGAGTGTGCCCTGTGTAGCGGTCATGGCTGACCTCTTGCCCCTTCGCAGCGGTTAAGGAGATGGCGTTCTTGGGAAATCCGCTCCACTTCCCCGTGGGGAGCAGTTGCAGTGGACTGCGTGGCCACCCACTCTCCTCTGAGGGTGGGGGACTTAGTCTCCCATTGCCAAGGGGATCCCGGCCACGTCAGCAACCGGCCAGCCAATCTGCTAGCCGGGGCCATTTAAGCAGAGGTGCGAGCCGGAGGGCTTCCTCTTTGGTTCGCTTCCTCAATCACCCTCCCTCCCTATTTTGCAGGTTCTAGTCATTGGCCTTGCTATGGACCTTGGTTGGTCGCTGTTGAGGGGCCTGGTAGGAATTTTTCCACTTGGCAAATTGGCACCGGCCATTTGGTTTTCTCCTACCTTGTAGCAATTGTCACAACTTTGTTAGGGTTGTGGTTAGGCATTGTTTGACCTTGTCATGGGGTAGGTGTGGCCATCACCTGCCCCTCCAAGCTTATGGGTATTCTGTTAAAGGAATCCGGGGGTGTGGCTCTTGTCCGAAGCCCGGGGCAGGGCTAGGGCAATGACACAACCCCAACGGGAACACCAGGGGGAGCTTGAGTTGGTCTGCATCGACAGGGCTCCCCCTTCCGGTGGTTGACCCTTACTGGACTTCCTGCACATCGGGCAGGAGTCAGATATAGTCGGGTCCATTCAATGCCTAAGCCAATACTGGTCACATTCTGCAATCAATAAAGTTGTGGCCAAAATTTTCCCAATAACAGTAACCTAATGTCTGTGTCCTAGACAACATCTTAAAAAGCAGAGACATCACCTTGCCCACAAAAGTACGTATAGTTAAAGCTATGGTGTTCCCAGTAGTGATGTATGGAAGTGAGAGCTGGACCATAAAGAAGGCTGATCACCGAAGAATGGATGCTTTTGAATTATGGTGCTGGAGGAGACTCTTGAGAGTCCCATGGCCTGCAAGATCAAACCTCTCCATTCTGAAGGAAATCAGCCCTGAGCGCTCACTGGAAGGACAGATCGTGAAGCTGAGGCTCCAAGACTTTGGCCACCTCATGAGAAGAGAAGACTCCCTGGAAAAGACCCTGATGTTGGGAAAGATGGAGGGCAAAAGGAGAAGGGGACGACAGAGGACGAGATGGTGGGACAGTGTTCTCGAAGCTCCTAATATGAGTTTGACCAAACTGCGGGAGGCAGTGGAAGACAGGAGTGCCTGGCGTGCTCTGGTCCAGGGGGTCACAAAGAGGCGGACATGACTAAACGACTAAACAACAACAATGCATGTGTCTTTGTGTGTGTTATTTCTCAACGAGGGGGTGACTTTGGGGTCTCGACACACAACTGAATTGCTGCTCTGGGACTCTGAACTCGGCTGGATGTGCCAGTCTCTCTCCCACTCCTTTCCCTCCCCCTTTTTCCCCCAAATGAAAGGAAGCAAGGTAAGTTATTATCATAAAGAACAAGCACGTTACACACCCCCTCCCAACAGCCCCAGGAAGCTGCCGTGTAATTGAAATGCAACTCAGATGCTCTGAAAATAGCAACATCTGGGGACGACGATGAATGTACAGAGGCCTGGGAGAGGGAAGCTGCCTGGGTCTGGCGAAAGACTCTCTCTCTCTCTCTCTCTCTCTCTCACACACACACACACACACAAACACACACACCCCACACGTACCAACTTCCCAGCCTTGCAAAGGGCATCCTATAAGAAAAACTGCTCCCTTTCCCTTATGGGGTATTCCAGAGCCCGTATAGAGTCCTTAAATGGGTTCCCTATCAGTAGGAGAAAACAGAGGCCAACCAGGGTATATTGAGAAGCAAAGTAGCTAGTAAGCCTGATCTTTAGTAAAGGAAATGTTGCAATAGGCTCCCCCCTCACCACACGGAAGAGGGAGGAGAACCTTGAACAATGGTCCGCATGCCCTTATATAGACTTTTGAAATTGCCCACCCTGTAGCCCAAGACCACTCCCCTGAAGCATCATACGTACATCACAGAAGGAGGCAGTCTACAGCAGAAATCCTGTCTGCCAGGATACCTGATAATGGTCACTGATTGCATTACCTGGGCAGCCTGGCAATTCTTTTGGGATGGTTAATACTTTAGTTCCTGAATCCAGGTCACAAGCTCACCCTAGTCATACACAAATATGCTCTTAAGACAGGATTTGCAAGCAAAAAGACAATGGGAAGGCTTTCCCCATTTGTCTCCCTTACTGCAGAGGAATATTTGTGGTCATTGGGAGAGTCTAAATGGCTCCATGCTTGCTCTGCCAGAAGGCCCTCACAGCTGGACCTCAGTGTCTGGGCTGAACGATGGTGTTGGAGATGCTCCTCCAGGCTCCTTGAAGGCAATTGGTTGGCAAAAGCCACCTTAAATTGAGTCCGTGCAGGAGAACACCCTGGAAGATGACGTTAGCTGTTTGTTGGACACCATGAAATTTCACAAATCACTTTGGAAGTACTATGTGTAATACAAGTTTGGTCCAAAACATTGCCAGAGAGTTAGGAGATTGGCGCCCATTTCTTCCCTTCCTGCTTCTTGGCATCATTGCCCTTCTTCTTTGCCCTTGCTGACCTTGCCCTCATTTGCCATTGGATCCGATTGGCTGAGGGCAACTGAATGGGGGTCACATGGGTTGATTTGGCCAATGCGATTAAATTCCAATGAGGGCAAATGCGATTAAATTCCAGTGAGGGCAAATGAGGACAGTGAGGACAACCGAGGAGAGCTGAGAAGCGGTGCTAGCCGGGGGTGAAAAGGGGAATGAAACACGAAAGAAAAGGAAGATGGAGCCAAAGAAGTAAGGCATCAAAGCGACACGTGAACACTCCCTGCGAGCGACGAAAGTAACTTAAAACAAGGGGCATTTTTGAACAGTCAGGGAAACGGACACAGAATGAAGGAAGGAGTTTTGGCTCAGAACCATACCGTTCCCTTTATGTATAAAGTAATTCAGAGAGACGGCTCTGCATCCCATTGTCTTCCTGCACACGGTGGATGCCGCTAATAAAATTATTAAAGCAGCAGGAGGTGACAGTAGTGGGCTCTTCATATTCATAAAAGCCCGTGGAAGCTTTCAACTTCTGGAAATTATAATTAAAGAAACAGTAAAACCCATGCTGGCTTTTTGCTAGATCACATTTTCTCCTCCCTAACCGCAGACAGGGAGGCAAGGAGCCCACGGCTTCGGGATGGTGTCATCCATTTCCCATGCGCCATCTGGACGCCCCGTGCTATGGTTCCCTTCCCTCCATTAGCACGTCCTTTGCGATCAGGGTCAAGGTTGCCAGAGCACCCTTGACCACAGTTGGGCACCAACTTGGGCACCACAGTTCAAGAAGGACACTGACAAACTGGAATGTGTCCAGAGGAGGGCAACCAAAATGGTCAAAGGCCTGGAAACGATGCCTTATGAGGAACGGCTAAGGGAGCTGGGCATGTTTAGCCTGGAGAAGAGGAGGTTAAGGGGTGATAGGATAGCCATGTTCAAATATATAAAAGGATGTCACATAGAGGAGGGAGAAAGGTTGTTTTCTGCTGCTCCAGAGAAGTGGACACGGAGCAATGGATCCAAACTACAAGAAAGAAGATTCTACCTAAACATTAGGAAGAACTTCCTGACCGTAAGAGCTGTTCGACAGTGGAATTTGCTGCCAAGGAGTGTGGTGGAGTCTCCTTCTTTGGAGGTCTTTAAGCAGAGGCTTGACAACCATATGTCAGGAGTGCTCTGATGGTGTTTCCTGCTTGGCAGGGGGTTGGACTCGATGGCCCTTGTGGTCTCTTCCAACTCTATGATTCTATGATTCTATTCTATGATTCTATGAGGACTGGGACTGGTGGAGGTTTGGGCCGGCCCACCCATGAGGCAAGATGAGGCGACTGCCTCAGGCGTTGGGATCTACAGGGCTGACAGATCTGGCCTCTGAGGAATACCGTATTTTTTGTTCTATAAGACACACTTTTTCCCCTTCAAAAATTAAGGGGAAATGTGTGTGCATCTTATGGAGCGCAGTTCCCGTTGCGCTTCAGGCAGCTATCCGCAAGCCTTCGGAGCGCAGCAAGAGTTCCCGCTGCGCTCCGAAGGCTTGTGGATAGCTGCCTGAAGCCTGGACAGTGAGAAGGGTCGGTGCACACTGATCCCTCTTGCTCTCCAGGCTTCACTTCGCTAGAGAGGCGCTGCACAGTTTTCCCTCTCTGCACAGCGCCCCTTCAGCGAAGCGGGAGGAGAAATGGAAGGGGCTCCATTTCTCCTGCCGCTTCACTGAAGGGGTGCTGAGCAGAGAGGGGGAGAATTTTTTCCCCCTGTTCTCCCCCTCTAAAACAAGTTGCGTCCTATGGTCTGGTGCGTCCTATAGAGTGAAAAATACTGTATTTTGCCAGCTGCTGCTGCTGCCCACTCACATTTTCTTCCCTGGTTGTGGTGGGCTCCATTTTGTGGTTCACCTCAGGTGCCAAAATGTCTTGAGCCAACCCTGGTGGCAAAGAGTGGCGAAATTTCCTGAGATGAGTGAGAGATGGCTCATCTCTCTCTCTCTCTCTCTCTCTCTCTTTCTATTTATTGAATTTTTTTGTTGTTTTCATTGAATCCTGGTCTTGCAAAAAGCCAGAATGTTGTTGCTAATTTGTTGCTCACTTTTGCCTCCTGCTCCATCTGCCCCCTGGCATGCGGACCTCGGAAGGTCACCCAGAATCAAATTTGGCCCTTGAGCTAAAAACGTTTCCTCAGCAATCAGTCACCTCCCCATAGGAGAGGTGAAAAGACTGGACTGCACGGGGCCAGTGTTGATGCACACGGCTGCGACTAATTTCTGGGTGCTAAACCTAATTCCCAGTGAGAATTGCTTATCTAAGCTCTCCCTCTGTCAGTGTTTATTTCATAATTTGTTTTATAAAAGATATATACTGCTTGATTGTAGAAAGAAAACCCTCAGAATGGTTTGCAAGAAAGATGGAACAATAACATAGCTCAGTTGGTAGAGCACAAAACTCTTAATCTCAGGGGTGTGGATTTGAGTCCCACGTTGCCAATAGATTCCTACATTGCAGGGAGTTAGGCTTATAGACCCACACGGTCTCTTCCAACTTTACAGTTCTACAAGGTGTGACCAGAAAGTTCGGTGAATGGTGACAGAAATAGGACAGCGAGAAATATTCGAACATACAATTGGCATCGGAAACCCACAAAATGCTCACAGTTGTGTACAGAGATGTAGCTGTAACTCGAAAGACAGTGTATGAGTAGTTTAAGTTTTCTGCGAAGGCCGACAAACCATCAACGAGCAGAACAGTGGCAAATGTCGACAGAGTTCATGAGTTATTGATGTGGGATCAGCATTTGTCCATCCGAATGATGGTGGAAGAATTGTATATTCCGCGTGAAATCATTACAGTGGTACCTCAGGTTAAGTACTTAATTCGTTCCGGAGGTCCATTCTTAACCTAAAACTGTTCTTAACCTGAAGCATTACTTTATCTAATGGGCCCTCCTGCTGCCACTGCGCTGCCGCTGCACGATTTCTGTTCTCATCCTGAAGCAAAGTTCTTAACCCGAGGTACTATTTCTGGGTTAGCAGAGTCTGTAACCTGAAGCGTATGTAACCTGAGGTACGACTGTACTGAGGTTACTGAGTTGCCCCACCCTCCATATTCTTCCGATCTGTCCGCACTGGATTTCTTTCTTTTTCCAAAACTGAAATCTGCACTGAAAGGGCACAGATTTTACAACATTTCACATGTCCAAGCTGCTATGACAAGGGAACGAAAAGAGGACTTCTCCAGAAGTTTCCAACAGTTCTATGAACGTTTTCAATGGTGCATTGTATCAGAGGGGGGCTACTTTGAAGGCCTGTATATTCAAATATTTCACGCTGTCCTATTTCTGTGACCATTCACAAAACATTGTATTATCAGTAAGAAAACCTTACAACAATAATTTAAGACTTTCGAAAAGTTACAATAGCAACAGACTAATGGATTGAAAAGGGATACGGGTGGCGCTGTGGGTTAAACCAAAGAGCCTAGGGCTTGCCAATCAGAAGGTCGGCGGTTCGAATCCCTGCGACGGGATGAGCTCCCATTGCTCTGTCCCAGCTCCTGCCAACCTAGCAGTTCGAAAGCACCTCAAAGTGCAAGTAGATAAATAGGTACCACTCCGGCGGGAAGGTAAACGGCGTTTCCGTGTGCTGCTCCGGTTCGCCAGAAGTGGCTTAGTGATGCTGGCCACATGACCCGGAAGCTGTACGCCGGCTCCCTCGGCCAATAAAGCGAGATGAGCGCCGCAACCCCAGAGTCAGCCACGACTGGACCTAATGGTCAGGGGCCCCTTTACCTTTAATGGATTGAAACTTGTATCATATTTCGGAGCAACTGGGCAAGCTTTTCTAACCAGAAATGTTTTTAGTGGGCAATGGAAAAAACCACAGTGGTACCTCTGGTTACATACTTAATTCGTTCCGGAGGTCTGTTCTTAACCTGAAACTGTTCTTAACCTGAAGCACCACTTTAGGTAATGGGTCCTCCCGCTGCTGCCACGCGATTTCTGCTCTCATCCTGAAGCAAAGTTCTTAACCCGAGGTACTATTTCTGGGTTAGCGGAGTCTGTAACCTGAAGCGTATGTAACCTGAGGTACCACTGTGCATTGAAAGTTCCTTGCCTGGTGTCAATAGGCAGGGAGTTCCAAAGTTTGAGTGATGCTACACTAAACGACGGACTTTTTTACAAGTCCAAAATGGATATTGTTTGGCACCTGTGGCAGTGACAGTTCCGCCAATTGAAGCCGTTGAGTGGGTGCATCTGGGGTGTGATGGCCTGGGAATCTGATTCAGAGGCTGAACCTGAGGAATCCCAGCCTGCACAGGAGTCCCCGCCTCCAGGGCCGGCTGAGCCGGGACAGGGGCTTGAATCTGAAGGGTCCTCACCTGTGCCGGATCCTCAGGAACAGGCACCAGCTCTGTCTGCTCTGGCTCCTGAGGTGATGGAGGACCCATTGCCTGCAGGTGCTCCTCTCCCAGCCCTGTCAGGGGAAGATGAGGTTGCCTCTGGGTCCAGTAACCCTCCAGGCTCTCCTGAGCTGCAGAGGCTCAGGGCAGAGAGGCGGAGGGAACTGGTTTCTCCCAGGAGGAGTGCTTGCCTCCAGGCCAGAGGAGGCGAGTCACCTGTGGACCGGGGCCGCCCTATGCCTCGGGGCAGATAAAAGCCGGCCAGCCCAGTCCCAGGTTGTGGGAGCAACATTGCTGGAAACCTGTTCCTGCCGGCACCCTGACCTGCTCTCCTGAGTTCCTGACCACGCCCGACTCCTCGCTTTGGACCTCGCTTCACCCCTAACAGACAGCCTCCTTACCCTCGACTTAGGACCGGACTTAAACCACGCCGCACGGTAACTTCCCCCGGGACCAGCACATGGGGGGTGTTGATCTTGTTGCCATGCCTGCAGAAAGAAAGACGTAGCCGCAGGACACCAGAGTTCGCAACTTGGCTGTTCCCTATAAAACATCCACGCATTACCTGCCCACACAGTGTTATAGAGCGACCAGGTCTCTACATTCCCTGTGCAGTGTTAATATGAGCACTGACCAATGTGGCGAACACAAATGTAATTGCAGCGCAAAGGTTTCCATAGTGGTACGGAAGCCGGAGGATGCTATGAAAAACGGTGTCTTAATAGCTCTTTACAAGCCCGGTGTAAAGAATCGTTAAAGCAGGCGGAGGCCGTCGTGCCGTCGTGTACCTTGGGTCCCTGTAAGCTAAACGGACCATTTGAAATAATCTTGTCGGGGAAGAGGCTTATCTGCCTATAGAAGGCAGAAAACATCGGTGCTTTTCTCCTAGTGCCAGTTGATAATGCTGACTTAGGCACAATAGAAGAAATTCCTTCGGCTTCTGTTCCACAATAGGATGGAATAAGCCATAGCTGGGAAGGGAAGGGAAGGGAAGGGAAGGGAAGGGAAGGGAAGGGAAGGGAAGGGGTGAGCTTGTGAACAAACTAGCTTGACTCACACATTGCTCTGACTCAGACAGGACAGAGCAGGGCCCTAATATTACGTCCCCCTTCTGATTTTGCCCTGGTGTCCACACTTTGAGCAAAGACCTCTCAAAAGGGGCCAGTGGGGGGACATGATAGCAGAACACAGCCAGGAGTTGTGGCCCCGTCATTTGGGCAAATCTCAGCTCCATCTGGTACGCAGGATGAGACCCTCCCTGCCCGCAGACTGTCTCGCTAGAGTGGTGCATGCTCTGGTTATCTCCCGCTTGGACTACTGCAATGCACTCTACATGGGGCTACCTTTGAAGGTGACCTGGAAATTACAACTAATCCAGAAAGTGGCAGCTAGACTGATGACTGGGAGTGGCCGCTGCGACCATATAACACAGGTCCTGAGAGATCTGCATTGGCTCCCAGTACGTTTCTGAGCACAATTCAATAGTGTTGGTGCTGACCTTTAAAGCTTTAAAGTCCAATTAGTCGGCCAATTGGTGCCAAAGAAGGATAGAACTTTTTTTATGTATGCTACAGCAGCAGCAAGAATACTCATCGCAAAGCATTGGAAAACACAAGATCTACCCACCGTGGAAGAATGGCAGACGCAAGTAATCGACTATATGGAGATGGCTGAAATGACTGGCAGAATCCGAGATCAGGGAGAAGAGTTGGTGGAAGAAGATTGGAAGAAATTTAAAATTTATTTACAGAAGCATTGTAAAATGTATGAATGCTCATGACATTAAAATAATATGAAGGGGTTCTGGTGACATGAGAAATTTGAGTTTATAAAATTGGGAGGTAAAAGATTTAAGGGTAAAGTAGTAGGATTTGAATTTGCTGAACTAATTGTCAAATTGGGATACAAAAAAGGGAGGCGTGAGGAAGTCAGGAAAGTAAGTCAATCAAAGATAAGAATCTAAAAAGAGAGATTTTTGTTTTTCCTTTTGTGTGATTTTTGATGTTGTTGGATTTTGTTGTTGTATGTGCATTTTTTCTTCTTCTTTCTTTTCCTTTGTATGTTGTTATCTCTTAAAAAAATCTAATAAAATATTATTATAAAAAAATAAAGCCCTAAATGGCCAAAGGTCCTGTATACCTGAAGGAGCATCTCCACCCCCATCATTCAGCCTGGACACTGAGATCCAGCGCCGAGGGCCTTCTGACGATTCCCTCCCTGCAAGAAGCCAAGTTACAGGGAACCAGACTTCTTGGTAGTGGCACCCACCCTGTGGAACTCCCTCCCTTCAGATGTGAAGGAAATAAGCAGCTATCTTATCTTTAAAAGACATCTGAAGGAAGCCCTGTTTAGGGACGTTTTTAATATTTAATGCTGTATTGTTTTTTAACACTCGATTGGAAGCCTCCCAGAGTTGCTGGGAAAACTCAGACAGATGGGCGGGGTATAAATAATAAATTCTTATTATTATGAAGGAGCGTCTCCACCCCCATCATTCTGCCCGGACGCTGAGGTCCAGCGCCGAGGGCCTTCTGGCGGTTCCCTCATTGCGAGAAGCAAAGCTACAGGGAACCAGGCAGAGGGCCTTCTCAGTAGTGGCACCCACCCTGTGGAACGCCCTTCCAGCAGATGTCAAAGCGATAAACAACTACCTGACATTCAGAAGACATCTTAAGGCAGCCCTGTTCAGGGAAGTTTTTAACGTGTGATATTTTACTGTATTTTTGGTTTTTATGGAAGCCGCCCAGAGTGGCTGGGGAGGCCCAGCCAGATGGGCGGGGTATAAATAATAAATTATTATTATTATTATTATTATTATTATTATTATTCACATGGAAGAAACCAGAGGCTTTTCCTTTGGGAGTTATGGGACTAGAGATACCTAAACAATATAAAAATCAATTTATGTATGCAACCACGGCTCCCCGAATGTTATTCGTCCAAGGGTGGAAGGAAGAAAACGTCCCGACAAAAGCGGAATGGCAACAGAAACTCTTGAACTATGCAGAAATGGCGAAGCTTACCGGAAGAATAAGAAATCTAGACGACAAAGTTTTTAATGTAGAGTAGAAATCGTTTATTGAATGTTTACAAAAATATTGCAAGCTGATTAAGACATTAGCAGGACTGATGTAAAAAAAGAGCAGTGATATTAAACAATTATTGATTATATGTGATAAACAATAAATAGGTTTAATTTGGAAATGCAGTAGAACTATTATAAATATAAGGAACCGCAAAAAGAGGAGGAGAGAGGAGTGGAAAGATGATATGTGTAATAACTTTATTTCTAAAGAGGGTTTTTTTGCTTTTTGTTTGTTGTAAATGAAAATTAAAAATATATATTTTTAAAAAATCTTATGCACATGGATAGCCTAGGAAAGGGGCTTTCTTCTTGCCTCCTGAAACTGCAAGTAGAAGGAGATATTCTGCCTGCTGCTGATGGCATAACAAGCTATTCAGACCAGGAACACAGTGCCCTGAACGCCACAAGGCCAATTTCTTTCAGCTTGACATATACCAACGGCAAAGACTATTTAACCCCTAAAAGCCACCTCGTTCTTTCGCAGAGACCTTCCTCCAATATTGTGCTTGCCTTTGCAAACCTCTGTTAGGCTGACGATGGAATCGCCTACAAAATTTGGCTGAACTTGCTACGTGCATTTTTCTCTTTCAGGGGAAAAGAAAGAGGAATAGTCAACGAATACCTGCACTAGTCAAGGCCTGAGAGTAAGGGTCCGGCGAGGTTTTCAAAACCAATGAACAATGGCATCAACAAGACATGGTTTCAGAAGGCAGGGTTGCCACTTGGCAAGTCAGAGCAGGAGATATTCTGGAAGGCAGAGGAATGTGGCATTCAGAGGGTGGCGACGCCACATTGCAGAGGATGGAACAATCTAGTTTTCTGTAGCACATTCCTTGGACTACTGCAATGTGCTCTACGTGGGGCTACCTTTGAAAGTGACCCGGAAACTGCAATTAATCCAGAATGCGGCACCTAGACTGGTGACTGGGACTGGCCGCCGGGACCACATAACACCGGTCCTGAGAGATCTGCGTTGGCTCCCAGTATGTTTCTGAGCACAATTCAAAGTGTTGGTGCTGACCTTTAAAGCCCTAAACGGCCTTGGTCCTGTATACCTGAAGGAGCGTCTCCACCCCCATCGTTCAGCCCGGACACTGAGATCCAGCACCGAGGGCCTTCTGGCGGTTCCCTCATTGCGAGAAGCCAAGTTACAGGTAACCAGGCAGAGGGCCTTCTCGGTGGTGGCGCCCACCCTGTGGAACACCCTCCCTTCAGATGTGAAGGAAATAAGCAGCTATCTTATCTTTAAAAGACATCTGAAGGCAGCCCTGTTCAGGGAAGTTTTTAATATTTAATGCTGTATTGTTTTTAACATTTGATTGGAAGCTACCCAGAGTAGCTGGGGGAATTCAGCCAGATGGGCGGGGTATAAATAAATTATTATTATTATTATTATTATTATTATTATTATTATTATTGGAAAGAGCTGATTCCAAGGCGATTTACTTTGCTTGTGCAACTACAGCACCCAGCGTGAATGGATTATCATCATCAGAAGCAGCAAAAATAAAATAAAAAGTGAATACAATCCTAGGCTGCATCAATGGAAGTTTAATGCCCACATCAAAGGAAGGAATAGAGCCTCTCTATTCTGCCTTGGTCCGATCCTGCCAGGAATCCTGTAGATTTGATACAAGTTTTGATAGTCAGCGCCCCCTGCTGCCAACTTCTTGCCTCTTAGTGCCCCCTAGGTAATCCTACCACACCCCGGGGAGAGTTGCCACCGACATCAGGAACTGCTGGTATAGACAATGTTACGTATAATTGTTTAATTGTACACTGAAATGGAAAATAGCTCCCTATATGTTCTGTATATGTATTGCTAAAGGGAACATTGGGGAAATTCCACTGAAGCTACGTAGGAGCAGCAGAACACCTAACAGTTGCTGATTAATGAGTAATGTATGGTGGACATCTGATGGGAGGGCGTTCCACAGGGCAGGCGCCACCACCGAGAAGGCCCTTTGCCTGGTTCCCTGTAACTTGGCTTCTCACAAGGAGGGAACTGCCAGAAGGCCCTCGGAGCTGGACCTCCGTGTCCGGGCAGAACAATGGAGGTGGAGATGCTCCTTCAGGAATACAGGACCAAGGCCGTTTAGGGCTTTAAAGGTCAGCACCAACACTTTGAATTGTGCTCAGAAACATACTGGGAGCCTATGTAGATCTTTCAAGACCGGTGTTATGTGGTCCCGGCAGCCGCTCCCAGTCTCCAGTCTAGCTGCCACATTCTGGATTAGTTGTAGTAGTAGCTAAATGATGGTTTGGATGGGTTAAGAAGGGAGTTATAAGTAACCATCTATATATATATTAAATCCTAGATATCAGCTTCAGTGTGTATGTTGGTAACAACTATTTGCTAAAGAGCTGTTTAGTAAAATATGTTTGTGTTATGTAACGGCTCATTATCAAGGTAACAACATTCATACATATAGGATTCATGCTTGCTGTATCTATAGCAACTGGCTATTTCGGGGGGGAACAGTCTTGTGGGTGGCTAATTATCATCAAAGTAGTTTGTGCACCCCCAAAATATATTAAAACGAGATGAGTCACACAAATTTGCAAGCCAGGTGACCCTCTTTCTGAGACGTATTGCTGACTATTGCACTTCGGCATACAACAAAGAGAACGGATCTTTGTTATGGGACTAGGTCTGTTTCAAGTGAGCGCTACAACAAAATGTTGCAGCGTATTGCCAACACACCCACCCACCCCAAAACAGGACAGTTCTTGTTTAAATATTCCATCCTCCAGGATAATACAAGCAAGCCTCCCCAACCTGTTGCCCTCCAGGTAGCCGTGATGGTTGGGGATGATGAGAATTATAGTGCAAAACATATGGAGGGCACCAGGTTGAAGAATGCTGAATTATATAAGACCAAGATGGTGAAGGACCTGGGAACCAAGCCTTATAAGGGAGCTGTGTGTGTTTAGCTTGAAAAGGAGGAGAATGAAAGGAGATATGATAGACATATTGAAATACGTTAAGGGCTGTCACATGGAGGACGAAGCAGGCTTGTTTTTCCTGCTCCAGAGAGTAGGACTCGAACCCAAGGCTTCAAGCTACAAGAAAGAAGATTGCGACTAAACATCAGGAAGAAATTTCTGCTGGCAAGAGTTATTTGGCAGTGGAACTGATTCCCTAAGAAGGTGATGGACTCTTCCCTCATTGGAGGTTTTTCAGCAGAGGTTGGGTGGCCATCTGTCATAGATGCTTGAGCTGAGATTCCTGCATTGCAGGGAGTTGGACTACATGACCCTCAGTGTCCCTTCCAACTCTACAAGCCCTTTGTGGCTTAGGGCCCTCATATTTATGGGACCTCCTCTCCTGGTATGCCCTGCGGATGACCTTAAGGTCCATGAATAACCATCGTTTAGAGGTCCCGGGCCCTAAGGAAGTCAGACTATCCTCCACCAGGGCCAGGGCCTTCTCAGTGATGGCTCCGACCTGGTGGAATGCTCTGTTCCATGAGACTAGGGCCCTTCAGGATTTAACTTCCTTCTGCTTAGCCTGTAAGACAGAGCTATTCCACCTGGCTTTCAACTTGAACTTAGCCTGATCTTTTATTCCCCTTCTTTCCTTCCCCCTCCCCTTTTTATGAAGATTACCTGCTCTGAGATCCCACAGCTAATTCTCCCCTGGTCTCCTCGCTGGCCCAAATAGGACTAATTTAGCCAGCTAGCCCTGATGACCATCTAATGTTTATTGGTTGGGTTTCCCACCTAAATTGATTTTTGAATTCTGAATTTATTGTTATTCACGTTTTAGACTGTATTTTATGCTGTTTTTGTTGCATCAATTAAGTGCTTTAAATTGGTTGTTAGCCGCCCTGAGCCCGGTTTTCTGAACCAGGGAGGGCGGGGTATAAATAAAAAAATATTATTATTATTATTATTATTATTATTATTATTATTATTATTACTACTACTACTACTACAATTCTATGGTTCTGCGATGATGAATTGGGACGGGAGCATGCTTTGTAGCTTCAACATGCTGCCTGTTGCCCTGGGTTTTCCGCGCATAAGAAGGTGTCAGTCCAAGCATTTGCCTCTCCCCAGGTAATGCGTCCCGATGTGCTCCGCAATGGGGCTGCCACATCCCTCCTGCATATCAGTTCAAGACGCTGCCGTGCAGAGTCCTTGCAAGCGATGTGTCAACATCTCTGGGGTCAAATGAAGCCACTGACCTTTTCCCTGTGTTTTATGCAGACGTTGACTTCTGCCTGGCCCTCGCCTCTGAGCTGCGGGCGCTGCAGTAGACCCAACCCGCTTTGCCTCAACGTCCTGCAGGTGCCACAACCCATTAAGCTCTGCCACCCCGGTGGCCACCCTGACACATTAGTCATGCCATGCAGGGGGCCTGCCTGCGGTGGCTGAAGGGAACTGGGTGTGAGGAAGTAGCACGCAGGAAGTGGAGTGTGAATGGCAGGCGCAACCTGGGCAGGAGAACAAACATCCCTTTCGAGGATGGAGATTATGCACTGCCAGAAGAGATTTCGCTCCTGCCTGTTGCCTTCACCTTGCAAAGGATGCACAAAATTCAGGGGGCTACATCGCCAAGCAGGGAGATGTCAGGCAGGGGGAGATAGAATCATAGAATTATAGAATGGTAGAGTTGGGACCCCGAGGCCTGTCTAGTCAAACCCCCTCCCAAAAACCAAAGTGCTGCACCAGATAGATTTGTAAACATCATTCAGCTACTTCATGATAATATGACAGCAACTATCACAGATAACAGTGGCTCTCAAAGTGAACCATTCACAGTGGGAACAGGTGTTAAACAGGGTTGTGTTATTGCCCCAACTCTATTCATTATTTTCATGGCCATGATCCTACAATTTGTCAAAGGGAAACTCCCCACCGGAGTAGAAATCATATATCGAAAGCTCTTCAATCTGAGCAGGCTGAAAGCAAAGAGTAAAGTTAGTGTAACTTCCATCTTAGGGCTTCAGTATGCTGATGACAACGCAGTGTGCGCACGCTCAGAGAATGACCTCCAAACCATCCTAAATATCTTTGCAGAAGCTTACGAAAAGCTTGGCCAATCACTCAACATCCAAAAAACCAAAGTGCTGCACCAGCAAGTACGAAATAACCCTTCTGCAGCGCCACAAATTCAACTCAATGGTGTAATGTTGGAAAATGTCGATCACTTCTCCTACTTAGGCAGTTATCTTTCCACAAGGGACAACATTGATGCTGAAATCCAGCATCACCTGAGCTCTGTGAGTGCAGCTTTCTCCCGAATGAAGTGCAGAGTGTTTGAGGACCAGGACATTGGCAGGGAAACCAAAATGCTTGTTTACAAAGCTATTGTACTACCAACCATACTGTATGCTTATGAAACGTGGACCACTTATAAACACCATCTCCAACTCCTCAAAAGATTCCATCAACAGTGTCTCTGAAAAATTTCACGCATCACTTTGGAAAACAGGCAAACTAATGCCAGTGTACTGGAAGAAGCAAATATCACCAGTGTCAAAGCGATGATTCTTCAAAATCAACGTCGTTGGACTGGTCATGTTGTGTGGATGCCTGATTATCATCTTCCAAAGCAACTACTCTATTCCGAACTTAAAAATGGAAAGCATGATGCTGATAATCAACAAAAGAGGATAAAGACTCTCTTAAGGCAAACCTTTAAAAAGACTCTCTTAAGGCAAACCTTTAAAAATGTAGTATGAACACTAACAAATGGGAAACACTGGCCTGCGAGCGCTCCAGTTGGAGAACAGCCTTTACCAAAGGTGACATGGACTTTGAAGACAATCAAACTCAGAACGCAAGGGAGAAATGTGCTAAGAGGAAGCACACTTGGCAAACCCTCATTGTGATCAACTCCTGCCCGGAAACCTATGTCCCCAATGTGGAAGGATGTGTGGATCCAGAATTGGCCCCCACGGTCACTTATGGACTCATTGTTAATACTGTGTCCATGGAAGACAATTTTCCTTGGCTGCAAGTGATTGCCAAAGAAGAGAAGAATAAGTATAAGAATGCAGGGATCTCAGGTGCCTGGAGATACTGAAAGCCTTTCCCTGTTGGAGTATGGGGACTATGGTTCCAGCTGAAAAGGTAATAAAGTCCTGCCTCTCTCACACAGACACATAAAATTGTAGAATTGTAGAGTTGGAATGTATTTGTCTAATCCTCTTTTAAAGCCATCCAAGTTGGTGGCTGTGGCGTTTGCCCTCCTATGTGTGAGACATCATACTGGGTTCATAGAGGGAAAGGGTTAATTAATTGTAAAATGACTAACCAATGGGAACCCAGGGGGCAGACATAACTGTGTATAAGGTTTAAGCACAGAGGTTTTTTAGGGAGTTAGAGTTGTTGAGAAGACAGTCTGGGATTGGAAGAAATTCCTTCCAGTAGCACCTTAAAGACCAACTAAGTCAGTTCTTGGTATGAGCTTTCGTGTGCATGCACACTTCTTCAGATACACACATGTGCATGCACACGAAAGCTCATACCAAGAACTGACTTAGTTGGTCTTTAAGGTGCTACTGGAAGGAATTTTTTTTGTTTTGAATATGGCAGACCAACACGGCTACCTATCTGTAACTGGGGTTGGAAGAGACAGAGAAGAGAAGTCTGTGGGTTGGGCTAGTCTGGTGGGAGAGAGGGAGAGAATTTGTTAAGAGGAGTCAGTCAAACAGTTGAGATAATCAGTTAGAAGGTATTAGGAAGGTATAGGCCGTTAAGTGCTCACTGGAAGGACAGATTCTGAAGCTGAGGCTCCAATACTTTGGCCACCTCATGAGAAGAGAAGACTCCCTGGAAAAGACCCTGATATTGGGAAAGATGGAGGGCACAAGGAGAAGGGGACGACAGAGGACGAGATGGTGGGACAGTGTTCTCGAAGGTACCAGCATGAGTTTGACCAAACTGCGGGAGGCAGTGGAAGACAGGAGTGCCTGGCGTACTCTGGTCCAGAGGGTCACGAAGATTGAGACAAGACTAAACGACTAAACAACAACAACAACAACAGGCCGGTAAAGAAACTAAAGTTAAGATACTGACAGGAATATTATCTGAGAAACCATAAACTTGTTAATGTTTGTTCACTTTTAACAACTGACTGGACTCCGTGTTTCACCAGAGAGTAACGGGTTGGTGGCAGCGGGGAAGCAAGCACAGTGGTGGCACAGGGATCAATAGACCGTTAAACGTCCGGGGACCCTGTGTGATCGCCACAGTGGCCATCACTGCCTTCTTTTGGAGGGTATTCCATTGTTTACCATCTGCATGAAGGAGTACAATATTCTTGTGAGATCTGCAGGGGGGACAGCGGCTGATGAGCACATTTAAGCTAACCGGGCATGCCAGTGTCTGGTCCTGACTCAGATCAGCCCTGCCTGGCTCCAAGAGAGGCTCCCGTGATCAACTAGGGCGTTGCCAAAAGGTTGATAGGCGATAATTTCAGGCATCAGATGTGCCACAGAGATTTGGATCTGCCTTGTGAAAATCGCATCCCTGCTCTTGCCGATAAGAATCCCAGACATGGGATGCCCGCTGTTTGGGAAGGTGGAGAATATATGTGGGAATAAAGAGATAGATTTCCAAATTCCTAAGCCAGCTCGGCGGGAGGTGCCTGCTGCAGGATTTCTAAGGGCTGCAGAGAAAGGAAAGGCGTCAATCATCTAATCAGCCTTACAAAGCAGGGGGACGTGAAAGAGAACAGCATTGCTGCTTTTTGCAGCCGTTCTGGAATACGACTTAAATGAATGCAAATATTAGAGCATTGTGCTCAGCCAGCTGTTGCCTTGGCACAGGGCTGGCCAGAAGTGAAACTTCTTCATACAATGGCGTTGCATAATGAATTTCTGGAATTCGTGAGTCGGTGCCTGTGCTATGAGCCTGGGGGACAAATGCAGGAGGGCGGGGTATAAATAACATATATTATTATTATTATTATTATTATTATTATTATTATTATCATTATTATCATTATCATCATCATTATTATTAAAGGCTAGTAGTCCAGATGGCTACGCTCTGCCTCCATGTTTGGAGACAGCAACACTAGTTGTTGGAAACCACAGCCAGGGAGAGGGATGTTGTTCTCAGGTTCTGCTTGTGAGCTACCAGTGGGACATCTGGTTGGCCACTATAAGACTAGGATAATGGACTAGATAGACTATTGCCCTGATCCAGCAGCTACGAAGGATGCAACTTCTCTCTATGGTTTCAGACAGGAGACATTCCCAGCCCTGCCTGGAGATGCCAAAGCTTGAAGCTAAGACCTTCTGCCTTCAAAGCAGATGTTCTGCCACTGAGCTATGGACCTATTTGGTGTTTTGCTGCTTTCTGACTAGTTGCAGGACCTTAGCCAGACCCAGCAGAGTACACGCAGAATCCATGGAAGCAACTGGCGACTTGGCTGCAGACAGGATAGACGACACAGGAACCAGGAACTTGTAGTTAGGTGTTTATTATATACAGTGGACTATTTACAGGAACAGAACACGGATCTTATGCTAGCTCTCTCTGACATGACTCACAAGTCCTACACTGACACACAGAACTCTGAACACAAACTCTAAACTAACAGTTAAAAAGGTAAAAGGTAAAGGTACCCCTGCCCGTACGGGCCAGTCTTGACAGACTCTAGGGTTGTGCGCCCATCTCACTCTAGAGGCCGGGAGCCGGCGCTGTCCGCAGACACTTCCAGGTCACGTGGCCAGTGTGACGAAGCTGCTCTGATGAGCCGGCACCAACGCAGCACACGGAAACACTGTTTACCTTCCCGCTATAAAGCGGTACCTATTTATCTACTTGCACTTAGGGGTGCTTTCAAACTGCTAGGTGGGCAGGAGCTGGGACCGAATGACAGGAGCTCACCCCGCCGCGGGGATTCGAACCGCTGACCATGCGATCGGCAAGTCTTAGGCGCTGAGGTTTTACCCACAGCACCACCTGCGTCCCTAAACTAACAGTTAGTAGTCCCTAAACAGTCCTAAACTAACAGTTAGTAGGTCATTAATTATCACTCCCTTGAGAGAGCTTGACCAATCAGGGAGCGGTCTCCATACCTCTGTTATCACCACGCAGACTTACTCCTTCAGATTGCCTTCTGGCTGTCTGCCAAACTTTAATTGACTCTGTGTAAGTAGCGGCATGTACACAGTTTCCCAACACTTCAGACCTGCTGGTTCGGGTGGTCATGTGCCCCATTTCACAGAGAATGGTCCTCTACTTGGAGGTCCCAGGATCCTTGCAGATCTATAAGAAAAGGAGTCATGTGTTGGAAGCAGTGGCATAGCATGGGAGGGCCATAGGGGTGGTCACCCTGGGCACTAAATTGTTAGGGACACAAAATTTCAACACCTGGTGCCTCCTAAACCACTGAGCCTCTTGGGCTTGCCAATCAGAAGGTCGGCGGTTTGAATCCTAACTATGAAGTGAGCTCCCGTTGTTCGGTCCCAGCTCCTGCCAACCTAGCAGTTCGAAAGCATTCCAGTGCAAGTAGATAAATAGGTACCACTGTGGCGGGAAGATAAACCGCATTTCCGTGCGCTCTGGTTTCCGTCACAGTGTTCTGTTGCGCCAGAACTGGCCACATGCTGGCCACATTTCAAGGAAAGCTGTCTGTGGACAAACGCCGGCTCCCTTGGCCTGAAAGCGACATGAGCGCTGCCCCCCCATAGTCACCTTTGACTGGACTTAAACGTCCCAGGGTCCTTTTACAGCCATGTGCTTCCATCGCTGGGCTCCATTGGAAATGGCCTCTCCATGCAAACCAGGAAGTGACCTCTCCAGACACTGAAACATCTCTTTTTTTCTTATCTCTGTGGCTGTGATCTCCTGGGTGACATGGACACTGTTAGGCAGTTGAATGCGCATGTGTACTCCTCCAGCTATGTCACTGGTTTGAAGGACCATTTATTAAAGAGAATAAACCCTGAGAAGGGAGCGCTCACCTGGCAAGCTTTAGGACAGAGGTAGCAGATGGAAGAAGCGCCTGGCTCACCTGCTCAATGTCTCCACTCCTCCAACAGGGTTATAGGTAATGTATTTCCTTTTAATTTTTCGCAGGTACTCCTAAATTTTCATCTCTGCATAAACATTAGCAAACTTAATATTAATCTTTGTCTTTGTCCCTTTTTTGTGATGCATTCCTATTGGGGAGGGGAGTGTATTATCAGATAATATCTCTCGCCACACCCCAAACCCCAAGGCCACAGCATCTCCCCCAAAAGCAAATCTGAAAATGCAGTCAGCTGCGTAAAGAATTATTTGCTACAAAACTGGATGAAGAATTGCCCCTTCTTCCAAGAAGGATTTCTGTGGCGCTACAGACTAAACTCCTTTTTTCAAAAAAAAAAAAAATTATTTAACTTTATTGAATTGCAGTAACAAAAATCAAACAATTGCACTATAGACTAAATTTGTTGTACCCTGACTGTAATCCTTTGCATTGCCTACCTGGGAGTAAGCTCTCTTCAACTCAGGGATGCTTGACTCTGACAGTAAGGGATAAGCAAAGGTTGGCTAAAATCTGACTTTACACTTTTAATTAGGAATTCAAATATTTCCAATTCAAACACAGAGAAGTGCTTGCATTTAATTAAAAACCCCATCAAGGAAGAGGACTTTGAAGCCTTGTTATCACCTCATTTGCTTGCCAGAATGGATTGGCCAAGATTAGTCCATCAATTACATTGACACTCCAACACGAGGAATCATTGCCCCTGCTCTGAAAAAAGACCCAGAGCAGTGCTCTTCTACCACTTCAGCACCTGTACCCATGGATCTGTGGGTCAGAATACGGTGGTACCTTGGTTCTCAAACTTAATCCATTCCGGAGGTCCGTTCCAAAACCAAAGCATTCCAAAACCAAGGCACGCTTTCCCATAGAAAGTAATGCAAAATGGATTAATCCGTTCCAGACTTTTAAAAAACAACCTCTAAAACAGCAATTGAACATGAATTTTACTATCTAACGAGACCACTGATCCATAAAATGAAAGCAATAAACAATGTACAGCAGTCACACAATCATTGGGTTCCACACAGTCACAAAAGCAAAATGAAAAGAGCTGCAAAAACAAAAATACAAAATATATAGCAAAAACAGGAAGAAATCAGTGTAACACTCAAAACGGAAGTGTGGCACTTAAATTGGAAGCATAACACTCAAAACGGAGCATGTTTGGCTTCCGAAACAAGTTCGCAAACCAGCACACTTATTTCCAGGTTTGCAGTGTTTGGGTTCCAAGTTGTTTGAGTACCAAGGCGTTTGAGAACCAAGGTACCACTGTACTCTGATTTTGCATCAGTCATGGGTGCTGCAAATGGATATTTGCAGTAATTGACTGCGTGTTTCACACCTTCGTGTGGTCCTAGAAGAAGCGCAGAGAGAGACAGCTTTTCCTCCCCCCGAGACTTTGGTTTTAGTGCTCCATTATCTACTGGACGGCAACTTCTGTGAGAACATAAGGATTACGTTGATTGTTCCTGGGCTAACAGCGAAATCATTTTTCCCCCAATAGTGCAGGAGATAGAACTTCAATTGAGTAACCGAAATCTACGAGTGATTGAAGCAGCTGCAATTTTGGCTAAATTAGCGACTGGAGCTGGAAGTAAGGTGGAAAGGAAGCTTTATGTTTTATTTTTTAAAAAATGGAATCCTCACGAATGTACGGCATTACCATTTTATGATTGCGTGCTGGTAAACGGCACCATTAAAAAAAGAATGGGGGAACCATTCTGGCTGGGAATAGTTCCATAGGTGGCTATTTTTCTACATCGTGGGCCTCAGCAAACCCACAGTCTGGCTTTTTGGATCGGTGTGGCTATTTGCAATCCTATGCCCACCCAGCAGCAGAATATTTAAAATTATTTTTTCCTTTACATATAAGATGCTATTTTTAAAAGGGAACAAAGTGAGGAAAAGAAGAAACAAACAAACAAAGAATTATTATTATTCATGATCAAGGTGTCTCCCCTGCCAGGTAATTGCAGAGTTTTGAGAAATTAAAAGATAAAGTGCGAGACTGGCTTCATTATTATCAAATAATGGAGGCTTACAAGTTGGACAGGAAGATTGGCTTCCACGTGGAAAAATCAAAATTGGAAACAGAATTGTTAGAACCCAAAACTAAGAACTTGTCAAAAATGTATAACTTGCTGTTGAAATGGAATACGCAGGATGAAATAGTTAAATCAGTTATGATCAAGTGGGCACAAGATATTGGTCATAACATTATGTTTGAAGACTGGGAACAGTTGTGGACCACCGGTATGAATTTTACGGCATGTAATGCTTTAAAAGAAAATGTTATGAAAATGATTTATAGGTGGTACATGACCCCAGTCAAGCTTGCAAAAATTTACCACTTGTCTGATAACAAATGTTGGAAATGTAAAGAAAATGAAGGTACATTCTTTCACCTTTGGTGGACGTGCCCAAAGATTAAGGCTTTCTGGGAAATGATATATAATGAAATGAAAAAGGTATTTAAATATACCTTCTTGAAGAAACCAGAGGCCTTTCTCCTGGGCATGGTCGGCCAATTGGTGCCAAAGAAGGATAGAACATTCTTTATGTATGCTACAACAGCAGCAAGAATACTCATCGCAAAGTATTGGAAGACACAAGATCTACCCACCTTGGAAGAATGGCAGATGAAGGTGATAGACTATATGGGAGTGGCAGAAATGACTGGCAGAATCCGAGACCAGCGAAGAGAGACGGCGGAAGAAGATTGGAAGAAAATTAAGGACTATCTTAGGAAACATTGCAAAATTAATGAATGTTAGAATGATGTTGGTTTAGAAATTAAGTGGTTTTCAGCTGTAATGATTAAGTAAAAAGAAAAGAAAGGTTAAAAATTAAATGAAAATTAAGGGAGAGGATTTGCTGAATTAATAATTAGAAATTGGAATACAGAAAGGGGAGGTATGAGGAGGTCGGGGAAGTAAGTTATAAGAAAATAAGGGATTGAAATTATACTTGTTTTTGTTTGGGTTCTGTTTGTATCATTGTTTTTCTTTTATATAATTTTTGAAACTTCAATAAATATCTTTTTAAAAAAAGAATTATTATTATAATAATAATATCAGGAGGTGGATGATTCTTTGATGCTAAGGTTCTATTATTCTTCCACTCCACAGTGAATTATGATTGAGAGTGCCATGATCGATAAGCAGACTCAGTTATTCATTTAAATTTCCAGATCAACCTGCATTGGTGGCTTATGGTAGACAACAGCTAGGGACAGCAACAAAATTCAGAATGGTTGGGTGGTCCTAGATTCACATTTTGGACTCTTCCAACTCTACAATTCTATGAATATCTCACCACCAACCTCCAGAGGCAAAATTGGACAGGGCAAGAGATGTAGCTTTGAATGCACACATAGCAGGTGGCGCTGTGGTCTAAACCACAGAGCCTATGGCTTGCCGATCGGAAGGTTGACGGTTCAAATCCCCATGATGGGGTGAACACCCATTGCTCTGTCCCAGCTTCTGCCAACCTAGCAGTTCGAAAGCACACCAGCACAAGTAAATAAATAGGTACCACTGCGGTGGGAAGGTAAACAGCGTTTCCGTGCGCTCTGGCTTCCATCACGGTTTCCCATTGCACCACAAGTGGTTTAGTCCTGCTGGCCACATGACCCGGAAAGCTGTCTGTGGACAAACGCCGGCTCCCTTGGCCTGAAAGCGAGATGAGCGCCACAACCCCATAGTCACCTTTGACTGGACTTAAACGTCCAGGGGTCCTTTACCTTTTACCTTACCATACATTGAAAGCATTTAAAGAATTCACACCCAACCCACCAAATGATAATAATAATCCTAGGAGACGTAGTTTACCCTTAAAAGCAGGGGTCAGCAAACCTTTTCAGCAGGGGGCCAGTCCACTGTCCCTCAGACCTTGTGGGGGGCCGGACAATATTTTTTGGTAGGGAATGAACGAATTCCTATGCCCCACAAATAACCTAGAGATGCATTCTAAATGAAAGTACACATTCTACTCATGTAAAAACACTCTGATTCCCAGACCGCCCATGGACCAGATTCAGAAGGCGATTGGGCCAGATCCAGCCCCCGAGCCTTAGTTTGCCTACCCATGCTTTAAAGGACAGGGGAAACTCCCAAATCTACCTGGAGACTGGACCTTCTGCATGCAAACCACATGTGCCACCACTGAGCTACACAAGGAGGGGCACATTCTCCAAACAAGCCCTCCTGCTCTCTAGAATAGGACGCAGAGACCCATCCCACACCTGTAGTTCCCAGTCTATCGGGCATTTTGGCCATGCAGCTGGCAATCTGAGATGATGCCAATAAAAACCACGGAGGGACACTTGTTTTATTGCCGTTTACAAGGCTTCCCTCATGCGTGATAAACATCCGTCTTCGGCTATCACCGCTCTGCCTCTGATCTTGCTAATGAACGAAGAATCACTTGATACACTGAAAGGGCAAATGTATCACCACCCAGGAAATTAGCTTATCTTTCCCGGCTGGGAAGCCACGCATGGTGCGATCAGAGGAAGGAGGTGATGTGTGGAGAATCAGACAAGGGTCGTATTGATCCTTTCACACGCTCTCTCTCTCTCTCTCTCTCTAACCCCCACCTGCAAGTTCCTCATCTCCTAGTGAAAACAGGAGATTTTTAAAAAAAAGGCCCACATGGAATTTCACACACACGCAAACCGTTTTTGCAAACTTTCCCGTCGTTTGGGGGGAAACGGAAGAGATGCAGCTGGTGACATAATAATAATAATAATAATAATAATAATAATAATAATAATAATAATATGAATTTAATAATAATAATGAATTTAATAATAATAATGAATTTAATAATAATAATGCTGTCCTGTGGTTTGCAGCAACTGGTGTGTTTTTTTAATTTATTGAAGATTTTATTAGACAAACAGATTCTTAAAATACATGCAATTTATAAAGATTATAAATATAAAAAGAAAAGAACGGAAAAGAACAGAAGAAAGAAAAAACAAAGAGAAAGAAGAATGAAAGTGTGAATAAAGGCAACGATAATAATAATAATAATAATAATAATAATAATAATAATAATAATAATAATACTTTATTTATACGCCGCCCTTCTGGCTGGGTTTCCACAGCCACTCTGGGCGGCTTCCAACAAAATATTAAAATACAATACTCTATTAAACGTTAAAAGCTTCCCTAAACACACATATAAGGAAGGACAAAGTGGCAGCTCGGAGTGGCATGATGGAGGAGGAAGGAAGGCAGAGAAAATTGTGCCCGATGTTGTGGGTTTGGGAAGTCAGCCTGGCTGATGCTCTGAGTGTCTCCCAGTTCTTGGGGTCCTGTATTTTATTTTATTTTATTTTCTATTGCTGAACTATTCAGACAAGCATTGCAGGGAGCTGAACTAGATGACACTTAGGGGTCCGTTCAACTCCGCAATTCTATAAATCCTCTTTTCTGAAAAGCACCTTTGTGCTGGTTTGCACACCTTGTTGGTTAGTCTGTAAGTGTAATTCTGGTGGTCAGCAAAAGAGGCTTAAAGACTCTCTCAAGGCAAGTCTTAAAAAATGTAGTATAAACACCGACAACTAGGAAACACTGGCCTGCGAGCACTCCAGTTGGAGAACAGCCTTTACCAATGGTGTCATGGGCTTTGAAGACACTCGAACTCAGGACGCAAGGGAGAAACATGCTAAGAGGAAGGCACGATTGGCAAACCCTCACCAGGATCAACTCCTGCCCGGAAACCTATGTCCCCACTGTGGATGGACGTTAGGATCCAGAATTGGCCTCCACGGTCACTTACAGACTCAATTTTAAAACTGTGTTTATGGAAGAGAATCTTACTCCACTACAAGTGATTGCCAAAGAAGAAGAAGGCATTATTGTAGAAATTTTGCTCTTTAATGATCCTGTGTTCTGTATCATTCCATAGTTCTTTCTTGGGGTGACTCCCCAGTGAAGAAAGTTTGCAGCGCTGGGGAGTTCTTAGTGCAGAAAAGGGGCAACGATAAAAGTTTTTAAAATGGCACTGGAGGAAGTGGTCAGAGAAAAGTTTTTCTCCCTCTCAAATAGCACTGGCACTCGTGAGCATCCCATGAAGCTGAATGTTGGAAGATTCGGGACAGACGGACTTCTTCATGCAGTGGAACTCCTTGCCACAGGAGGAAGTGATGGCCACCAAGCTGGATGGCTTTATAAGAGAACCAGAAAAATGCATGGAGGAGAGGGCTATTGGTGGCTACTGGACTTGTCAACTCTCCCAGTGGGATATCCTGGAATTACAGAAGCCATCCGGGCTTCTGATTGGCTCCTGTGATGTCCCATTTTGACTCCAGCAAGAGTGCAGCCTCTGGCTACTGTAAGAGCAGCAGCATTACTCTCATGTAAGCGCCGTGGAACTGGGCCCATAACCCTTTATTGGGATGCGTCCAAGGGGGCAATACACAGGCCCCCAGCTGGCTCCAGCCCACCGGCCAGCAGCCGGGCGAACTCCCTTGGCTCAGCATGAAGCAGCAACCCAGAACTTCAGAAACCGTTAGAAGCTGGGCACGCAAGCCAGCAAAGATAAGAATTCTTTGCAACGGAAGTGCAGAGAGAGGCATATGTAAAGCGTATTTACAGGCATTTTATTCAGCAACAGCACAAAGGAAAAACATGTCGGCTCCCCTTCGTGTCCAAGCAAAAAGTATAAGCAAAAGCTATATACACCGGAAGTTCCCAGCAGGCTGTGCTGGAAGTAAACAGGCATGTGACATACAACAACTTCACATGCCTGTTCTTAAGGTCGAATGGAACATCAATATCCTAACACACATCCCTGAAAGATGCACATCCCGATTTTTTCTGCAGTATGTTGGAATGTTTGATCTACTAGCTATAATGGAGGTGCTCTGTCTCTACAACTGGAAGCAGCAATGAATCTGAATATCAGTTGCTGGAAACCACAAGATGGGAGAGGTGGTCTTGTCTTCGAATCCTGCTTGCGGGTTTCCCACAAACATCTGTCTGGCCACTGTGAGAACAGATGGGACATGGAATATATGGAACTTACCTAAGTGACCGGGAGACTCCGAGACCAGAGAGAAGAGACGGTGGAAGAAGATTGGAAAAGGTTTAAAGAATATCTGAAAAAAAATATTTTAATATTTAAATCTTAGAATAGCTTTGGAAGTGGATATAGACTGTAGGGATAGGAGTAGAAGATGGTTATTTTAAAATAGTATTATTTGTAAGTGATAAAATGTGAAGATTTTTATTGTAAAAGTAAGCATGATAAAAAAATGGTTAAAAATTATGATATATGTAAACTGCTAAAGATGAGGTAAAATGAAAATCAGATAGGGGAGACTTGGGGAAGCCCACCTAACAACGTTTAGAAAAAATAAGGACAAGAATTTGTTTGTATTGTTTGTTTTTTTCTGTTTGTGTTGTTTAGTTGTGTTATAAAATGAATAAAAAAAATTGATGGGTGGGGGGAGAACAGATTGGGACATTGGGCTGATCCTGCAGGCACTTCCTATGATCTTACATTTTTGTCGACTCTTTTATGCATACTGTACATACTATAAGAATAACATTTTTAGAAAATCCCTGGGAGGCCCAGATTTTGCAGGAAAGCCAGGAACCCCTGCAGGGCAGGATATGGGGGGATCAGGAAGGTGCCCCCCAGCAGAAGAGCCAGTTGAGGAAGCTGGCTGGTACCAGTGACCCCAAGAACTTGTGGGATGTAAACACAGGAGCAGTCAATGACAACATTCCTAGAGTGTACATGTTAGAACATGGGGAGGGATGTCTGTCCAGCAAGCAGGTAAACTTCCTGGGGACGGACTTCCTCCGCATGTGACCAGAGGTGGGTGTGGCCTCACCTGTGCAGGTAAATGATAAAAGCACAGGGCAGGCAGCTATCTCTCTCTCTCATCTTCATCTTCTGAAGGAGCAACATGCCCTCTTGGCTCTCAGCCAGGAGAGTACTAAGGGACTATCTTCCATAAGATAGATTCTGAGTGTATTTTACCTTTTTAAGTCTATCTGCCTTCTGGGATCATATTGTGAATAGAACGTGAGTAAACTCTTTTATACTTTTATATAGACTGTGTCGTGTCTTGTATTTTAAGAGGGAACAAAAGAGGAAATTACCAGAGTAATTATTATAGAGGTTCTAGCGAACCTGTGCAGACGTTACCGTTGCGAACTTAAAGGGGAATGTCATAAACTCTGCTGATATTTTGGGAACTTGTTAGCACAAGTTGAATAAGGATATAATTAGTCAATATATCCTCGCCTGCACCCCAGAACATTCCCACAGAACTTCCCAAGCAGAAGAGAAACCTCTGTGGCTCTTGATGGCTCACTGATCCATACATTGATCGCCTGCCGTGAACCAACCAAATGTCACAGCTTAGATGCAAACATCTCTCATTCATCTTTCAGTGTCATAAAGCAGCTCTTCCCTGATTATGGTGATTTATGGCGTGCGTGGAGGCATGAAGCAATTGCTGCTCATTAAGATCATCTTCCTTCGCTTTGGCCCACATCCTTTCAAAAGCACAGAGTGGCACTCGGTCCATTGCTCACCATCAACAGACCTGTGTAGCTGTTCTATGACTCGGCAAAGGAGAACCCACCTCGCCCCCAAAGAACCCTGGAACAGAACATCTGAGCTTCCAGGTGGATGTGCCCTTCTGGAAAGGTCCAGGAGACCTCCCGAACGGCACTCCCGATCATACCGGCAGATGCTTGCTTCCAACTAAGCCTAGGATGGAAGTGAGAGCTGGACCATAAAGAAGGCTGATCGCCGAAGAATTGATGCTTTTGAATTATGGTGCTGGAGGAGACTCTGGAGAATCCCATGGACTGCAAGAAGATCAAACCGTTCCATTCTGAAGGAAATCAGCCCTGAGTGCTCACTGGAAGAACAGATCATGAAGCTGAAGCTCCAATACTTTGGCCACCTCATAAAAAGAGAAGGCTCCCTGGAAAAGACCCTGATGTTGGGAAAGATGGAGGGCACAAGGAGAAGGGGACGACAGAGGACGAGAAGGTGGGACAGTGTTCTCGAAGCTACCAGCATGAGTTTGACCAAACTGCGGGAGGCAGTGGAAGACAGGAGTGCCTGGCGTGCTCTGGTCCAGGGGGTCACGAAGAGTCAGACACGACTAAACGACTAAACAACAAGAAGCCTAGGAGAACCCTCAAACTGGACAACTGACAAGGAACAGTTCAGTCGATGGGCAGAGCGCAGCAATAGCAAGGTCGCTTACCAGCAGGGGAAGTGGCGAGGTGGCCGTTGGTGCACCCATAACACCCATGAGGCCTCATCCCTCCTGCTCCCAGGGAGCAGCAGAGACTCTACTACCAGGAGGCTATTGGTGCACCTTGAGGATGCAACTACTCTTGCCCAAAGTTACTCAAAGACCATTGCTCAGTGCATCAAGGCTCTTTGGGTTCTGAATCTAGGTCTGACTCGAGATTGAAATGGATCCAGTGTCATGGAACTGGCAAAGAAGGCTCTGGAGTTGAAGGAGGGGAGAGAGGGGAGCCCGTAGAAGAGGCAGGACTAACAGAGGTTGGAGAGCAGATGGAGGGAGGGCTCCCTGATGCTATCCATCAGCTCAGGCACAGAGGGAGAGGGAAGACCAGTTCCTTCCACACAGGACCAGAGGGGGTTAAAACACAGGGAACAAAGAAGGCGTTTGGGATCGCCCAAGCTGCTTTGCTGGAGGAGGAGCTGAGAGTTCCCACTTCCAGGATCTGCATGATTCGGACACATGAAGCTATGCTCTGTATTTTGTAAATAGATGTACAATAAAGACTGTAAATACATCTCTGAGCAGAGGTGTTTATTACGAAAGGCTTACCAAACCCATCACATCCAGATCATCCTGTGGAAGGAGATCAAGTCCTGCAGGGCCCTAGTCAGAGGATTCCACCAGGTTGGAGCCATCACTGAAAAAGCCCTGGCCCTGGTGGAGGACCACTGTTCTCCCACAGCCTTCCGAATGGAGCAGGGCACATCGGCACTCTTAGCAAACAGGCTGTGGGTCTTGATATCAAGGGGGCAAGGAGGCCAAACAGCCAACACCGCAGGAGGCAGGGAGGTCGAATTTCACACATCAATTTGAACTAAAGGGCCTAATCAGTGTCTCCCAGCCTTTAGCTGTTCTCTAACTCCCAAGCTGCCACTGGCAACAGCTCAATTTCCCTGTCCGGCGTATGCAATTCCCTTTTTGTTGTTTCTCAAAATGTGCAAAAATCAAGGCAACAACAAGAGCGGCCGACGCAATCAGTCGCCGGTCTTCGCCTAGAGTCGCCGGCCATTTCTGCTGCTTTCCAATCAGCTAGATTACTCTGTCAGGCGACCTGTCCCTCGCTCTTCTCCAAACAAGAGCTGGAGAGAGAGAGAGAGAGAGAGAGAGAGAGAGAGAGAGAGAGAGAGAGAGAGAGAGAGATTACATCACGAGGAACTCAGATCTTGTCAACGCGCCTCTGGAAGTGATGGGACAGTGTGCTCTTCTGCCCCACTGATAGAAGGGAAACTGGAGTGTGTTGCCCAACATGTATCTGCAGGCTGAATAGGGAGAGGCAAGGAAAGTAATTGATGCAAAGGGTATTGAATAATGGGATGCAACTCCCAGCAGAGGAGGAGGAGGAAGCGGAAGGCGAGATTGGCAGGCAAACCTTAAGCATGCTGCGTGTGAGGAGAGAGAGACCCCACAAACTGGGCTATGGATAATGGCTAGAAATGAGTGCTGGAGGCTGGACTGAACTCCTATAGGAATATTCTAGTCCCTTTCCTTAATTTCCAGCTTTTTCCCCCTTACTTCTTAATAAAGTAGCCCTCAGTACTTCTATGTTTACAGCAGAGACACAGATTTTCAGGTCCAAGGGGCCACTTTCCTTCCTAGGCAGCCTAATGAGGGCCGTGTAAATCCACACAGATGCAGATGTGGATTTAGCGGCCTAGGACCCTCGTACCTATGGGACCGCCTCTCCCGGTATGCCCCACGGAGGACCTTAAGGTCCATAAATAGCAACACCCTAGAGATCCCGGGCCCTAAGGAAGTCAGATTAGCCTCAACCAGAGGCAGGGCATTTCCAACACTGGCCCTGGCCTGGTGGAACGCTCTGTCTCATGAGACCACTGTGGGTTAAACCACAGAGCCTAGGACTTGCCAATCAGAAGGTTGGCAGTTTGAATCCCCAGGGCGGGGTGAGCTCCCGTTGCTCTCTCCCTGCTCCTGCCCACCCAACAGTTCGAAAGCACGTCGAAGTGCCAGTAGATAAATAGGTACCACTCCAGCGGGAAGGTAAATGGTGTTTCCGTGTGCTGCTCTGGTTCACCAGAAGCAGCTTAGTCATGCTGGCCACATGACCCAGAAGCTAAAAGCCGATTCCCAGGCCAGTAAGGCAAGATGAGCGCCGCAACTCCAGAGTCGTCTGCGACTGGACCTAATGGTCAGCGGTCCTTTTACCTTTACGTTTACCAATGCTATGAGACTCTTAGCAAAGCTCTCACCACCAAGGGCAGGGAGAATCTAGCCAAGGTCAAGCATGGAGAATCAATCAAGGTCCCAAAACATGAACCAGAGGCCAGGCCACAGTCCAAGGTCAGTATCACCGGGAGTTGGGTGAAGTGGTTAGGGTGGTGACCTTGGGGCTGGGAGACCTGAGTTCCAATCCCCCTCAGCCATGGAACTCACTGGGTGACTTTGTGTCAGTAACAGCCTTTCGAGCTAACCTACCTTACAGGGTTGTTGTGAGAATAAAAATGGAGAGGCAGAGAGCCACGTTTGCCACCTTGAGCTATTCTGAATAATTGTTTTCACAGGGTAGGGTAGGGGGCCCCAGGGGGCCCCAGGGGTGAATTTATAGAACCAAGGTTTGGGAACCAAAATGTTTCTAAACCAGTGGAAAAGAGTGAGTTCACACTATCCAAAGGATGCCTCATAAAATGTTTTTTTTTTTGCTTCGAAAGGAAGTCCAGCCCCCATTTTGGATTATTCTTTGCAATTCAAGTGTGTGTACACACACATATTTGCATGTGGTGACGGGGAACTGTTTCACTTTATTGTGCTGTGGTTTTGCTTGTGTTTCCTAACCAAATGGCCATTGGCCTTCCGAAAGGGTTTTGAGCAAGCAAAGGTCAGGAGTGAAGCAGGGGGGACTGATTCACTAACGTGCCACCGCCACCCCTCCTGCTGCTCCCAAAATGCCTGTTTTACGAAAGGGTCGTCCTGGATTTATTTTATCTTTTTGCAAGTTGCAATTAGGAGCTTAAATCCTGCCCCTGCATTACCCTTCCCAGAAAGGGGTGCCTGCTGTGGTTTTGCAACCCCACCATACTCAGGTAATTCTCTCCCCCACTCAGCCCCCTCTCATCTTAGCAGGTGCCTTCAACCACGACGAGAGAGTCAGCGCAACTCAATGCTTTGCAACTGCGGCACTTTGTGGCTTTTCTATCCGTAGGGAGAGAAAAATATTAGAGTGACCCACAGCTTGAACTGCCAGGAAAAGCTGAAAGCTGTGTCTGGATGCTGTGTTTTGTTTGATGAGTTCTTCTTCTTCTTTCTTTTCTTTCCTAAACAGCAGGCACCCTCCAGCCCAGATCAAGACTACAGTGGAGGCAAAACGTTTTCAAATTCCCTCTCCTCACCCATGCTTCAGTCCTGACCTAGATCCCCATTCGCACATGCCTCTTATTTAGCAAAGAAAAAGAACCTAAGGTGCTGAACCTAAGGCGTAGCTCCAGACCAGTGCTGAAGCAACATTTCAGCTCACCCCTGCCTAGGGAGCCGCTGTCCAGCCCAAACCTGCATCTTACTCCAAGGGGAGCTCTCCATGGTCCTAACCCTTAGCTGTCTGGCTTGTATCTTCTCCTATTTGGTTTAAAGACCGCCGTGGGTTCCAGTCTGGAACAGAAGACACAGAAAGGTCACAAATGGATGTTGCAGCGTTCAAACTGGGACTGCATCCATGTATATTATATATCATTGCTCATTTCCGTTCCCAGAATGTATCCAGCCCCTGTAACATCTAAAAACCTGTAACACCTACCTGAAGCGTAGTAACTGAACAGAAGCAACTGAAGTTTAAAAGAAGCTGTGCTTGATTAGAAGTCCACAACATCAGTTAGATTTAGTCTAAATATTATTAGGTGAACGGTTATCTGAAATAACATTATAACCTGAAGTATCCTTTGTTTTACCCACTTTGTGTCATAAACTTCCTTTGTTTAATAACATCTTTCTTGTTTATTTGATCAAATCCAGCCTGAGACTCCAAATCATTAAGTTTTCCCTCACACAAGTCCCCCACTAGATAATCTGGGGGTGATTTGTAGAAATTGGTGTGATTGGGGTACTGTGAGGTGGTTGCGTTATATTTAAGTGACGGCCAGCCGAGCGGCGACAGGGGGTAAAGTGCCATTGCGCCGTCACACAGACAGGCAGAGGGGGGTTTGCCTTCCAGGCAGGGCAGAGACCTTGAAAGGTTTCATTGCACAAAGAGCAGTGCCGGATTTACTTATAAGCTAAACAAGCCATAGCTTAGGGCCCCACTCTCTTGGGGGCCCCCAAAAAATTAAAAGGAAAAAAACTGGATGTAGACTTCCAAAATACAAGATAAAAAACAAATAAAATAAAACCTACATACAGCAACAGTGTTTTGTGTTGTGTAGACTCCTATGATGTAAGTAATGGGCCTCGCCTGCTCCCTAAAATATCACTGGTTTACTCATTTCTATATATAGGGTGCCTACATTCTGCATGGACTGGTTCAACAATTACTTTGATAAAATATATATTGTTATGTGCAAATGGCTTTAGATACCTGTTAGGTCCATAAATTACCATATAGCATATACTCGACACAAAAAACAGCGACAATTTGTTGTTGACAAAGGATAGCTGGACATATAAAGGGCCCCATTACCTTCAGTAGCTTAGGGCCTCATCAAACCTAAATCTGGCCCTGCTCCGACAGACCACATCCATCAGGCCTCTTTTCTCTCAGCTGTCATCTGGAGGCAGCCATTTTACCAGGGATAGGAAGCAGAGTGTTCCTTGTATCAGCTTTGCTGGATGCCTGGCTTCATCAAGCACATCTTGCCTCTGAACTATGCCTGCTGGTCTATACAGGAACAACCATCTAGAAATTTGTGTCTGAGTTTTGAGTTTTATTTTCCTCTTCCCTCCTTTTCCCCCTTTTTCCTTGTGTGTTGTTTCTTTATTTATTTCTTTATTGATTGATTAGAATGTAAGCCTGCAGGTACAGTAGTACCTTGGGTTAAGAACTTAATTCGTTATTAACCTGAAACTGTTCTTAACCTGAGGTACCACTTTAGCTAATGGGGCCTCCCGCTGCTGCCACGCCACTGGAGCACGATTTCTGTTCTCATCCTGAAGCAAAGCTTTTAACCTGAGGTACTATTTTTGGGTTAGCGGAGTCTGTAACCTGAAGCGTCTGTAACTTGAAGCGTCTGTAACCCGAGGTACCACTGTACTTGAAGGTGTCTTGTTTTGATTTAATGTAAAAAGTACCCCGGACGGTTAAGTCCAGTCAAAGGTGACTATGGGGTTGTAGCGTTCATCTCGCTTTCAGACGAGGGAGCCAGCGTTTGTCCACAGACAGCTTTCTGGGTCATGTGGCCAGCAGGACTAAACTGCTTCTGGCGCAATGGAACACCGTGACGGAAACCAGAACGCACAGAAACACTGTTTACCTTCCCGCCACAACAGTACCTATTTATCTACTGCTCTGGTGTGCTTTCAAACTGCTAGGTTGGCAGGAGCTGGGACCAAGCAACAGGAGTTCACTCTGTTGTGGGGATTTGAACCGCTGACCTTCCGATCGGCAAGCCAAAGAGGCTCAGTGGTTTAGACCACAGCACCACCCGTGTCACAAGCCAAGCCCAGAAGAAGGTGGTGCAAGATTCTGCATGCCAAGAAGCTCAGCTTTCCTTTCCTATTCTTTCAAAGTATTTACTCAGGGTGGCAGAGAAGTCAAGTGTTGGATTTTCCGTGTTTTACATAACACCTTGCCCCTCCCCATTATTAGCAGAAAGAGGGTGTATTATTGAAAGCCAGCAAACGAGCAAATTTCCATTCCATTTACAGAGGCCGGAGCGTTCAGCTTGACAAAACACAGAAATTTATACAGATTTATGACAGTGGGCATCTTAAGTTCCGAGAATCATCAGCAACACTCGACTGAAGTAAGAGCTCATTTGAAAGACGGCACTCAGCATGGGCTGACAAGTGGGAAATGGTTATCATTTTCAACAGCACTCAAAAACGATGCCTTTCAGAGTATACACCAGCATTATGGATTTAGGAGCTCAGGAGATTACATGGTGGAGCCCACCCAGCTGTTTTCGCGGGAGGTGAGATTTGAACTCTTGTCTGCTGAAATCCGTCCAGACCAGCAATTGTGGGTGATGGGCCAGAAGAACTGCAAAAGTTCTGGGAGGTAAGTTTTCCAAGGAGAAACTCAATGCATGTATTATTATTATTATTATTATTATTATTATTATTATTATTTTATTAATTTTTTGTACTGTCCTCAGGGCAGTTCACAACATAAAATCTAAAAAACCACACAAAATACATAATAAACGTAAAAACAAAAACAGACCAATAGTCCCCACTCCCACAATACATTTAATACAATTAGTCTAGTAATCGCTCTTGAACCTCTCTGGACCCAGGATTCACAGATGCTGTAGGAACCCTATTCTTGGGAAACAGGAATGAGTTAATTGTCTTGGGAAACAGGAATGAGTTAATTGTCGCACCTTGTGGTCATAGTCATCGTTTCTCTGATGGCTATTTTTGGGATGGGGAAAGTCATCTTACCGCGTGACCCCAGGGCTCCATTTCTGTAGTCTGTGATCTTGACATGTATCCAAATGACTTTTGCACCTTGGTGGGTCTTGGGAGTGGTGGGCTTCTCCAGGGCTCCCCCCTGTCAGGGGCTGGGCAGAGCAGGAGGAATGGTGGAGACCGCCTCCCCATCTGGACCCTTCCAGGGAGGAGGAAGAGGAAGACAGTATAGATTTACAACAGGGGGTTGAGGGAGGTCATAACTCAGGGGCAGATGAGGGGGAAAGTTAGAAAATCATGGAAGAGGAGGAGAAGGAGGCAGAACCAGAACAGCAGCTGGCTGACACATTGTCTCTGGAAAGCATTCCAGACCCTCCTTCTCCCAGAACCCGGCGAGCCTTAAAAGTAGGAGAACAAAGAACTGAAAGACAGAAGGCACTTAGCAGTACCCATAGAAGACGTGATGATGATGACGGATGAGGAAGTGGGAGAGTCAGAGGGTGGAGATTCACTTGGGACAACACCATTATCCAAGAGGCTGGGTTCTATAGTCTCTCTCTGTAAAATTTGAAAGTGGTGCATGCTCTAGTTATCTCCCGCTTGGACTACTGCAACACGCTCTACGTGGGGCTACCTTTGAAGGTGACCCAGAAACTACAACTAATCCAGAATGCAGAAGCTAGACTGGTGACTGGGAGTGGCCACCTAGACCACATAACACCGGTCCTGAAAGACCCACATTGGCTCCCAGTACGTTTCCAAGCACAATTCAAAGTGTTGGTGCTGACCTTGAAAGCCCAGTATACCTGAAGAAGCCTCTCCACCCCTATCATTCAGCCTGAACACTGAGGTCCAGCTTCAAGGGCCTTCTGGTGGTTCCCTCACTACGAGAAGTAAAGCTAAAGGGAAGCAGGCAGAGGGCCTTCCCGGTAGTGGCACCTGCCCTGTGCAACACCCTCCCATCAGATGTCAAGGAAATAAACAACTATCTGACTTTTAGAAGACATCTGAAGGCAGCCCTGTTTAGGGAAGTTTTTAATGACTGATGTTTTAATGTATTTTTAATCTTTTGTTGGAAGCCGCCCAGAGTGGCTGGGGAAACCCCGCCAGATTGGTGGGGTATAAATATATTATTATTATTATTATTATTATTATTATTATTATTATGATGATGATGATGATGAAACTTTTCCTTGTCTTTATACTTTCCTGGGCAACCAGCCGGGAGCCACTGACAGCATTCTGACACCACCAAATTCATCTCAAGGCTGGAATTCTGCGCTGTGAGGCCTTCCCTGTGGAGAAGACCTTCCTTCTGCTTCACTCATCTGCAGGAGAACTGAAACTTGCCATGATACCCCCCCCCCCAAAAAAAAAGATGCTGAAGTAAACAGATTCTTGTCAGGCTCTCCTGCCAGACCAAGAGTGACAGACTCTGCAGCATCTACCCAAAAGACAATTTGTTCTCTGGAGTCACACAACTCCTTTTGATTCCTCCTTGTGAGGAGTTTTCTGTCATCTTGCCTGTGCCTGAGAATAACACTGTTTACAATGTAGACCTTCCGACCCTCAAGAAGCCAAGGCCAATCCCTTTGAAGCCAGACTGTCCTGGTTCCTCAGGCAATTGTATCTATATTTAAATCTCCCCTCAAACATCTTCCTCTCCAAAAAATTGCAGGATGCAGGAAGAAAGGGCAGTACTGTGGAAGCTGCAATTGGGCTAGTGGGTCACTGTCCATGCAGAAGCATTTCTGGGTCGTCGTTCTTCCTAGTGGGTGGAATTTGTTGCCATGGCAAATATAGTTTTCAGTGCTGGAAACCAGGCAAAGGTATGAGGACTGTGTGGGTGGGTGGGTGGGTGGGTGTGGGTGTGTTTAAGGATAATTATGCAAGGAAATTTATTTGCACAACGAGGACATAAATTTCTGGTTGTTGTTTTTAACGTCACTCAAGTCTGCTAGAAAAGCAGGTTTCTGCAACCTGAAACCCCCACCCCATTCTGAAATATGAGGAAGATAGTAAACAAGATGATTAAGGGTCTGGAAACCAAGCCTTATGAAGAGTGCTTGAAGGAGCTGGGTATGTTTAGCGTCAATGAGAGGAGACTGAGAGGAGATATGATTGTTGTTGTTGTTTAGCTGTTTAGTCATGTCCGACTCTTTGTGACCGCCTGGACCAGAGCACGCCAGACACTCCTGTCTTCCACTGCCTCCCGCACTTTGGTAAAACTCACGCTGGTAGCTTCGAGAACACTGTCCCACCATCTCATCCTCTATCGTCCCCTTCTCCTTGGGCCCTCAATCTTCCCCAGCATCAGGTCTTTCCCAGGGAGTCTTCTCTTCTCATGAGGTGGTCAAAGTATTGGAGCCTCAGCTTCAGGATCTGTCTTTCCAGTGAGCGCTCAGGGCTGATTTCCTTCAGAATGGATAGGTTTGGTCTTCTTGTAGTCCATGGGACTCTCAAGAGTCTCCTCCAGCACTATAATTCAACAGCATCAATTCTTTGGCGATCAGCCTTCTTTATGGTCCAGCTCTCACTTCCATACATCACTACTGGGAAAGCCATAGCTTTAACTATAGGGACCTTTGTTGGCAAGATGATGTCTCTGTTTTTTAAGATGCTGTCTAGGTTTGTCATTGCTTTTCCCCCAAGGAGCAGGCGTCTTTTAATTTTGTGACTGTTGTCAATATATGATAGTCATCTTCTAATATCTCAAGGAAGAGGAAGCTTGTTTTCTCCTGCTCTGGAGGGTCGGACTCGAACCCATGGCTTCAAGTTACAAGGAAGGAGATTCAGACTAAATATACGGAAAACATGTTGAAAAACCTTCTGACAGAAAGAGCTGTTCAACTGTGGAATGGTCCCCCTCGGGAGGTTGTGGACTCCCCTTCCTTGGAGGTTTTTAAGCAGAGGTTGGATGGCCATGTGTCATGGACTCTTTAGCTGAGATTCCTGCATTGCGGGGGTTGGACTAGATGACCCTTGCATCCCTTCCAACTCCACAGTTCTATTATCTTACACGGATATTGTCAAAGATAATTCAGGTGAATTAGCAGCCCACTTCCAAGTTCCACTAAGGTACAGAGGTCATTTTGATGCATCTCAAGATCCTAGGATCACCCGCTAGGATGACTTATCCCATCCCAAAAACAGCCATCAGAGGAACGATGACTGACTGCATAGACCCTTGACCCAGCTTCTCTCATTCCTGTTTCCCAAAAATCGGGTTCCTATAGCATCCATGAATCCTGGATCCAAATAACTTCAAGAGACAGACAAACAAATCATTTTCCAAAATATATCGGAGAGAGAGAATTTGTCATCTGCTTTCAGGGTTAAAATGCCTTGCAGTGCTCTAATTTCCCTATTTTACTGTGATTTTATACTGTTAACCACCTCACAAATTAGCTTGATTAAAACAAGCAACATGTAAATACTTCAGATAATAATGCCTCAAATAAATAATTTTTCTTTAAAAAAAAATCTCCCCACTTTCACGGCTCATATATCTTTCAAGCTTATCTCCACAGCAGCAAGGGTATGGAAACCAAAATTCTCAAGAAGCTGACTCTAGAGTCCAAATCCCACGCTTACCACCACACGCGAAAAGAGGCAGATATTCCTTTATTTACAAAACGGTTGAATTGCTGCTCCAGTTCAAAGTAATATACATGAAAGGGATTAAGCCACATAAAACCAAACGATAAAAATCACAGCATGCCATTGCAGACACTTAGCCAAAACACAGAAAGTGAGCCGAAGTTGGAAGGCAAACTTAAAAAAACAGTCAACATGGGAAGAGAAATGTATTATATTCTGGCAGTGGGATGAGGGCAGCGAGGGGTCAACCGGTATGCTAAGCTGTTCTCCTGACTCCTATCTCCCCGCTTCCCCACGGAAAATTCACCGCTCATTCTATCCGTGGCAAGAAGTTCAAATGGGGATCCTAACACAGCACAGCCCAGAATGCCCCTGGTTGAAGAACCAGGTGGCCTTGGAGAGCCGTTTCTGAGCCGCTGCCTGCTGTACCCCGTGGCCCACCCAAACCCATCAGTTCTGGGCAATTTAGGCAGTTGCTCAGACACGAGGGACTGGCCCATACTTTCATTTGGAGCCTAAATTTTAGAGAAGCCACAAGGCAATCCTTGCTTGCTTCTATTCTACTCAGTGACATAGCATGGGTTGCTAGGGTCCGGGGCAAAGCAGTATCATCCTGGAATGAAGGGGCAATAGCTCAATGATCTGAGTGGCAGCCGCGGTGCCCTGTGCGTGTCAAGCACAGCGGAGAGCAGGGCAGGATTGGTCGGGAGAGGCTAGCCTTCTGAAGTCCATTCAGAGGGCACCCTGGCAACCAACTGTTGCCCAAATCTGCCCCCCAGTCTGCTGTGTGAACACTGAGAGATTTTATGTGTGAGGGGCAGGGCATGCCATTTATTTATTATGACTGCTTTCTCTTTTTTCTTTTGAAATGCTGTGCCCCTAAGAATGTTACACCCAGGGCTACTGCCACCCGTGGCCCCACCCATGCTGTTGTCAGCAGTTCAGCTTACACTCGAGTAGGACCCTGGCAGAGACACATGCCCGACTGTCATGTTCCCTCACTCCTGGTTGACCGTTTGGGAGCTTCAAAAGCTTTCCTCAGCCCGAACATCACAGCAACCAACCGACCAACCGATGCCAACCGACACCGGCACACTTAGGGATCCACAGAGTTTGTGCATCATGCGTGACAGACCTCAGCAACTCAGCATTTTGGCTAATCTACTTTATTTACATATAAACACACACAAAGCACTGCAACATGGCTCCCTCTCTCTCTAGCATCAGACAGCAAAGAGAAAAAGAACAAAGGACAATAGTCCCACTTCACGGGACACAGTAACGCAAACATCCTGTCTCTGTCACTTCCCACTCTGTGGAGTCAAAACATAAGCTGTCATGTGAAAGACAATAATCCCATGACTGCAACCATGGAGCAGGAATTCTAACAGCTATGCCACTGATGTTACCTCTCTCCTCACTGCAAATTACCTATCACCTCTCTGCTTGCTGAGGCCGAAGGCATTGTCAGGACCCGAGGGCACCTGAGGCTCTGCATCTATTAGAGGCTTTGCATTTGGGGTGGCCCCACAATGCATCTGGGATCTTAGAAGCCTTTTTGGGATCTCTAAGCCAGTGTTTCCCAAGTCACTGCGTGCTCCTTTGGAGAGTTCAGCCATACTAGACTAACCCCTTCTCAAGCAAAGATAATTTGGGGCTAGCTTTTACAATGCTTTCTGATCTCCGAATTGTTTTCTGCAGCTGGGGGGGGGGGGAAATACGATGGAGTAAAGTAGAAATTCAAGCCATGTACCCTTGAAACCCCTTGCACGTACCCCTGTACCACATTATGTGAATGCAGCGCTGTAAGGGAAAGTTCCCATTGCTGAAGGTTGTGCCTTGAAAGAAAGACTTCATACAATGTGTTGTGCAATGAATTTCTGGGATTCTTTAGAAGATGTTGCGCTATGGGTCTGGGGGCCAAATGCAGTTTTCCAGGTCTCTCTGCCAAGACAGATAAAGAACAGACTTCTTCATGTAGTGCACAGTTAAACCATGGAACTCCTGTTAGAATTCCTGCTCCATGATTGAAGTCATAGGATTGTTGTCTTTCACATGACAATATATGCTTTGACTCCATGGAGTGGGAAGAAGAAGAAGAAGAAGAGTTTGGATTTGATATCCCACCTTTCACTCCCCTTCAGGAGTCTCAAAGCGGATAACATTCTCCTTTCCCTTCCTCCCCCACAACAAACACTCTGTGAGGTGAGTGGGGCTGAGAGACTTCAGAGAAGTGTGACTGGCCCAAGGTCACCCAGCAGCTGCATGTGGAGGAGCGGAGATGCAAACCCAGTTCCCCAGATTACATGACTACCGCTCTTGACCACTACACCACACTGGCTGTGATGGAGACAGGATGTTTGTGTTACTGTGTTCCATGAAGTGGGACTATTGTCCTTTGTTCTTTTTTTCTCTTTGCTGTCTGCTGCTAGAGAGAGAGGGAGCCATGTTGCAGCGCTCTGTGTGTGTTTATATGTAAATAAAGTAGATTAGCCAAAATGCTGAGTTGCTGAGGTCTGTCACACAAGTTGCGCAAACTCTGCAAATCCCTAAATGTGCCGGTGTCTGTTGGCATCGGTCGCTGTGATGTTCAGGCAGAAGAAAGCTTTTGAAGCTCCCGAACGATCAACCAGGAGGGAGAGGACATGCCAGTCGGGCATGTGTCTCTGCCAGGGTCCTACTCGAGTGTAGGCTGAACTCCTGACAACTCCTTCCCACAGGAGGCAGCGAGGGGCACCAGCCTAGCGTTAAAAGAAGACTGGACATATTCATTGACAAGAGGGCTATTGATTGCTACTAACCATGATGGCTATCCTCCGCCTCCATGGTCAGAGGCAATAATGATTCTGAATACCAGTTGCAGGAAACCAGAGGACATGAGAGGGCTCTTGTGTTCAGATCCTGGGTTTCCCACAGGCAGAGGTGGAGCTAGCTTTGCACCTGGGGGTGGAGTGAGAATCCCAGGGGGCGGGGCGAGCATCCCTCAGGGATGACACCCGGGGTGGACTGCAGCCATCACACACCCCTTCCTCCGCCAGTGCCCACAGGCATCTTGTTGGCCACTGTGAGAACAGGATTCTGGTTTAGATTCAGCAGACTTTCCCTATGTCCTTCTGACACACAAACACACCCACACACTCTACACACCGAATCTGTGGGCTCCACACCTCTCCCAATTTCTTACTTCTTTTCCTTTTTTAATACCCTAGACAGACACCCTCTGAAACACCCTAACTCCGCACAGGAAAGTTGTGCGTGCGTCAGAAAACTCCAGCCGCCTCTCTCGGAAGACAAAAACAACATGGCAGGTCAAATCTGCATTATGCTGACAATATATTACTGTGTGCAAACATTTCCTGAAGACGTGTCGCAGACTACAATCTGAAACAATGAGGTGGGAAGTTCCAAATAGCTTCTGATGAATGTAATGGCAGCGAAATTACTGTAGATAAGAAATCCGGAGAGCAGGGGCAGCCGTGACAAATGATGGAGGAGTCAAACGTGACATCCTTCAGACAACTTTGCTTTGGGAAAGACAATGAAAGTGAAGCGGTACAAGAATGAGAATTGCGGAGAGGCCAAGCAAAGCAATGCATGATAGATGAGCAGCCCCTCGGAGCACTCTGCTGCCCCCCCACCCTGACACACACAGAGAGACTCATGGGAAATAAGAGAAAGTCACCCCAGGATCTGCTCTGCACCCCAAACTATTGCTCTGCTGGAATTTATTTATTTTTGAAATACAGTGGACGTTCGGGTTGCAAACGTGATCTGTGTGGGATGCATGTTCGCAACCCGCAGCGGGGCCTCTGCACGGGTTGCGATTCAGTGCTTCTGCGCATGCGCAAAGCGTGATTTTAGCACTTCTGCATATGTGCGGCCCCCGAAACCCGTGCCGGTACTTCTGGGTTTCAGCAGGTCCGTAGCCTGAAAAAACACACCCTGAAGCGCCTGTAACCTGAGGTATAACTGTAGCTTTTTTTAAAAAAAAGGTGTTGTCAGGAGCTCAGGAGCAGAGGCACAGGAGAGGGAGGAAATGGAGAGCGAGGGGGAGGAATCCGAGGGGAGCGTAGGCGGTGACAGTGATCAGAGGGATTCCATGAGCCTCTCCAGCGAATCGGAAGATTCACAGAAGGGAGCGCCGATGGCCAGGGCAAGGGGGGTGCCAAGGGGGAAACCCCAGAAGGAAGGGGCCAGCGGGGACTCCCAGAGCAGCAGTTGGAAATCAGGACCAGCTTCCCCACCAGAGCGCAGTGGGGGGGAGGAGTCCCAGGCATCGGGACCAGTGTTCTCACCACCAGAGAGAGGAGATGAGTCAGGATTGACCACGCCTCCATCGGAGAGCGGGGAAACGGTCAAGAGGAAAGTTACCGGCTGGGCGCGCGCGCCAAGTTCAAATGTACAGGCGAGCGGCACAGCCGGTAGCCCGGATAGGGAGCCAGGTCCTAAAGCCCGCCGGAAGGAGGGGCAAGACTCAGGGGGGTCAGCGTCAGAAGAGTCCAGAAAGGAGGAAACCCCAGGGGGCAGAAGGACCCAGAGGAGGAAAGAACAACGGAAGAGGTGGAGTAAGGCTAGAGTCTTAAACTGGTGTCTAGGAGGCAGAGACTCAGATGGAGCTTCGCCGGTCTAGGTTCTAAGACGTAGAGTTGCACGCTGCGGTTTGGAAATGGAAACTAATCTTCAATAAACATTTTTATACGTTATTACTGAATAGCGTTGGTCCTCTGTGAGCTGGGACCTAGAGGCAACTCTGACAGGTGTTTTTTTCTAATTTACATTTCAAAGATAACCATTTAGACAACCTTAAATCAACGACTTCCTTTCTTCTCTTTCTGTGGTTCATTTTGCATACCATACACCCCTGCGTATTTTACATGAAGTAATCTATTGTTACACCATCAAAACATATTTACACTGTTGAATTTATCTTAATGCTACCGGTGTTTTTAAATGTACACAACTTTCACCCAAATAATCAGCAAACATTTTCCAGTCTTCTTTAAACGTATATTCTTCTTGTTCTCTTATTCTATATGTTAAGTATGCAAGCTGTACATTGTTGTTGTTTAGTCATTTAGTCGTGTCTGACTCTTCATGACCCCATGGACCAGAGCGCTTGAAGGAGCTGGATATGTTTAGCGTCAATGAGAGGATACTGAGAGGAGATATGATTGTAGTTGTTGTTGTTTAGTCGTTTAGTTGTGTCCGACTCTTCGTGACGCCCTGGACCAGAGAATGCCAGGCACTCCTGTCTTCCACTGCCTCCCGCAGTTTGGTCAAATTCATGTTTGTAGCTTCAAGAACACTGTCCAACCATCTCGTCCTCTGTCGTCCCCTTCTCCTTGTGCCCTCCATCTTTCCCAACATCAGGGTCTTTTCCAGGGAATCTTCTCTTCTCATGAGGTGGCCAAAGTGCTAGTGCCTCAGCTTCAGGATCTGTCCTTCCAGTGAGCACTCAGGGCTGATTTCCTTAAGAATGGAGAGGTTTTATATTTTTGCAGTCCATGGGACTCTCAAGAGTCTTTGGTTGGGACCTTGCTCGTTTTCCATTTTGGGGCTAGCAAAACACAGACTGCAATAGTGGCATACATAAATAATCTTTTTTGACACCTGGGAATTTCCATCTGAATTAACTCCAACAAAAAGGGGGGGTGTTGGAAAGGTACATTTAAACATTTTTTCCCAATTCATTATATATCATTTCCCAATACTCTATGCTGGAAATTTTTCCTGTGTTTACTTTTCCTGATCCATCTTCCATCAACCGATAAGGAAATTGATGGTCTGCATATTTCAGGCTGGGCAATATTTTCTTCCAAGCCCGAAGGCTGAGTTCCTTTGTGCAGAACCTTAGGGTAGCCATATGCTACTAGTGGGTGGAGCCAGCGGAAAAAGGGGTGGAGCTACAGTGGCCTTTGTACAGTAGACTCCATTCCAAGCACACAAGATCTTTCTACACATACACAAACACTGACCCCTTCTCAACTTCTACCCAAGTAAACGTAATCTTAGTTCAAGGACACGTTCCGGTCAGGTCAAAGCCCTCTAGGAAGTGAGGATTGGGGCCCGGGAAGGAAAGCCATGGCTTAGGGAGAGTCCAGAAGGCCAGATAACATACCCTCCAACACATCAAAGGCAAAAACCAGGACGTCATCTTCCCAGGATGCCATCTTCTCATTTTTTCCTCGCAAGAGGATGGCAGCCATTTTGGGTACTGTGATCTCGCGCAATTTTGCATTGCAATTCCTCCACCAAAAGAGGGCTTTTTCAGGCATGGTACCCCAAAACCACAGATTTTGGAGTGCTGCACAAAATCATGCCCCTCGTCCCCAAAAAATGCTTTTTCGGTGGGGGGATCACAGCATGAAATTGTGCAAGGTCACGGTGCCCAAAATGGCTGCCGGCCTCTAGTGAGAAAAAAAGAGGCTGGCCCATTTTTCTGGGACATTTGGAGGGTGTGGGATAATGAGGCCTAGTGAGTCACATTCAGTTTCCAGACCTGTGATTCCTCGCCCCTGAACAAGATGACCCTGCTGTGGCATAATGGGACTTTATCTGTTCAGAGGTGTCCACTCCGACCTCTGAGCTGAACCGTCTGTGTTCATGTTCCCACAAAGCCTGTGGGTTACAGACTGTCAGCCAAGCATTGCTGAGCTGTGTAATAAAAACCACCCCGTACAATTCTCAGGATGAAGGATAGAAGAAAGGTCTCAGGATGTTGGCCGGACCTCCTTCTGGCACCGACAGGCCCTTCTGAGAAGAGCCAACGAAACTGGTCTAAAGCAAACACCCTTTTCGCGGGGAAAAGGCAGCCGTTGGAAAGGGCACAGTGAGAGAAAGGCTTCCAGAGAAAACAGCAATTAATACTCTCAGGCGGTGACAGATGCTGGAGCTGTTTCTTTCAACATCATCAAACGCCAGCAGAATCAAACCCCTAGCATATAAATCAAAAGAAAACGAGGTCCTCATGGCCCCAGGGCTCGCTGTTTATTTCATTTGGAAATGCCCAGCCTGCTAGTCTTCCAAAAGATGACCTCAAACTGGGTGACTTCAGGCCTCATCCTGGAAACCATTGACCATGTTATCCTTCTGGGGCAGCTGTCTGAGTTAGGAGTGGGTGGCACCGCTTTGCGGTGGTTCCAGTCCTACTTGGATGGTCGTTTCCAGAGGTTGATGCTTGGGGAGTGCTCTTCAGGCCCATGAAACCTTCAATGTGCAGTTCCTCAGGGTTCACACTGTTTAACATGAAACCACTGAGTGGAGTTATTCAGAGGTTTGGAGTACCAGATAAAATATTGGGGTAGGCTGCATCCTGCATAATTGATCACATGCACACTATTTGGGTGGGCCAGACCCCCAGATATTTTATTGGGAAGCTGAATGGGCCTCAGTCCCTGGGAGTTGGCTTCTATGTTGACAGCAATATGCTGGTGACAAATGTCCTGGAATTAATACCTACTATAAATGACTGGCAGATCAAGATGATAAATTATGCTGAACTAGCTAGAATAACAGGAAGACTAAGAGACCAGGATGACCAGAAGTTTCATGAAAATTGGAACAAATATCTGACATATATAAGAGATAAGTATAGAACTTTGATGACTCTGGCAGGGTTGGAACAACTCTAACAGTGTTTGGCAAATATGTAAAGGAGATAAAAGACGTAACTTTAGAAATTATCTGATACTTACCAATGAAGTGAAGGGAAGTCCGAGGCTCGGCGGAGCCCAAAATAACTGTGTACTATATATATGATTCATGTAACAGCTATGTTATATGCAACTTATGTAATCTAGACTGTATATATGTATAATCAATGGAAAACCAATAAAAAATTATATGGGGGGGGGGGGAGAGAAATGTCCTGGATCATTGTCTTGCTTCGATAAAGCCACTTCCGCCTTGCAGAGAAGGTGGGGTTGTGGGCGTCACGCCCCGCCCCCCCACACGATTGGGGGAATCCCCAGCCGCATCACCCCTTGGCCAGCCAATTGGCTGGCTCTGGGGGCGTGGTCTGCCCTATTTAAGGCAGGACATAGCCAGGGATCTCCCTCTTCCCCCACCTACCAGCTGTTCCTGCTTTTCCCACCCTCCCGCCCTATAAGGTTTTCGTTCCTTGACCTTGCTATGGACCTTGGTTGGTCACTGTTGAGGGGCCTGGTAGGAATTTTTCCACTTGGCAAACTGGCACCAGCCACTTGGTTTTCGCCTACCTTGTAGCAAATCGTCACAACTTTTTGGGTATTGGCGGTTAGGCATTCATATAGTTCTGTAGATGGAAGAGGGGAGATAGCGCCATCACCTGCCCCGCATATTGAAGGGAAGTCCGATAAAGGATTCGGGGGCTGTCTGAAGCCTAGGGAGGTGAGGGCCTAAGGCACACCCCCTATCGGTGACCCCGGGGGAGTTCCTAGTTGATGTACATCAGCAGGACTCCCCCTACTGGTGGTTAACCCTTTCCAGACTTCAAGCAGACGGGCTGAAGTTGGATATAGTTGGTTAGGACCAATGCCTAAGCCAATACCACTCATTACCTACAACCAATAAAGTTGTGGCCTTATTTAGCCCATTAACCTTAATAATTGTGTCATATGTTTTTATTTCCACTGGGGGGGGGGGACTCGCCATGCAATTGACTGGATGAGAGCCAACAAACCGAAGCTCAATCCTTGATCTGATATAAAGGTAAAAGGTAAAGGAACCCCTGACCATTAGGTCCAGTCGTGGCCGACTCTGGGATTGTGGCGCTCATCTTGCTTTACTGGCCGAGGGAGCCGGCATACAGCTTCCAGGTTATGTGGCCAGCATGACTAAGCTGCTTCTGGCAAACCAGAGCAGTGCATGGAAACGCCGTTTACCTTCCCGCCAGAGTGGTACCTATTTATCTACTTGTACTTTGATGTGCTTTCAAACTGCTAGGTTGGCAGGAGCAGGGACTGAGCTACCCACAAATCCCTTGCAGGTACAAAGTTTGCTCCATCCTAGCACTGGACCAAAATGTGAAGGGTAATTATTTTCTGTCAAGTTCTCCTGGCAGGAGAGTGTGTGAAAAACTCTTCCATTTCAGCAGCTGAATATTTATTTATATTATTATTATTATTATTATTATTATTATTATTATTATTATTCCACTCCGTATCTGGAACAAAACGTGAAATCATTTTAATTGCTCTTATACATGAAATTGTTTTTGATAAGATCCATTGTGGATGGTTTAGACCTTCCTTGCTCTTAGCTTGTGGAATCCCTACTAGGCACTACATATGGGAAACGTTCCATCAATGAAATAAAGAACGAGCAGCAAATATAATCACGCTGCACACAAATCACATCTCTGGGACTTGCTTCCTCCTGAGTAGTCACACAGAGGATTGCCCTGTCACCCTCCTCATTCACAGATTGATTTGTTTACAACGTTCCAAATCAGTGTATCTCTAACATGGCTTTTGTTTTTGATGGATGGCTTGTATCTGCCTCTTAATTTCCTTTGCTACTCCGTTGCATCGTTTTGTCATAGTTGCATCCTCTGTTTTCCGTCATTCCAGGGAAGCCGCTTAAGCAAAATTCCACCTGGAAAGTGGATAAGGCATTCCCTACAAGAATGTATGCAGAATCTGGCGATCCCGGTCCACAGAAGAGCAAGCTGTGTGTGGAAATACACCTCCATCCATGAACCCCCATCTGGATTAGAACAAAGGAACCTGACTTAGATATGGCATCAGGTCATCTCTCCATCTAGCCCAGTATTGTTGGCAATGACTAGCAGCCGCACTCCATGATTTCAGGCTAGGGGTCTTTCCTGGTTCTCCTTAGAGCACTGAACTTGGGTCTTCTGCATGCAAGCGCTAGCAGTGAGCTACAGCCCTTTACTCAGGAATCAGGCCCTATATGGGATGGAGAAGAGATCTAGCATTTGAAGCCTATGAAGGTGTTGTCCTGGGATGCACGGGTTTTTGTATTCATCCAGAGCCCACCCAAACTGTTTCACTGCCTAGGGTGAAGGACAAGATGGAACATACACTATGTATGAAAATCTCCAGCTTGGCAGCTGCTGTATCTTACTCCAGAATTGGCTGCATCTACCATACGCACACTAGCTTGGGGACACAGGTGAGGCTGTGGGGCACACACAGTTCTGTCCTCTTCCTCCAATTACTGGAACATAGAACACTCCCTTATTCTTGAATCAGACTCACTGGTCCATCTATCTACTGATGGTTTTCATATTTCTAAACAAAAAAAATTCCTTCCAGTAGCACCTTAAAGACCAACTAAGTTAGTTCTTGGTATGAGCTTTCGTGTGCATGCACACTTCTTCAGATACCACTTCTTCATATTTCTAGTAATCCTTGAACTTCAAAATGGAAAGCATAATTCTGATGGTCAGAAAAAGAGGTTCAAAGACTCTCTCAAGGCAAATCTAAAAAAAAAAAAAAAAGTAGAATAAACATTGACAACTGAGAAACACTGGCCTGCAAGTAATCCAATTGGAGAACAGCCTTTACCAAAGGTGTCATGGGCGTTTGAACTCAGGACGAAAGGGAGAAACGTGCTAAGAGGAAGGCACGCTTGGCAAACCCTCACTGTGATCAACTCCCACCCCGGAAACCTATGTCTCCACTGTGGAAGGATGTGTGGATCCAGAATTGGCCTCCACAGTCATTTACGGACCCACTGTTAAGACTGTGTTCATGGAAGACAATCTTATTAGGCTACGAGTGATCACCAAAGAAGAAGATATAATTTTCGTTATATGATCATTTAAAAGAACAGACATGGGCAAATTCAAAGCTGCAGTTTCGGAGCTGTCTTCAAGGGTAACCCCACGCAAAACCCATTACTGTTATTCAGCTGGGAGCTCACCAACGCAGTGTGGCAGTGACACGATCCTTGCACAATCAGAAGCAAGAGACAGAAGCACCCGGTGCGAAAGGAGAAGCGGTGGAAATGAAAGGGGCAGACCACATGGCTTTGCTTGGAGAGGTCCGTCCACCTTTTCTGCCTGTCTCATAAACTGGTTGCATCTCTCCAAAGGATATGTGACCATTCTAATCCTTTGTTCCCAGTCTGGTTTCATTTTCATCTCTTATCAGCCCGGCCCCAAAAAGCTCTATTTTAAAAAGAGGGAAGTCGGCACAGACGCATGTGAGAATGTGCACCCAGGAGATAAATGTCTCCATTGGGACTGATTAACTAGTAAACCTGTTTTCCAGAAGTTGCTGATTATTTCTGCAGAGAAGTGAGCTTGCCTGCTGAATTAACAATGAATTTGCAGAGATGTCCCAGCTTCTGTTGGCTCCATTAAATTTCCCACAGAGTGAAATGACTCCAGCTTTCACGGCTTTCATGTTTGAGAGAAAAAAAGAACCACGTCATACCAGAACAACCATCCAGTCCCACTGCCATTTTTCCACAGTAAGGATGTGGTGGGTGTGAGAGAGATTGACTGACTGAACCCCCAAAATGCTCACTAATGGTTCCTCGTCATCTTGGGGGGAAAGTGACAACTGGGGTGACGTGCAGTTCTCTCCTGGGTCCATTGTTGTTCACCATCTTTGTAAACGACTTGGATGAAGGAATTGAGGGGACGATCATCTAATTTGCAGATGACACCAAACTGGGAGGGATAGCCAGTGCCGGAGAAGACTGAATTGGGATTCAAAATGACCTTAATAGATTGGAGAACCGGGTGCAAGCTAACAAAATGAATTTCAATAGAGGCAAATGTCAGATTCTGCACATAGGCAGGAAAAACCACCTGCTCCAATATAAGATGGCGTTCACCTGGCTTCCTGGTAGTACAAGTGAAAAAGATCTAGGGGTTTTCGTGGACCACAAGCTTAAGACTGTGTGATGATGATGATGATGATGATGATGATGATAATTTATATCCTGCCCTCCCCAGCCAAAGCCGGGCTCAGAGTGGCTAACAACAGTAAAACTAACACAGCATTCTAAAATCAATTCATTCTAAAATCAATTCAGAATCAAATTCATGGCAACCATTGGACTAGAGTTCTGTGAGGATTACCAAAGGAGGGGGTCCGACTGTGCCTTGGCGAAAGGCCAGGCGGAACAGCTCCATCTTGCAGGCCCTGCGGAAAGCTGTCAAGTCCCGCAGGGCCCTAGTCTCTTGTGACAGAGCATTCCACCAGATCGGGGCCACAGCCGAAAAAGCCCTGGCTCTGGTTGAGGCCAGCCTAACCTCCCTGTGGCCAGGGACCTCCAAGATGTTTTTGTTTGAAGACCGTAAGGTCCTCTGTGGGACATACCAGGAGAGGCAGTCCCGTAGGTACGAGGGTCCTAGGCCGTATAGGGCTTTAAAGGTTAAAACCAGCACCTTAAGCCTGATCCTGTACTCCATGGGAGCTAGTGCAGCTGGTATAGCACCGGGTAAATGTGATCCCACGCCGAGGACCCCGTAAGGAGTCTCACCACGGCATTCTGCACCCGCTGGAGTTTCTGGGTCAGTCTCAAGGGCAGCCCCACGTAGAGTGAGTTACAGCAGCAAAAAGAGCTGAAGTTATTCTAGGCTGCATCAATGGAAGTATAGTGTCCAGATCAAAGGAAGTAATCAGGCTGCTCTATTCTGCCTTGGTAAGGTCACATCTAGACTACTGTGTCCAATTCCGAGTGCCACAATTTAAAAAGGATACTGACCAGCTGAAACGTGTGCAGAGGAGGGCAACCAAGATGATCAAGGGTCTGGAAACCAAGCCTTATAAGGAAAAGTTGTGGAAATTGGGTATATTTAGCTTGGACAAGAGGATAGTGAGAGGTGAAAGCCATCTTCAAATATCTCAAGGGCTGTCACATGGAAGAAGAAGCAAGATAATTTTCTTTTTTTAAAAATAATAATATTTATTAAGTGTCAGGGTTTCAGGGACAGAGAGCGAGGGGGAGGGGTCCCAGGGCGACGAGGAAGAGGACGACGACGACCCGAGGTTGTCAGTGAGTCCGTCAAGTGAATCCGAGGATTCCCAAAAGGGAGCCCCCCTGGTCAGACCAAGGGGCAGTAGAGAGGGAAGCAGTCAGAAGCAGGGGAACGAAGAGGGAATCCCCAGTGGGGGTTGGAGATCGGGACCGGCCTCTCCGTCGGAACGGAGTGAAGGGGGTGGAGTTGCCAGTGTGTCAGAAAGAGCAGAACAGGAAGCAGAGAGGGGAAGGAGTTCGGAGCAGAACGTCCTGCCGGAAGGGGAGGAGTGTAGTACCGAGAGTAGCATAACGGTCGAAAGGAAGGTCAGAAGCAACGTACGCGCGCCAAGTTCAAATGTGGAGGCGCGCGGAAATGAGGAGAGCCCTGAGGAGGAGCCTGGTCCCAAAGCACGAAGGAGGGGGGAGCAGGCGTCAGAAGACTCAGCCTCGGGGGAGTCCCGGAGGGAGGGAGCACAGGGGGGCAGGAAGACCCTGCGGAAAAGGAAGGAGAGGAAAAGGTGGAGCAGTACAAGCCTCTTAAGCTGGTGCAGGGGCGGGACTGACTCAGAGGGGACTTCTAACATCTAAGGGTAACAGATGCTGAGCCACGGAGCTTGGATGTAACGACAACAATGTTCTTCAATAAAACCTTTTGTATATAACTTGGACTGGATTTTGGTCTCTTGTGAGCTGGGACCTCGGGTGGCTCTGACATTAAGTTTTTGTTTACACAATAAAAAACATACATAATAACATAGTATTTTCCAATATCCACATTTCATTCTCCTCTTTGGACTTCCTCACATCTCTTGTTCCTGCATCCTAAATTCATAAATTTTACTAGCAAATTATTAACTTGTTTGACTTCATATAATATATTTTTCCAATATTTAAATCTCAGATTTTAGAATTTAAATCACTCTTTTGGAGACTTAGTTATATGAATTTATCCAAAATTTGTCTTTTCTTTCAATTACAATTAGATTTGTATTACTTGTAACTAAATTGTTGGAGCCATTCTATTGCTAATCTTACATCTTTCTTAACATTCATACTATTTACAATATTTTTGTAGATAGTCCTTAAATTTCTTCCATTCCTCCTCCATCAGTTCTTCTCCCAGATCTCGGATTCTGCTAGTCATCTCCGCCAGTTCCATATAGTCCATCAGTTGCATCTGCCATTCTTCCAGTGTGGGCAAATCTTGAGTTTTCCAGCTTTTGGCGATGAGTATCCTTGCGGCTGTTGTAGCATAAATAAAAAAGGTTCGATCCTTCTTTTGCACACTCTGGCCGACAATGCCTAAAAGAAAGGCCTCTGGTTTCTTAGGGAAGGTATACTTAAATACCTTTTTCAACTCGTTATATATCATTTCCCAGAAACCCTTCACTCTAGGACAGGTCCACCAGAGGTGAAAGAATGTTCCTTCAGCTTCTTTACACTTCCAACATTTATTGTCAGACACATGATATATCTTTGCAAAGCAAGATAGTTTTCTTTTGCTCCAGAGGTGAGAACTCAAACCAATGGTTCAAGTTACACTATGGTTACCATATTTTTTCAATGAACACTTTTTTTTTGAAGCTGAGTAGCAACAGGGAGTCAGTAGTGGGGATGGTGAGGCAAAAGACCCTGGGCCCAAGCGCACATGCATATTTCACAGAGTGCCCTTCTTTTGCACTCTGTGAAACATAAATGCGCAGAGTTTTTGAAAAACTGGGCAACGGCGTGCCCACGACTCGCGAGTCTCCCCTGATCTCTTGCCTGCTTCCCCCCTTGTTTTGACTGAAGGGCTTTGCACCTTGCCTGACAGAGAAACCGCTCACCTTGCACCCCTCCTGGGCAATGGCCGCCCACCCGCAACTCCCAAGCCTCCCCCAATCTGTCAAAACAAAGGGAGAAGGAGATCTGTACCGCCGGACGTCCCCATTTCCCCCTCGGCAGTGGTGGCAGCAGCGAGAAGCTCCTGAAGCCAGCCAGAGCCAAGTGCGCTACCAGGTTGGCTCCGGGCTGCTGAGGCTGCCGCTGCCACGTTTCCCGGGGACAGATTTGCAAATCTGGGGACTGTCCCTGGGAACCGGGAATGTCTGGTAACCCTAAGTTACAAGAAAGGAGATCCTGACTAAACATCAGGAAGGATTTTCTAACTGTAAGAGTTGTTCAACATTGGAATTTATGCACTGATAAAACTACCAGCAAAAGCTGTTACCTATTTAATAGAATTTTAAAAACCACAAAATCAGCAGCAGACTAAAAACAGATTAGAAGATGCATCAACTTATCTGGGTCGGCTTCTCCAAACAAAGAATACTTTTTTTAGCAGGTGCCAAAAATACAGAGAAGGCACGTGCCTGATATCAATAGGCAGGGAGTTCCGAAGTCTAGGTGGAGCCATACGAAAAGACTGGTTTTCTTACAAATGTGGAGCGGATATTATGAGGCACTTGGAACAGGGCCAGTTTTGTTTTCACCAATTAACAGGCATCAAAAGAACCTCCCAAGAACTTCTGGCCATGGAACTTTTCCAAAATGGCAGCTTTGGCGTGACACCACCCTGGGGCCTTCTCAGACTGTTCCAACGTGTTTAACTAGAAAGGAACTTCACGGCAATATCCCCCTTTGCATATATATATATATATATATATATATATATATATATGCTTGTTTTTTTGTTTACTGGCATTTCTATGCCAATATGTACACTGGAAGATCTCTTCTCTTTCATAAATGTTTTTTTCCCCAATGCAACAGCAGTTACTTGCTTGTTTACCAGTTTTATTTTAGACGTGGGTATTAAACCAGCATCACTCTCTTGATAATTATTCGCCTCTGCCTCTCTTCCTCTTGTTCCAATTCTCCATGACAAAACTGCAAGGGTATTTCACATTTTCCACCTAATTGAGCAGATCTAAACACCCGGAAGCTAGCACACCCCTGTCATAGAGAGAGGCTGCCTATTTTTGCTCCTCAGGGGAGACCCATTTAAATATTGATGTGTTCCTGAGTTATAGTCAAAATAGTCATAGAAAAAGGGGGGGGGGGGAGGAAAGAAAGCAGAGAGTCATCCTTAGGCCAATTTCCTCGTCTCTCTTTCAGTGTAAATGTTTTCAAGGAAAGACAGATAGAAAGTATTAGGGCTGTCAATTAAATCTTTCAGTTGATTAATCACCTATCTTTTAACTGACTGATTAAATTTAAATAAATTTGCACATTAACAAACCCTCAGAGGATCTTGAAGGATGGGTGTTGTCACTCAACATACAGCTTAATATATAAAAACTACCTCTCCGTGTTACAAACAGATGCTATGGTTTGCACAAAGCTGGGGATCTGGAGGCCAAGCTATTCCTTGATTTCTGCAGAACCACCAAAAAGAACTCCAGACCTGAACAAATTCAAGCTCCATCAGTGTTTTGGAGGACTCAGATTCAAAGCAGATTGACATTGGTTGAAAGTAAGCACCATCAACTACAGGTCAACTCAAATATAAAGCCCGAGAAATCACCAATTTTAAGGCTTGGGAAGCTGCAAGCATTGGTGAGATCTAGTGTTAGAGACTTCAGAATCTAGACCAGAATGGAAAAATCCAGGCAGCAATATTTTTAAAACACAAGTTTTATTGACTTTGGTTTAATTTGTCAGACAAATAAAGCAAAGGGGTGCATTCAGGAAAAATGAGAGAATGCCCACCGTCAGTCAGATGCAGACAACTTTTATACCTTTTGGCAAAAGCACAGTTCAGCCCTTGACCCACCCCTTACACATTCCTCTTTATACATATTCATTAAAAGCTCTACCAATTAAAGAATTGATGGTGGCCTTTCGGATCCATGCTGCATTATCCACTAGGTGGCACTGATGGCTTATAATCCTCTTGACCTATTGGCAATTCCCGTAAATGCTCCTTGACCCCCACCTCTTTCTGTGGTTTTAACAAGTTCAGGCCTCAGTCTTCTTTTAGAACTTTGTGGTGAGCTAGACATCCTGCTTCTTGCTCTCTCCTCGGTGTTTACCAGAATTTTGGTCAGCAGCTAGCTACAGGTGTGAAATGTTCTGACCACACATGCTGCATTTGCAAAGAATGCTTTTGCAAACAGAAGAGAGATAGCTTTTAGCCTTTTTAGCTTGCTCCTTTTAAAATGGCGTTTTTGGATTATAAAATGGCTCCAGCCTGGCTCTCCACAGTGGACCTCTGGTCTCCACTCCTTCATTCCCCCCTTTCCATCACGAAAATGCCGACCGGTTACGGTCTCCATTTTCGTTTTGATGGATATATAGGTCATAGAGAGCCAGGATATGGGAGAAGTGGTAGTCCACTCGTGGCATCTGTTGGGGCCAAGGTGCATACCAGACATTCTGACTTATTGGCAGAATGGGCTACCATCTCAGCCATTTGTAACCGCCTATTGTAAGGGTTATGGACGCCCCACTCAGTCATTTGACGAAAAAAGTTGGCATGGGAGGCCAGGGGACTCTTTCCTGCTTTGGCCAATACACAGGTAGGTTCTCCAATTCTCCAACCAGATACGATATTGTTCATGCCAGCAAGAATACAGGAGCATCCAAAGAAATAGGGCAGTACATACCACTCCTACCCACCAACCTCAATATTTCCATAGTTCCTCCCACCAATACTCGGGGGCCATTCCTAATATTCTTTTACCGCTGAAGGGCCCACTGATATTCGTATTCAATAAACGCTTGGGCCTCTGGGGTCATTTTCCACCTTATTTCGGAAGCTCCTGCCACTTGGATCAACTTCCCAACTATTCCCGGTGGGTGGGGACCCCTGTGGTTTCCTGGGAGAATACTATATCCAAAAGGGGCCCCTTCTTCCACGTAAATGATGTTGCACCCACAAGAATATATCCACCCCTGCAACGGCCTGACACATGGGGTGACTATATCAAGGGGTTCTGGTCCCAATACCAAAAGTCCTAGTGGTGCCTCTAAATTTGCTGGAGAGCAAGTCTCTACGTTGGGGACGCTGCCCTCGGGCACCCCTCCCATCCAATTCTTCCGGAACTAGGTGCCCTGTCTGTCTACTGGGTGGCAACTCTTATGCAGCCACAAGAATACCCTGCCACATTCAAGGGTATTAGGTATGGAGTTACCAGGCCCAGTAGTTCAGGTAGTATTCTGGGATTTTGGGAGACTCGAGCCACCACAATAATCACAGGTGGGGCGGCAGGATTTACAGGCACCTGTTCAGCAATTTTAATGTGCACCTGATTCAGACACCCTCCCATGCAACACCTGGAGTAAGATTTGGGCCTGGTTTATCAAATGGGGTTGGTACAATGCTCTACCCTGCAACCAGCAGGCTATTCTCCCACAACCACAAGAGCAGTCTAGAACTCGATAGATTTCGACCGATCCTGCAGCTTCCCGGAGGAGCCACAACCAAGTGCGCTGGGCAATGCAGTGAATAAAGAGCCACAGTGGGAGAGTGGGATGCTGTACTGCGGCCGCCCTATTGAACCCTCATTCCCAAGAGCCAACGAGTATGCCGTCTCTTACCACCGGCAAGACGAACCAGTCATAGCAGAGATCAGCAGACCAATAGGGTTGGTATGGCTCGGTAGGGTCAGGGCAATAAGACATAGAGCAAGTCAATAAAGAAAATAAGAGAGAAAAGAGAAAGTCTTTGTGACTGTCCTTGTGATGAGTAGTCGCAGGATCTCGTTGCCCGTGGCCCAACGCTTTTCCTGGTAGCGTCAGACACAAGGTGATGATCAGCTTCAGAGGGTCAGCAGGATTTCAGACGCATGTGATGTACCCAGGGGATCACCTCGGCTACTTTCACTGCAGTAGGGGATGAGGGGGTCGCCAGATGCTGTCACCCAGAGGAACTGGTGAACCGGCTCAGCGAGACTGCCGCGGGACTGCACGATGTACGCTCGAGGGAATACCTGGAAAGGAAGCAAACACACACACGACAAACAAAGGGATTGTACTTGTCCTTGAGTGATGTGATTTTTTCATCTGCCCCAAACTGGCGGGGATGTCTTGGACGAAAGGGGGTGGCCTGCCATACAAAAGTTCAAAGGGTGATAATCTCAGTCTCTTGGTTGGCGCACAGGACACAGTTTTGGGATGTAGCAGCAGTTAGTTATAGCAGCAGTTAGTTGTAGCATAGGTTGGTGATGTAGAGTATTCTCCCAAGGTGTGCTTTAGCAGCTGGGCTTCCCAAATGGGTGGATTCGTGGCAATTCTTCACAATCACGCTGGCCAGATGCTGGGGCACCAAAAACACGGCTGTCTGGTCCTTCCTGGAGCGTTGCTCCTTCTTGACATGCCCACTGATGTTCATCAAGGGTGTAACGCTGTTCCACATCATCTGGAGTGAGTTCTGGGATTATTCTTTTGGCATAGCAGGCATTTCCTGGAAATCTGGGCTGCCAGTTGATAAAGGTTGGCTATATAGACATACTTCTCCAGCTGCTTGGTTGTGGCATCTGGCCCCATGTGGGTGGACTCATAGTATCTGGTTTGTCAGCAGTACTTAAGATCACTTCTGGGACCACTGCTCCAATAACTGAGGCGGGGGCCGGTTCCTGGGCTGCTTCCTTGGCCACTCTGTCTGCCAATCGATTTCCTCTGGCCACTTCTCCTGGTCCAGTCTTGTGTCCATACCCTCAATGCAATCGTGCGTCTGCTCCTCACCTTCTCCACCGGCAACAGGGTAGCTGGGTTGAGGGCGGTGGTGCCCACTGGTGGAGGTCTCAGAGCTGCCTCACAAGCTGCATTATCTGCTTTCCGGTTGCCTCTAGTGACCATGTCCCGACCTCTGCTATGGCCTTTGCAGTGCATCACATCAATCTCTTTGGGGGCCCATACAGCTTCTAGTAACGTCTCAACTTCTGGACCATATTTCAGAGCTTTCCCGTGGGCTCCAATCAAGCCCCGCTCTTTCCATAGGGCGCCATGCACATGCAGGGTTAAGAAGGCATATTTAGAATCAGTATAGATGTTAGCCTTGCATCCAGCTGCCAATTGCATGGCAATGCCTTTCGCTGTTGGGCTTCACCTCAAAGGACAAATAACTCTTGGAGACTTTGGCCTCCTCAGAACTCTTGGAATGCTTGCCTGGCCTGCACCCCCACTTTTGGGTGCTCTATTGCCTGAGGAACAGCTTGCAACTGCCTTTTCAGCCTTTCTCCAACACACAGTCCATCACACAGATGCGTTGAACCGTAGAAACAACTTCCCAAAGCAGCCTCAGCCCCCTCTGGGCTTGGTACTCAGCCCCCTCTGGGCTTGGTACTCTTTCTGGGCATCCTCTAGGCCCCTCTGGGCTTTCTGGGCGTCCCACAGACCCTTCTGGGCTTCCAGATCCCTCTGGTCTGGCTTCTACTGCGGCCTGACATGCCGTCTTCAGTCCCTGCCACGCAACCCAGGGCTTCTCTAGAGCATCAGCCACGTCTGCTTCACAAGCCTCCACTGCGCCTGTAAACTTCTTAATGGGCTGGGCAAAGCCTGTTTCAGCCTGTGTACTTTCCCATAGCTGCTTTTCTGCCAGTCAGTAATACATGCATTTTGACCAGGCTTCCCAATTGGCTCCATGTAGCCTTTTACAGGGGTAATTCTTATGGCCTTGCTGTTGCTGAGCAGGCATCTTCCTCCCCCTTGGCTGCGGGTCTCTGAATGGCTACGGCGGACCCCTCGGATCCCTGGGCTGTGAGCCATTGCCGTGCCTAACACTGCTGCCTTTTCTTTCCTCCACTGCTTTTTCTCCCTCTTCTCAGCCTCTCCTCTTTGTTCAAACACCTTCTGGGCGATGGCCATGATCTGAGATCTGGACATGCCCTGGAACCCAGGCTGTTTTTGGATTTTGGTTCTAATGTCCTTTGCACATTGTCCTATGATAGGTACTTAGAGCATTGCGATTGTCCACATTATTTGGGTCCCACTGTGGGTTGGTTAAGGGATATCGTTGAGGCCACTCTGCCTCCTGAACCTGCTGTTCTTTTAGGTGTTCTAGAGCCTGTATATTAATTCTCCTCCTTTCCTCTGAAGTAAAGAGAGTGTTCAGCAATTGCTGACAGTCTGTCCAGGTAGGCTCATGTGCTGCAAATATAGAGGACAGCAAGTCCACAATTGCCTGGGGCTTCTCAGCAAATGCAGGGGTGTGGGTCTTCCAATTCATCAAATCAATGGTGGTGAAGGGGACATATTGGAGGGTGAACGGAGGCGCAGGGAGCGGATTGTCCCAAATTACACGAAGGGGGGGTCAGGACTTCTGCTTCTCCTGCCTCATGTACTTCCCCAATGCTTTGGCTCAAACATTGCGATAAGCTTTTTCAGCTTCTCAATACATAGTGGTCAAACTTCTGTATTTGTTCATCCTTTTCCTCAATTCTTTAAGACTGGGGTATAATTCATCCAGGACCTGATCACTGGGCTCTGCCTTGTGTACTTCTGGGCTGGCTGGCAGCCCCCCCTTTCCTGCTTCGGCTCCTGGGGACGCATATCGGGGCAGCGGTGGAGCTTTGAGGATATGGGGCTGTCCCTGTCCTCCCAAGGGGGGCCACCACGGCACTTGGATCATATGGGGGTGGGGCCAGGACTTTTGCCTCGGATCCCTGGTAAATGGGCTTCTTGAGGCGTTTTCCTGCCTGTGCTCCTTAATTTTGCATTGATCAGTCTTATATTTCTTCAGCCAGGGGGTTGGGGGGGGTTCTCTATTATCACGTGAACCTCTAGAACTTCATCCATGTTCACAAACTCATCCAAGTTAAATGGAGAAAGCTCTTCTTCCTCTTTTGGTTCTGTGCAGTTTTTTGTTTGTTTGTTTTTTAACTTCTAATATTTCTTCCAACAGACACCTGCCACATGGCTGCTCACACCCTGTGTCAGCTTCAGGTGTCCGGCTTGTTTCTTCATGCCTTCCTTCATCTTTTTCTGTGGCAACTAACTTGTCAACTGTGGTGGCCACAAAGATGCAGGTCCTCTCTTGAGGCTCCTCTGCCTGAGCCTCAAACTAGGGGTCTATTGCAGTGTTCTCTGAGACACACCTAAACACTGAGCCATCCAGCTGGTGCCTGGTTAAGGACACCAATTAAATTGCCCTCCCTGTCTCAACTGTAACTGCTATAGGTCTGAAACCATTTCGTATTTCCTAGCCATAGACCACCTCTCACTGGTCATCAGAGAAGCTAGGGGGCTGCTGGTGGTTTCCCTGATGTGTTCCAAACTGCCGCTGGTCACAGAGGTACCCAGCTCTTCCCTAACTAAGTTCTGGGATTTAGGTTGGCCTCCCTGGTCAAGCTGTAGTTACTATAGGGATCAAAACTATTGGAGGTCTGCAAGGCTCATGTGCTTCCCAGTTCAGTAATGGGCTTCGGAGAAACTAGGAGGCTTGCCTTACTACCAAAGCCACAGCTCAGCAGAGAATTCTCCAGCTCTGCCTGGCTGAACTCTTGCCTTCATTGAGGTCCAGAGATCTGAAACCTTTGTATGCATTCTAGTTCTGTATACTAACTTGGATAACCTAAGGGATCTCTGGAGCGATCCCCTCCATCGCTCCCAAAGCTGAATCTGAGTCTGAAACTCTTCCCTAAATAGATACTCAGCCTCAAAGATACCCCTTGTTGCCCTGTCCCAGTTAGGGCCCCTATGTTACTTCCCAGTTCACACAGAGTGCGCAAGCATTCTGGCGTCATCACAATGCCATAGTCTCCGCTGAATCCTTTCTTGAAATTGTTCAGCATACACTGTAGGGGAGTTACTGGACCTTTTGAGCCACCCCTCCCATATTTAATATGGCCCTTGTGCAGCGTCCCCAAACACCAAACACACAGACACGCAGTTCCCAACTTTCCTCGCCCAGTCGAGCTCGCGCTGCTGGGAAACGAAGTACTTATTGGTTCTACCCCAGGGGAATACCCTGGGGTTGCACACACACACGCACCAAGTGCCTCTTTCACTGGACGCTGTACCACACACTAGCCTCCCGGTCCCCCCCCCTTTTTCCTTCTGCCTTCCTTTAAATCCTTAAGCGTGGGTGGGTATTAGGGGCCAATCCTTCCCTTACTGCCACCAAGCACGCTTGGACATGTGATCAAGATGTCCCTTCTCCTTAAAAAAAGGAGGTTTCCTATTCCCCACAGGACTTGTTTCCATCTACTCACCCAGCCGGCTGGACTCTGTCCTGTCCTGTCAACCTCGGTCCTTCAATCCGTTGTCTCCTCTCACAGGATCCAGCAGAAGGGTCAAATTGGCTTCGCCCTCCTCCGAAGAAAAACCTCGGTGGCGCCAGGAAAGCGGCCTATTGGCTCTTCCCCTGCGTCCTGCCTAGAAAAGGACAAGGGAGCTGCCTTCTGGTCTTTTTGAGGACTTAAGGTCCTTGATCCGAGTCACCTCTGGCACCAGAAATGTTAGAGACTTCAGAATCCAGACCAGAATGGAAAAATCCAGGCAGCAATATTTCTTTGAGAAAAGATTTTATTCAATTTGGTTTTGTCAGACAAGATCAAAAAGGGGTGCATTCAGGAAAAATGAGAGAATGCCCACCGTCAGTCAGATGCAGACAACTTTTATACCTTTTGGCAAAAGCACAGTTCAGCCCTTGACCCACCCCTTACACATTCCTCTTTATACATATTCATTAAAAGCTCTACCAATTAAAGAATTGATGGTGGCCTTTCGGATCCATGCTGCATTATCCACTAGGTGGCACTGATGGCTTATAATCCTCTTGACCTATTGGCAATTCCCGTAAATGCTCCTTGACCCCCACCTCTTTCTGTGGTTTTAACAAGTTCAGGCCTCAGTCTTCTTTTAGAACTTTGTGGTGAGCTAGACATCCTGCTTCTTGCTCTCTCCTCGGTGTTTACCAGGATTTTGGTCAGCAGCTAGCTACAGGTGTGAAATGTTCTGACCACACATGCTGCATTTGCAAAGAATGCTTTTGCAAACAGAAGAGAGATAGCTTTTAGCCTTTTTAGCTTGCTCCTTTTAAAATGGCGTTTTTGGATTATAAAATGGCTCCAGCCTGGCTCTCCAAAGTGGACCTCTGGTCTCCACTCCTTCACTAGGGCTTCCCAATGGGACGGCCATCTTTCAATAAGTCTTCTCCCATGGAGGCCCACCCTGGGGGATGTTAGAATCAGGTGCAGTCAAACACAACATTGCTAGAGTAGACATGAAGGTTGTCTCAGTCCTCCAGCCAGAACTTCCTGCTTTCCAGGACTGAGACTAAACTTCCTACGAGTAACTTGAGATGGCCGTGGCCTCTCCTGAAGTAGAGAAGAACCAGAACCACAGGCTGGCGACCATCTTGTCTCTCTTGTCTCTATCGATGCCATTTTAACAACAGCACTACTAAGATGCACCCTTGGCTCCAGACCAAGAGAAGAAAAGGGGGACCTTCTCCCATAAGGATATAGTCACCACATTTAAACTATGTTCTAACCTTTTAAGTCTGCCTTCTGGGAACCTTTCTGTGAACAGATGATTGCTTTTGAGTAAACGGTTTATACTTTACAGAAGACTGTGTAGCGTCTTATTTTAGGAGTGATTAAACGGGGAAAATACCAGGAAATATTTACAGAGACTCTAACGAGTCTGAGCAAGCTATCTGCTGTGCGTGTGTTTAAAAAAGGGGAATGTTAACTCTGCTGATTTTGCTGAACTTGTAAAGACAAGTTGGGATAGGATATCTTAGCATAGCTGTCAACTTTTCCCTTTTTTAAAGAGAAATGCCCTTAATCCAAATAGGATTCCTCACAAGAAAAGAGAAAAGTTGACAGCTATGTATCTTAGACAATATATCCTCCCCTGCATGCCTAAACATTCCCACACACCTGCCCACTTCCTTCCAAGAGGTTGGTAGAAATCTCCTTGCTGAATCAAGAGAATGTTGCATCGTATATCCTCCAACACTTTGAAGCCAAAATTCAGGATACCATCTTCCCATTGTCTTATCTTGAGAGCACCGCAGCCTTTTCGGTTGCTGTCATCTCGTGAAGTTTCATGCCGTACTTCCCCCCAAAAAAGCATCTTTGGGGGGCACATCACCCAAAAACGTGAGTTTTGGGACACCACACAAGATTGCAGCCCCCCAAAAGCGCTTTCTTCAGGAGGTAATTGTGCAAAATGGTGGTGACCAAAATGGCCACCGTTGTCTCGTGATAAAAAAATGAGATGTCCCATTTTTTTCCCGGGACACTTGCTGGGTATGGGAATCACATACCCTCCAACTTTTCTCTGATGAAAATAGGGACATCCTAAGGGAAAGTGAGGGACGCAGGTGGTGCTGTGGTCTAAACCACAGAGCCTAGGGCTTGCTGATCATAAGATCGGCAGTTTGAATCCTTGCAACGGGGTGAGCTCCCGTTGCTCGGTCCCAGCTCCTGCCAACCTAGCAGTACAAAAGCACATGAAAGTGCAAGTAGATAAATAGGTACCGCTCCAGCGGGAAGGTAAACGGTGTTTCCGTGTACTGCTCTGGTTCACCAGAAGTGGCTCAGTCATGCTGGCCACATGACCCGGAAGCTGTCTGTGGACAAACATCGGCTCCCTTGGCCTATAGAGAGAGATGAGCGCGCAACCCCAGAATCATCCACGACTGGACCTAACGGTCAGAGGTACCTTTACCTATACCTTTAAGGGAAAGTGGGACGTTCCTGAATCAAATCAGAAACCAGGACTGCTTCTCTAAATCCCTGGCATCTGAACACTTTGTTTGTGGCCCATCTTGCCTCTGTCTCTGAAATATTCTTTTTCACCCGTGGTTACTGGTTGCTTTAAATAGATTCTGTGATCACCGTTTGAGACTTTTCTTTATGTGCCTCCTTCACAAGAGGTCCAGAGGGTGGCAACATGAGAACGGGGCCTTTTCTGCCGTGGCTCCCCATTTTGGGATGCTCTCCCCAGAGAGGCTCACCTGGCGCCTTCATTATACATCTTTAGGTGCCAGGTGAAAACCTTTCTCTATAACCCAGATTAACCCTGATTAACATTCTATGTCCATTTAAGTGTGCTTGTGGGAGAGGGTTTATTGGTTTGTTTTTGTTCCGGTTCTGGTTTCTATTATGTATTTTGGGTTCTCATTTTGCATTTTAATGTTGTGAACTGCCCTGTGATCTTCAAATGAACAGTACAGTGGATGCTTGGGTTGTAAACGTGATCTGTGTGGGATGCGCGTTCACAACCCGCGTCTGCGCATGCATGGGTCGTGATTCGGCACTTCTGCGCATGCGTGACCACCGAAACCCGGAAGTAACCCATTCCGGTACTTTCGGGTTTCGGCGGTCCACAACCCGAAAAACCGCAACTTGAAGCGTCTGTAACCCGAGGTATGACTGTATATAAATTTAATAAAAACAAAATAAAATACAGTGGAACCTCGGGTTGTGGACGTAATCCGTGACAGAGGCACGTCCACAACCCGCAGCATTCGTAACCTGCAGCGCTGTGTCTGCGCACTACCGTAACGCGATTTGGCGCTTCTGAGCATGCACAAAGCGTGATTTAGCAAAACCCAGAACTAACCCTTTCCGGTACTTCCGGGTTTCCCGCAGTCCGCAACCTGAAAACACGTAACCCGAAGCATTTGTAAACCAAGGTAGCACTGTAGATAAACATCCTCCATCACTAAAAGAGTTTAAAACAAACAAAACAGCAACAAAGAAGCCAGCCAAATTGCTCCCAAGTTGTTCTCCAAAGTGCATCTGAGCAAATCGTGCTGCTGTTGCCAGGTTGTGTTTGCGCCGTCGTCGTCATCCCCCCCCCCCCGACCCTGTTGGAGATGATTCTTAGTCACAAACCGCTTCCGCTCCCTGCCAGGACTGTCACTGAGTGTTTACTCCGGTTCGACGCTGAAAATGGGACACCAGCCAGACGGGTTAACAGAGGTGGGCAAACGCTGGAACAACTCATTTACCGCCTTGTGCTGAGTGTCATAAATTTATTAGCAAGGAGGCCAAGCTGACACCTCGGTGACAGGATATAATTCCTTTACCCAAAAGCCTTAACAGCCCTTGACACAAAAAATTAAGCTAAATTACATTATTTTAAAGGAGCAGATGGGGAATGCTAAACGTTTACCCAGAGAAACGGAGAAGCTACCTCGACACAGTCCATTACGACTGCTAAGGAACAAGAGAATGACATCTAATGCCTTCCATTAGAGACTCCCAGGGAGAAGTTCCAGGTAAGAAACATCACCTAGGAGCTGCCGTAAAAACTGTACAAGAGCTGGGCCAGGGGTTGGGCAAAAGCATTGTCACACCCCAAGCTGAAACTGGTTGTCTGATTGACCTGGATGTGTGTGTCTGTACTGTGCTAGAACACGGGTGCAGATTATTATTATTATTATTATTATTATTATTATTATTATTATTATTCCCCACCTTTTCCCCTGACAGGGATTCAAGGCATCTTGCAGATAAAATAGGAACAGATAAAAATAGGGGGCAAGGGAGACAATCATTCAAAAACAATTAAACATTAATTAAAAGATAGATAATTTATTACGGTCAAAGACCAGCTCACATAACACAATACAGTGGTACCTCGGGTTAAGTACTTAATTTGTTCCAGAGGTTCGTTCTTAACCTGAAACTGTTCTTAACCTGAAGCACCACTTTAGCTAATGGGGCCTCCTGCTGCTGCCACGCCGCCGGGTCCCAATTTCTGTTCTTATCCTGAAGCAAAGTTCTTAACCTGAAACACTATTTCTGGGTTAGCAGAGTGTGTAACCTGAAGCGTATGTAACCCGAGGTACCACTGTAAAAACAGCGTTCATAAAGGTAAAATATACAATCAGAGCAGATTGCAGCAATAGCTCGTGAGTTAAAATTGAAATATATACATACACCCGTACAACTGAGATTTGGGCTACCATAAAAATTGAGTCTGAGGCACCCCAAAGGGCGACTTCAGCATTTCCCTAGTAAGCTATTTTATTCTAGAGGATGATCTGTGCCTACAAATTTGGGCACAGAATCTGGCTACCAGCTAGGTCGTCTTGTGATCTTTGCCTAAGAGAAAATTCAGTTTAGACTTGTCTGAAAGATTGGTGAGCCTCTTCAGCTAAGGATCAATGGCGTCTCTGCGAATCTCAACATATAAAGGACATCTAAAAATATATATGTTTGGGGCTTTCTATTTCCCCTAATGGGCAGGAATTAAAAGTACATATACACAGAAAAGATCTATTAAGAAACATACAGATAATTACAATCATAACACCATGTGGCCAGCCCCACTGAGCATGCCTGTGAAAGTTGTGGGACTGAGAGAAGGGCCTCCCCTGAAGATCTCAAAACCTGAGCAGGTTTGTATGAGGGAATGTCTTCCTATACCGCCTTAGCCCACCTGGTGTTGTTTCTTGGGACTCCAGCTCCCATCAGCCCCAACCAGCATGGCCAACAGTCAAGGATGATGGGAGCTGTAGTCCAAGGATGTCTGCAGCGCCATCTCTGTCCTACAGGGGCAGCAATGCTTCCGAGTACCAGTTGCTGGAAACCACAAGAGGGGAGAGCGCTCTTGTCCACCGTGAAAACAGGATGCTGGACTATATGGACCACTGGCCTGATCCAACGGGGTCTTCCTTTGTTCTCTATTCAGGCAAGCAAGATGCATGATCAAAGTTCAAGGGCACATCTTGGGAAAACACTCAAGGTATGAGGCAGGTGTTGGAGAAAAGCGAATACATCTCCTTCTCTTGAGCTTGTAGTTAATACATGTGTTACTTTAAAGCACATGAGGGCACTGTTTGTCTAGTGATCTAACCGCCCCTGGCTCTCTGTGTAAGTTAACTCTGTCCTTAAAACCTGATACATTCTTCTTCTTCTTCTTGCTGCCTCCCAACTTATTGAAACAATGTCTGCCATTTCTCTCATTCATCTCTAATGATCCTGTAAATAGTTCCTACCAAAATAAATTGGCTCCTGCATGAATAAAGCCTCGGGACTCCAGAAACTGAAAGTGATTGTTTCAGTCTGACTCGGCTGAGCTGCAAACTCTCCTAACAGCAGGGGCAGTGAAAGATGTGTCCTAGGGTGTGACAGAGACCCCTGGAGGGCTGCCCTCAGACTAACTCTGTGGTGCTGATTCCTGGCTGGTCCCATGGCATCTGTTTCAGAACCCAGCCCTCATCACCCCCCAACCTCTGACCTTTGGCAGAAGGCATGAACACAGCTACACCCACTCCCCTTTTCCTTCCAAAAACTCAGCAAGCATGGTTTGAAGGTGAGAACAAGGCTGACTGTGACTGAAAGTGATACGGTATATACTGAGAGGGTTTTTTTTGTTTTGTTTTTTAAGGCACCAAACAGATGGTAATCTACAAAGAAATAAAACCAAAAGGGAAAGAAAACTCACATTAGCAATGAAACCAAGGCATTGGGAAAAACTAACAGAGAGAGAGAGAGCTGTAAAAGCTAGGAAAAGTAAAGCTGATGGCCTAATTAATGAGGAAAAAAACTCAAAATAATGGCAAAGGAAGGGAGGGAAACGTTCGTAGCTGGCAGTAAAGTTCCCATCCCAAAATTGTAGCGAAGGTGGGAATGGGAACTTAACTATGATCTGCTATAATACTGTTCAAGCGGATCCAAGAGAAGAGCTAAGGGAGGGAAGTATTATTTTTTAACAACAGCAGCAGAAATTTTTAAATATTTTTCACCTGCTTACACACACACACACACACACAGAGAGAGAGAGAGAGAGAGAGAGAGAGAGAGAGAGAGAGAGGTGAGTCTGGGGGTCTCGTCTATATGATGCCAAAGCCCCTTCCCTTCTAATTCCTGGGGTCCTGAATCTTGTTGTTTAGTCGTTTAGTCGTGTCCGACTCTTCGTGACCCCATGGACCAGAGCACGCCAGGCACTCCTGTCTTCTACTGCCTCCCGCAGTTTGATCAAACTCATGTTCATAGCTTCGAGAACACTGTCCCACTATCTCATCCTCTGTCCTCCCCTTCTCCTTGTGCCCTCCATCTTTCCCAACATCAGGGTCTTTTCCAGGGAGTCTTCTCTTCTCATGAGGTGGCCAAAGTATTGGAGCCTCAGCTTCATGATCTGTCCTTCCAGTGAGCACTCAGGGCTGATTTCCTTCAGTATGGAGAGGTTTGATCTTCTTGCAGTCCATGGGACTCTCAAGAGTCTCCTCCAGCACCAGAATTCAAAAGCATCCATTCTTCGGCGATCAGCCTTCTTTATGGTCCAGCTCTCACTTCCATACATCACTACTGGGAAAACCACAGCTTTAACTATACGGAGTTAGGCTTGCCATGTTTCAAAAAGTAAAATTCCTGACGCTGCCTGCAGCAGAAGCGTCTGGCTGCTCCCCGTCGGCTGTGGATTTGAAGGTGAAAGACAGAAAATGCGGAAGCGCGCCAGGCACTTCTGTATCTAGCAAGGGTTAAAATCTAATAGAGGAGTCCATTGTTGAAATAGTCCGGCACCTTTCTTCGTGAGGTAACAGCAGTAATTGCCATCTAAGCACCATCAATAGTATAACAAAAGAAGTTGTTCCATGCCAGGGGACAAATGGGTGAGCTTTGCCTTCTTCACCTGGAGGTTGGAAGACAAAAGCCAGGGCAGTCCAAATAAATAAATAAAAATTAAAAAATTGTCCAGTAGCACCTTAAAGGTAAAGGTAAAGGTAAAGGACCCCTGACAGTTAAGTCCGGTCGCGAACGACTCTGGGGTTGCGGCGCTCATCTTGCTTTACTGGCCGAGGGAGCTGACGTTTGTCTGCAGACAGTTTTTTATGGTTCATGTGGCCAGCATGACTAAGCTGCTTCTGGCGAAACCAGAGCAGCACACGGAAACGCCATTTATCTTTACCGCCAGAGCGGTACCTATTTATCTACTTCCGCTGGCGTGCTTTCAAACTGCTAGGTTGGCAGGAGCAGAGACCGATCAACGGGGGTTCACTCTGTCACGGGGATTCGAACGGCCAACCTTCTGATCGGCAAGCCCAAGAGGCTCAGTAGTTTAGACCTGCTCCCTCGGCCAATAAAGCGAGATGAGTGCCGCAACCCCAGAGTCAGCCACAACTGGACCTAATGGTCAGGGGTTCCTTTACCTTTACCTTTAAACTAAAACAATTTGTGCTGTCCATATTTGTGTATTTACCATTGTGTGAAGAGAAATGGCGGCTTGGGGTTGTGGCAAGGGGACGTGAGCATTCTGGGGAAGGAAGGAGCCATTGCTTGGTTGGAGAATCCCTGTTTTGCATCCGGATGGACGCAGGTTCAATCCCTGTCCTTTCCAGCCAAGAAAGACCAAAGGCAGCAGCCGGTGGGAGCAGGTTTGTGGGCAAACCGTCAGCTCCCTAGCAGGGTTAAAGAGAGGCAGAGGTATTCTCAGGCTTCCCCATTCAGCCGGTCCCGTTCCTCGAATAATTTTAGCTGCTCTTTTCCATCCCTTTCCCAGCTCTGGGATATCAACCCAGAACTGTTTGTGGCGTTCTAAATGTAGCTGCACCATCGATTTCTAGAAGGGAGGAAGTGTGTTGCTACCGCCACTATATATAACCCAGAAAAGAGCTTTCTGACAAAGAAGCATAGAGTCATAGAGTTGGTGGGGACCCTGGAAGTCATCTAGTCCAGCCCCCCCCTGCAGTGCAAGAATATGCAGGGACCAAAAATATGGGGACCAAACCTGCAACCTTGCCATTATCAGCACCAGCTGAGCTATCCAGTTTAAAGTTTGGGGCAAACTTAAAACTCTGTTTGCTTAGTGTAATGTACTGAGTTGAATAGGATTCAGAATGCAGCAGTCTGATTGGTCCTAGAACAATAGGATTCAGAATGCAGCAGTCTAATTGGTCCTAGAACAATAGGATCCAGAATGCAGCAGTCTGATTGGTCCACAGGAGCCACCCAATCCAGCCCCAGGTGGAAGTGAATCCGCAACCTGATTGGCCTACAGGAGAATCCCGGAATTAGCCAATCATGTGGGGCCATTGTGTAAATAATGTATATAAGGCAGACATTCTGGGGGAACTTCCATTCCTCCTCACCACTGTGAGCTGAATAAAGAGCATGTAATCCACTCTTGACTCCGCGTATATTTCACTTAGAGAGCAACTTTCAACAACGGAGGGGGGGAGCTTCCAGATGTTTGGACTACATCTCCCATCAGCCTCGCTGCTGGGAGTTGTTGTCCAAAATAGGACTTCTTGACCATTCAACGATAGAACTTGGTCAATCAAACTTTTATCATGCTAGCCAATGGCTATGACAACATCCACAACTTCAACAGGTAAAGGTAAAGGTAAAGGTGAAGGACCTCTGGACAGTTAAGTCCAGTGAAAGGTGACTATGGGGTGCGGCGCTTATCTCACTTTTCAGGTCAAGGGAGCCGGTGTTTGTCCACAGCTAGCTTTCCAGGTCCTGTGGCCAGCATGACAAAACCGCTTCTGGCACAATGGAACACTGTAATGGAAACCAGAGTGCACAGAAATGTTGTTTACCTTCCCATCGCAGCAGTACCTATTTATCTACTTGTGCTGGCGTGCTTTCAAACTGCTAGGTTGGCAAGAGCTGGGACAGGGCAATGGACATTAACCCCGTCACAGGGATTCAAACCGCCAACCTTCCGACTGGCACCAGGGGTCAGCAAACTTTTTCAGCAGGGGGCTGGTCCACTGTCCCTCAGACCTTGTGGGGGGTCGGACTATGTTTTGAAGGGGAAAAAATGAAGGAATTCCTATGCCCTGCAAATAACCCAGAGATGCGTTTTAAATAAAAGGACACATTCTACTCATGTAAAAACAGGCTGATTCCTGGACCGTCCGTGGGCCAGATTTAGAAGGCGATTGGGCCAGATCCAGCCCCCAGGCCTTAGTTTGCCTACCCATGGCACAAGTGAGGCATCTAATCATAAGCCTGCATTTTTATTAAGGCTTGATCAGGGCCTGAATCTTAAAATGAGCTTAAAGATTTTCAAATGTTTCATGCCAGGCAGAAGACTAAAAAACCTTGGCAATGTTTTTCCTCCTAAGACAAGGGGGCCCCCTGATTTATAGCAGAAAACAATTCTCAAAGTCGTAAAAAGGGAATTACAGGCTGAGAGCCAAGGTTACACTGACCCTACAAATTAAGGGTTGGTAAATAGTAAAATGAGCCATATCTTCTTCCTAAGGTTAAAAAGGCCAAGAGCAGTGAAAAAGGCAACTGGCTTGGCTGGAGAAGAAGAAGCTTCTTTCTATTTTTATTTTGAGGCTGGAAACTGTTCCTTCCTTTTCACTTTGAGAAGGTTTAATTCTTTTAAAAGGCTACCTATGATAATGTATGAAATATATTAGCTTAAATGTAATTATGCAAAGGATTTAAGAAATGCTAGATTCTTATTTCATAGAGTCATATTGCAATAGGAGACCAGAGGGGCAAATGAGCCCAGCCTCCTGCCAGACAGGAGACGCCATCGAGCACTCCTGATATATGGTTGTCAGGCCTTTTTGTTTAGACACCTTCAAATGAAGGAGATCTTTCAATGTTGATGTGAACTAAAGATCCTTGAAGATAAAAATTTAAGATTAACCATCTGTTTTGGAAGGCAATAGGGCAAGGAGGGCAAGAGGTGAGCTGGTAATTAAGATTCCTTGTTGAGACACATGTAAGATATATTACTACTTATTTGTCATTTATAGATATAAGAATATATAGCTCTTTGTGTTCCATAAAAGGACAGAAGGAAATGGGTGTATCTTTTGTGATTGGTTCTAGCAAACAGCCAATAGGAATTTCAACCAGGCTGATTGGACAGAGGCAGCCAAAGGAGGAGCAAGGGGGCTGGATTAAGGAAATATAAGTGCTGGCCAGAATGGCAGGAGGCCAGGCCAGAGCTTGGTAACCTTATACCACTGTGCCTCTCATTTATTTGTCTGACAAATAAATTACTATTTTAATTTCTCTATTGCTGCGTTGAATATTTCATTCCAGCTAAGCGTTAACCACAAGCAGGGTGCTACACAAGCCCAAGAGGCTCAGTGATTTAGACCACAGCGCCACCCCCATCGACAGACACTAAATAGACAATAAAACCACAATCAGAGGCAACAGAATTTACAAGAATACATAAAATAGAGGGGAGTTGCATATGGGGAGTTGCAGCTCAAAGTCCTATCACCTTGGATGACTTTAAGAGAGGATTGGGCAAGTCTATGGCTACATACCCTCCAACATTTCTCCAATGGAAACAGGGATGTCCTATTCCATTATTATTATTATTATTATTATTATTATTATTATTATATAAAAACATAACAAAAAATTAAACATTAAAACATTTCGCTATACAGGACTGCTTTTGGATGTCTTCTAAAAGTTGTGTAGTTACTTAGCTCCTTGGTTTGGAGGTTGCACAACTGCTACCAGTGGCTGCGAACCAGGATGGCTATGCCCTGCTATCACAATGGGAAGCAGTGACGCTCCTGAATGTCAATTGCTAGAAACCACAGGACAGAACAGTGCGCTTGCGCTCGGGTCCTGCTTGCGGGTTTCCCACAGGCCTCAGCCCAGTACACCTGAAGAACAGTGGCATAGCGTGGGTTGTCAGCACCCGGGGCAAGGCAAGTAATTTGCGCCCCCTAACCTGTGGATTTGTGCCCCCTAACCCGTGGATTTGCGCCCCCTAACCCGTGGATTTGCGCCCCCAACCCGTGGATTTGCGCCCCCTAACCTGTGGATTTGCACCCCCTAACCTGTGGATTTGCGCCCCCTAACCCTAACCCCCGGTGTTGTACCCGGTGTGGCCGGCCCCCCCTGCACCCCCCACGCTACACCACTGCTGAAGAAGCATCTGCACCCCCTGTTAGGATATTGATGTTCCGTTCCACCTAAACAGATGTGTGGATTGTTGCATGTCACATGTCTGTTTACATTCCAGCACGGCTTGCTGGGAACTTCCGTTTGTGTATAGCTTTTGCCTTATGCTGTTGTTTTTTTGCTCTTGGACATGAAGGAGAGCAGACATGTTTTCTTTGTCCTGATCTATGCCGAATAAACTGCTTGTAAATATGCTTTACATATGCTTCGGTCTGCCCTTCCATCTCGAAGGGTTTGTTATCTCTGCTGGCTTGCGTGCTCAGCTTCTGAAAGGCTTCTGAAGCTCTGAGTTGCAGTTTTGATGCAGAACTGAGGACTGGAGTTTGACCGGCCGCCAGCCAGCTGGGGGTCTGCCAATTGCCCCCGTTCCCTGGGCGCATCACAACATCCCCATCGTTCTGCCTGGACACTAAGGTCCAGTTCCGAGGGCCTTCTGGCGGCTCCCTCCCTGCAAGATGTGAGGTTACAGGGAACCAAGCAGAGGACCTTCTCGGTGGTGGCGCCCGTCCTGTGGAACGCCCTCCTGTTAGATGTCAAGGAAATATACAACTCTCTGACTTTTAGAAGACCTCTGAAAGCAACCCTGTTTAGGGAAGTTTTAATGTTTGATGTTTTATTCTGTTTTTAATCTGTTGGAAGCCACCCAGAGTGGATGGGGAAACCCAGCTGGATGGGGTATAAATAATAATAATAATAATAATAATAATAGGTTGTCCAATATGAGAACAGGAAGCTGGACTAGATGGGCCTGATACAGCAGGCTATTCATATTTATGAAGGCTGTCATTCTGCCTATATTGTACCTGTTGAGAGGAAGAACTTTAATGTAACCAATTTAGGGACTGGGAAAGCTGTCTGAGCCTTTTCAGGGGTGAGGAAGACATCCCTTTTAACGGAACAAGCTAGCACAAATACAAACCCGGGAGGTCAAGCATAGTGGGTTGTGGGTTTTTTGCTCCTGCGCTTTGAAGATATTGTTTCTGGGGTCAGCGTGGCAATAGGAATTCAGTGTCCATGAAACGCTCCGTCTCTTCCGAAAGAGCATTTGACAAGGTTTGACTCTCGGAGATAAATGCCTCGGAGTGAAGAGGCTGGGGACCAGGTGGAGAGCAGCGAGGGCGCCTGGGGTTTAAGCTGAGATAATACCAACATCTGCTGGGTTAAAGACACCTTTCAGAGGCAGAGAATGAGCTCGGAGCGAAAAGAACAGAGAGACGCACAGAGAGAGAGAATAATTAAAGAATTGGTTGCAAGGGGGGAAATGTGGAAAATGGCGATATTTGCAAGCTGTTATTCAGGAGAACACTTAACTGGGAGGTTTTAAAGAGCTGCTGAGTTCCTGGTGCATTTTTTAAACAAAATTAAATCAAATGCTTCTGAGCACTGACCCTTTGGGTGACGATAAAGGTCCCTCTCAACCGTCTTTCTTAAGCTCATCTGATCTGGAAAATCAGCAGCATCAGCAAACATTTCCCCTCTCTCATTAAAGCCTAGCTTTGCTTAAAAGAAAAATGCTTTGAGGCTTCATTTTCCAATGCTCATAAAAGGAATGGAGCAGGTTCTGCAAAGGTTGTGCTGGAGTTTCAGGTAAAGGTAAAGGTAAAGGTACCCCTGCCCGTAAGGGCCAGTCTTGACAGATTCTGGGGTTGTGCGCCCATCTCACTCAAGAGGCCGGGGGCCAGCGCTGTCCGGAGACACTTCCGGGTCACGTGGCCAGCATGACAAAGCTGCATCTGGCGAGCCAGAGCCGCACACGGAAACGCCGTTTACCTTCCCGCCGGTAAGCGGTCCCTATTTATCTACTTGCACCCGGAGGTGCTTTCGAACTGCTAGGTTGGCAGGCGCTGGGACCGAGCAGCGGGAGCGCACCCCGCCGCGGGGATTCGAACCGCCGACCTTTCGATCGGCAAGCCCTAGGCGCTGAGGCTTTAACCCACAGCGCCACCTGCATCCCTGGAGTTTCAGGTAGTGGTCTGCAAATTTTGGTTCCCAGATGTGGTTGGTCTGCCTCTCAAATAATGGAATCAAAGAATTGTAGAGCTGGAAATGAACCCAAAGGTCATCTGGCCTAACCTTGTGCAACGCAGCAGTCATGACCGAGGAATCTCTGAGAGATGCCTTACAGCCTCTGTTTAAAAACCTTCAATGACATAGAGTCCACCAACATCTGAAATAATCCATTCCACCATCAAACACAGGGGTCAGCAACCTTTATCAGCTGTGGGCCGGTCCACCGTCCCTCAGACCATGTGGTGGGCCAGACTATATTTTGGGGGGGAAATAAAAATGAACAAATTCCTATGTTCCACAAATAACCCAGAGATGCATTTTAAATAAAAGCACACATTCTACTCATGTAAAAACACGCTGATTCCCGGACTGTCCATGGGCCGGATTTAGAAGGCGATTGGGCCTGGAAGAATGGCAGATGAAGGTGATGGACTATATGGAACTGGCGGAAATGACTGGCAGAATCCAAGACCAGGGAGGAGAGTCGGTGGAAGAAGATTGGAAAAAATTTAAAGACTATTTACAGAAATATTGCAAAATTAATGAATGTTAGAATGATGTTGGAATGAAGCTAAGTGGTTTTAGCAGTAACGTTACAAAGGAGTATGTAAAAAATGGATTGTTAACAGGTGAAATGTAAAGTTATAATATATTAAGATAAAGGATTAAGATAAAAACAAAGAGGGAAAGGATTTGCTGAATTAACTAACTGAACTGGAATACAAAAAAGGGAGGTGTGAGGAGGTCAGGGAAACAAGTAAATGAAAGATAAGACATGGAAAAATTGATTTGTTTTTAATTGTTTTTATTTTACTGTATTTTGTATCTTTTGTTTCTTTTTTCTCTCTTTTCTTATTTTTGTAATCTTTTTTGAAACTTTAATAAATATCATTAAAAAAAAAAAGAAGGTGATTGGGCCCTTGGGCTTTAGGTTGCCTACCCCTGGTCAAACATCTTCCTGATGTTTGGTCAGAAACTCCTTCCTTGTCATTTGAATCTGTTGGTTCAGGTCCTTCCCCCTGGTGCAGCAGAAAGCACGCTTGCCCCATCTATGTGACAGCCCTTCAGATATTTGGAGATGGCTATCATCTCACATCTCCGTCATCTCTTCTGTAGGCTAAGCATACCCAGCTCCCTCGACTGTTCCTCATCAGGCTTGGTTTCTGAGGTCATGATAAGTGAAGTGGCTCATCTCCTACTTGATAGATCCAGATGTTTCTCAAGCCTAGCAGTTGGGAAGCAGCACCCATTGAGGAGGTCTGGTCTACGGGCGATCAAAGTCCCAGCTGAGGATGTTGGGACCGGGGGCAAGATGGCGCAGTGGGAGCAGGAGCGAGAGTTCAGAAGCCAGGGGTCCGAGGGTCAGGAAGCAGGGAGTCATGAAGTCAAGGGTCGGAATCTCCTTCCGTGTAACTCAAAGGCATTGGTTTTAGTCCTACCCTCCAGAGCAGGAGAAAAGAAGCTTGCTCCCTCTTCTAGGAGAGAGCCTTTGAGAAATTTGAGAATTTAAAAGGTAAAGGGACTCCTTGAAAAAGGTATTTAAATATACCTTTCTGAAGAAACCAGAGGCCTTTCTCCTGGGCATAGTCGGCCAATTGGTGCCAAAGAAGGATAGAACTTTATTTATGTATGCAACAACAGCAGCAAGAATACTTATTGCAAAGTATTGGAAGACACAAGATCTTGCAAAAATGAATTGATAATGGATGAAAATATAGAGTTATAATATGTTAAGATAAAGAGTTAAGATAAATGAAAGAGGGTAAGGATTTGCTGACTTGATTATGTAAATGGGAATACAAAAAGGGGAGGTGTGAGGAGGTCAAGGAAACAAGAGAATGAGTTTAAAGTTATGAAAAACGGATTTGTTTTTTAATTTTTTCTTATTTTCTTTTTGTATTTTGTATGTTGTATTTTTAATTTTCTTTTTCTTTTTTCTGTTTCTTTTTTCATGTATTTCTGTATTCACATTTCTGGAAAACTTTAATAAATATTTCTTTTTTTAAAAAAAAAGGTAAAGGGACCCCTGACCATTAGGTCCAGTCACGGACGACTCTGGGGTTACGGTGCTCATCTCACTTCATTGGCCGAGGGAGCCGGCATACAGTTTCGGGGTCATGTGGCCAGCATGACTAAGCCACTTCTGGTGAACCAGAGCAGCGCACGGAAACGCCGTTTACCTTCCTGCCAGAGTGGCACCTATTTATCTACTTGCACTTTGACATGCTTTCAAACTGCTAGGGTGGCAGGAGCAGGGACCGAGCAACGGGAGCTCACCCCGTCGCGGGATTCAAACCGCCGACCTCCTGATCAGCAAGCCTAAGAGGCTCTGTGGTTTAACCCACAGCGCCAACCACATCCCTATTTGAGGGAGCACCAATCTAGTATGATTAGCAGACATTTTTGTCCTTTTTGCTGTTTTATATCATTTTTGATGGATTGATTGGATTTGCTGTGTTTTTGCTGTATATTCGTCTTGTACCGATACGTTGTCATTCGTTGCTTCAGGAGGCCATCTGGGCCAAGCAACGTTATATAAACATACCATCCCAAAAACAATGCTCACAATGCAATATCTGCAACGGCCCGCAGTGCCAGCATTTTGACATTCCTGCTCCGTACAGTTCAAACCTGATTCACCTCTGCTGTTGTGTCGGTGAGGTTGCTGTCAAAAGTTTCCCCCCTGAATGAATTTGCTGCCGGCCAAAAGCAGGCATGGACCATCCATCATGGCAGCTGCTGGAGGGGGCAACATATGCCACCGATTACTGACAATGAGGAAACCGCAGAGGGAGGTGGAGCAATCTAAGAGGGACCCAAGGCCTACAGATGTAAATATGAAAAAAAAACACCCAACCCTAATATAATGCAATCAATGCATTTTAATTAAAGCAGATATTAAAATGAGGATGTATGATGAGGATGCTGAAGTGAGCTGCTCTAGAAGAGAACAAGATGGTACCAAAGAGGTCAGGAGCAATGGGGTCGAGGGCAAGTCTTTGGGGGCCTCACACTGGGACTGGGACACTCTGGTGTGGAACATAAGAACTGGCTGGACCAAGCCAAGTGCCCATCTAGCTTGGCTTCCCATTCTCACAGCAGCCTGTGGGAAACCAGCAAGTGGAATCTCAGCTGATGCTCTTATTGAAATTGAAATATTTTATTGTCACTTGTACAACTTGTATGGGGGACGCAGGTGGCGCTGTGAGTTAAACCATAGAGCCTAGGACTTGCCAATCAGAAGCTCCCGTTGCTCGGTCCCTGCTCCTGCCCATCTAGCAGTTCAAAAGCACATCAAAGTGCAAGTAGATAAATAGGTACCACTCCGGCGGGAAGGTAAACGGCGTTTCCGCCTGCTGCTCTGGTTCGCCAGAAGTGACTTAGTCATGCTGGCCACATGACCCAGAAGCTGTGCACCAGCTCCCTCTGCCAATAAAGCTAGATGAGTGCCACAACCCCAGAATTGGCCACAACTGGACCTAATGGTCAGGGGTCCCTTTACCTTTACCTTTACAACTTGTATACAGTGAGATTACACGAGCACCCCCCACTCAGCTCTCTTAGTCTTAATTCCCCTCGTTTACTGACACCCACCCACCAAACCCGAAAGTCAGTTGCTCTGTTGTTATCTTTCCATTCAGCAGCCTAACAGCCCATGGATAGAAGCTGTTCTTTACCCTGTTGGTGTGACTAATCACGCTTCCATATCTTCTGCCTGAGGGCAAAAGATCAAGAAAGTGCCGGCCAGGGTGTGAATCATCCCTGAGAATTTTCCTCACTCTCCTGAGGCAACGTTCTTCCGCTATTTCATCCAGCGGATTCACAGGACAGCCCATAATAACTTGTGCTGTATTCACCACCCTCTGTAGGCACTTCCTATCAAATGATGTCAAACCAGCGTACCACACCCTGATGCAGTATGTTCTCAAATGAAGAAATAAACGAGTCATTGGGGCCACCAGTTTGCATCCATCTGTCTTGGGAGGCGATGGAAGGGTGCACGATTGGGATGAAGACTTTTTTTCTTTTCTTTATTGCAAAACATTTTACATGAAACATAAAAACAACACAAACAAACCATTACCATACCCACATAACAACTAGACACTAACTAACAACGAATCATTTAACATCGCACACACTTTTGACTTCCAATTGGCCTAATTGTACTTTTTACACATTATTGGTCTATACGCACTTCCTTGTCCCCGGCACACAAACACCCCGCCCCATTACATATCAAGAGAAATATTTGCTTTTATAATTTCCTTTTTATTCAAGATTCAATCTAAATCTGTCAGGAGATTTACATTGCCACAGTACTTTTAAAGACATTCTTTAAATACTGTCCAATCTTTACTCATTTTCTGGTTCGAGTTTCCTCTTATTCTCCCAGTCATTTCCGCAAGTTCTAAATATTCTATCATCTTCGCTTGCCAGTCAGTTTTTGTGGGGACTGAGGCACCTTCCCAGTTTTTTGCTATTAAAATTCTAGCCGCTGTGGTTGCGTACATAAAAAAGGTTCTAAAGTGTTTTTGCTGGTTTTTTTGTATTTCAATGGACATAATGCCTAACAGAAAAGCTTCTGGGGGTTTTTTGGAAGGAAAATTTAAAGATCTTTTTGAGTTTGTTATATATTATGCCCCAGAATTCTAGTATCTTCACACAGATGAAGTCAAACAGTTGTAAGGTTACAGTGCCTGCTGTGGCTATAGAGACTGATATGAGAGAGGCATGTTTTGCGTGGACAAGCGGACTCCCCCAAACCTTGGGTGGCCCCCGTGTGGAATAACAACTCAAGACAATGTGCTATGGGATTAAAATTGGCCACAACTTTGTTACGTTTCAGATGTGGGTAGACCTTGGCTCAGGCATTGGGCGTTTATCCCTCCCAGTCGCCTGCCGGGGATCTGGGGAACATCAGGGTTATCCAAAGTGTGTGTGGTGAATGGGCTGGCTCTGGAGAACATATGTTCAAGCAGAGAGAGCCCAGCCTTGTTATGCAGGGGAGAGCAATGATGACCTCTAGGTGTACAGCCAAAACAACCCCTCAAAACAACCCCTTTAACAGGGAACCCTAGTATCGCCGCCACAAAGAGAAGGGGGCATGGGTTACCGCTACACGCCCACCCCCATTTAGGGAAGATAGACTAAAGGATTCTGCCCAAGGCCTGATACCGCCAAAGTTGTGATGTTTTGCTACGGGAAAGGCAAACCTGCCAATGCAGGAGGATTCCTTTCCAGCTCTTCAGATAGATAGATATCTTTATTGTCATTGCCCCCTCTCGGGGACAACGAAAATTACTTGGCTGCTCCATCCACCCAGGTAGGGCACACCACACAAAATCAGAACAACTATAAAAACACTAATTAAAACAATACAATTCAACAGCGACCTTGACGTAGCAGCGCCCGCGTACCTGTGGAGAAAAGGTTAACCTGCAAAAGAAGTCTTAACTGAGGGGGGGAGCCAACTGATGATTCCCAGGTAAGATCCTCCCCCTATTGTGTGGGCAGGGTGGTCCCTCCCCCTACCTGGCCTGATCACCTTGGCAACGCCTCCCCAGGTGGGATTGGGCAACTGGCTGAGGTAGGAGGAGATCTCCAGGTATCCCACCTGGGGAAGGCCAAGCCAAGCCTGGGCTAATGGTGCCACGTAGGGTCCAGGGGGCTGTGCATGACCACGCAAAGGGCGCCCCCCATTTAATGTGGAGAGCCGTCATTGTTGCAGCTGGGCAGATGAAGGCGTCCAGTTTCGCTGCTGCAGATGCACCGTAGTGTTTCTTTTCTCTGCATTCCTCTTAACGGCCATTCCTCCTCTGATCACTTCTATGGGTACAGGACCTGACTGTCCCCAGGCACTGCGGTCATTGGCAAGGGATTCCCACATTGCAGTGTTCGTGTTGCCAGCTTCCATGTCTCACTTGCAGACATCTTTGTAAGACAGAGTTGGTCTGCCCAAGAGCCTCATGCTGGAAGCCAGCTCCCTGCAGAGCACATCCTTGGGAATCTCCCATCTTCCATTCTGTGGACATGGCCAAGCCGGTGTAAATGTCACTAAGGCATGTGATGCCCAAAATATTCTTGATATGGTGCATGTGGAAGATGCTGAAGCACTGCTCCCATACCCTCCAACATTTCTCCGACGAAAATGGGGACATCCTATTCCATACTAATGATAATAATTTTATTATTTATTCCCCGCCCATCTGACATGGTTGCCTCAGCCTCTCAGAGGACTTCCAACATATATATAACACAATAAAACATTAAACAAAACTTCCCGAACCGGGGTGCCTTCAGAAGGTTGTATAGTTATTTATCTCCTTGGCTCGTGGGTCACATAACTTCACACCCTCCAACAATTCTCCAATGAAAATAGGGACGTCCTAGGGGAAAGTGAGAGATTCTGGGATCAAATCAGAAACTGGGACGGTTCTGTAAATCCGTGACTGTCCCTGGAAAATAGGGACACTTGGAGGGCTGATACATGTGGTTGGTTTGGAGTCACTTAGACCCCAATTAAAGTGAAACTGAGAGAGGCACATCCAAGGTACTGAAGGTCTAACTAGTGAAAATTGTCACTCAACACAGTGTTGGTGGAATGAGAAAGGCCACACCTAATGATAGTCATCCTTTGGACTCAGGTATAATGCCTATCAGGAGACTCTTGAGAGTCCCATGGACTGCAAGAAGATCATTCTGAAGGAAATCAGCCCTGAGTGCTCACTTGAAGGACAGATCCTGAAGCTGAGGCTCCCAGACTTTGGCCACCTCATGAGAAGAGAACACTCCCTGGAAAAGACCCGGATGTTGGGAAAGATGGAGGGCACAAGGAGAAGGGGACGACAGAGGACGAGATGGTGGGACAGTGTTCTCGAAGCTACCAGCATGAGTTTGACCAAACTGCGGGAGGCAGTGGAAGACAGGAGTGCCTGGCATACTCTGGTCCATGGGGTCACCAAGAGGCAGACACAACTAAACAACAACAACAACAACAAATAATGCCTATCATCTCCATGCAGGGATTGAAAAGAACTTTTGTTTGAACCCTGGAGAGTCAATTCTAGTCACTTTTGACAATACTGAGCAACATGAATTGATGGAGTGCCTGTATACAAAGCAGCTTCCAATGTCCTTAAGATAAGGAGGCAGTAAGCATTCAGCATTTACTTTCATCTTGAGTTGAAGGGAAAATGCATTAGTAGAGTATCAAGAGGATCCCATCAGGTTTAACACTGGTGGTCACTGCAGATCCTTATCCCTGAATTAGTTGTCATCTCGTATTCTAAGAAATAGACCCCGATACAATGTCATGCTGGAGTCATTGCCAAAAATATCTCAATTGTGTTTACAAACAGCCATGACTGAATTGAGGTGTATCTGCCTTCAGCATCAGATGAGGCAAGTCAAGCACTTTCCTGAAAGCCAGCAACGGGAATCGTAGAATTGTAGAGTTCATAGAATTGTAAAGTTCATAGAATTGGTTCATAGGTTCATAGGTTCATAAGTTCATAGAATTGTAGAGTTGGAAGGGACCCCCAGAGTCATCTAGTCCAACCCCCTGCAATGCCGGAATCTCAGCTCGAGCATCCATGGCAGATGACCATCCAACCTCTGCTTAAAAACCTCCAAGGAAAGAAGAGAAGAAGAGTTTGGATTTGATATCCCGCTTTATCACTCCCCTTCAGGAGTCTCAAAGCGGCTAACATTCTCCTTTCCCTTCCTCCCCCACAGCAAACACTCTGTGAGGTGAGTGGAGCTGAGAGACTTCAAAGAAGTGTGACTGGCCCAAGGTCACCCAGCAGCTGCAAGTGGAGGAGCGGAGACGCGAACCCGGTTCCCCAGATTACGAGTCCACCGCTCTTAACCACTACACCACACTGCTCTCAGGAGAGTCCACCACCTTCCATCCCACTGTTGAACAGCTCTTAATGTCAGAAAGTTCTTCCTGATGTTTATTCACAATCTCCTTCCTTGTAATTTGAATCCACTGGTTTCGGTCTTAGCCTCCAGAGCAGGTGAAAACAAGCTTGCTCCATCTTCCATGGGATGGCCCTTGAGATAACCCTAATGAGAGAGTCATCTATTGCAACCCCCTGTGATACAGGGAAACTCAAGAAGACCTTCCACACCAACCACAATTGGTCCACCAAGCCGAGTAGACACCGTTTTCCAAATTGCACTACTGCACAGAGAGTGGATCTCATACGAAGTCATCAGCACGCTATAATATCTTTTGGTGGTTAACGGCACTGGCAGCAGCTCGTGAGTCTGCAGATTTATTTGCATCTTTATTGCTCTCAAGCGCTAGGGTGATGCTGTTGCTCTATTTTGACTAAATAGGCCAAGAAAGATGTTGTGTAGTTTTCCTTGAGCGAAGAGAGATTATGTCCAATTACATGTTCGGTGCCTTCCCAGCCCCCCTTCCCCCCCCCCCACACATATATATATACATCTGGCATCTCGCCTTTCTCCCAAATTATAGAGCCGCCCTGCAAGTTATTCAAAAGAGACATTAAAACGCAAATGAATATCATTTGCGCGAAATGGAGGAGAACATTGCAACTCAAGTCAGATGATTATTATTATTTTGTCTAGACAGGTTGTGAAGGGAAGAGCTTAAAGGAATTCTCACTCGTGCTCCAATCAGCCTTGCCTGCTCAGGAGAAGGAGCTCAGTTTAGGTTTGCAATTTTTTTCCAGAGATTTTATATTTTTTTGCACAGGGGAAAACCACTTCGAGAGCATGACCTAGTGGGTGGATTCCGTTCGGACTGAGCATATGTTAAGCAGAGCGAGATGATTGGTGCTGAAAAAGAAGTCTGTGTGTGCCTCTCGTGGATTATGGAACCGGAGGACAGATTGAGAGACAGGTGATGGGAAAGACTTCTGGAGATATGCTGCCAGTCAGAATAATGGCAATGCCAAGTTAGATGGAGAAATACTTGGTATAAGGCAGATTCTCTTATTTGTTGTGTGTTCAAGAGAGAATGTCTTTAACGAAGAGGGAACAGCGGGAGAGCTACTTCCAAATGAAGAAAGCTTGCTGTGTTGAGGACTTTTTAGTTTAAAGAAAAGGCAAGAAAGAGGAAGACATGGTAGAAGTTTGTAAAATCACAAGTGGCATGGAGAAAGTCGATAGGGAAAAGTCTTTCCCCGCCTCTCCTAAGACTCGCATGGGCGCTCTATGAAGCTGAATGCTGGAGGACGCAGGAGAGATTAAAGGGATGACTTTTGCACACACGGCGCATAGTTCAACTATGGAACTAACTATGGTCGCTAACCTGGCTGGCTTTAAAAGAGGATTAGATAGGTTCAAGGAGGAGAAGGCTAATTGATGGTTACCAGCGATGATGGTTCTGCTGTGTCTTCACAGCTGGAGGCATCAATGCTTCTGAATTTCCTTTGCTGGAAACCACAGGAGGGGAGAGGGCTCTTGTGTTCAAAACCTGCCTGTGGGTTTCTTACAGGCATCTGGTCGGTCCCTGTGAGAATAGGATGCTGGAATTGATGGACCAAAGGCCTGATCCAGCAGGATCTTCTTATGAAGGGGCTGTTGCCTTCATGCTCTGCTTGCAAGTATCTGGTGAACTGCTGTTGGAAAGAAGATGCTGGACTAAATGTACAGGTGTGAGACCCAAGCAGATTTTCCTTCTGTTCTTGCAGGGGAGGGGAACGACCAAGGAATCCTGGGGATTTGAGGCAGGAAGAACTTCGGCTTTGCAAAAACTGTGGTCAAGCAGCTAAGTCTCTAAGGGTTTGGTTTTAGGGTTAACTGCAAGGAGGGAGGGGAATTGAGGGATCTTGAATGCTTTTGCATTCTGTCACTCTCTCATTTTTCAAATCCCTCTTGAAAACAAAGAAGCCACCCTTTCCCCATAAACTACAATTCCTTACTCGAGGAATGGGTGACTTGTGCTCGGCCTAATTTCATGCAACCCTTGGCTTAATTTCAAGTGGGTTAGGGGGAGCTCACAGTGGGGGGGGGGGAACACAGCTGAGATGGATGCAGTGATGGAAGGGGGGGTCCACTTTGCTCGGTATATCCCTGCATTCTGCAGACAGCACAGTCTGATGTGCCTCAGAGATGTGACTAGTATATACCGTATTTTTCCATCTATAAGACACCCCTTATTTTGGGGGACTCAGATGTAAGAAAATGGGGATCTATCTGTGTATAAGACACTCCCAAATTTTGGACATAAATTTTTTAGGGAGAAAACCTAGTCTTATACTCTTATACATGGAAAAATACGGTAACAGAAATTGGACTTTTAGGGTTGCAGCTCCAGCCCCCTGGAATGAGCCACCAACTGAAATCAGACAATTGTCGAGCTTTTCCGCTTTATTGGCCGAGGGAGCCAGCATACAGCTTCCGGGTCATGTGGCCAGCATGACTAAGCCGCTTCTGGCGAACCAGAGCAGTGCACGGAAACGCCATTTACCTTCCCACCGGAGCGGTACCTATTTATCTACTTGCACTTTGACATGCTTTCAAACTGCTAGGTTGGCAGGAGCAGGGACCGAGCAACGGGAGCTCACCCCGTCCGGGGATTCGAACCGCTGACCTTCTGATCGGCAAGTCCTAGGCTCTGTGGTTTAACCCACAGCACCACCCGCATCCCTTCAGGTCCCCTTGCAAGTCCACAATTCTACGATTCTGTGATTCTAACACAAATGCTGGGAGTAAGAAGCCAACAAGTGGGAAGGAGATAAGCTTTAAGCACATACTGGGGGCGTTATTAAATCTACGTGTCCTATTCATTCATACTCTGTGTTTGCCTCCAGATTATAATTGATGAGCAGCTTATCTCTCTACTGTGGCTTTGTGGTCCGACATTTCAGTGTTGATGGCAGGAAACAATCCAGGGGGGTCTCCTCGCTCTGCCGCAGTTACTGGCAGGCTGGGCACCTGCTGTCTGCTGCTTACACAGTGGGTTGAAGTAGCTCTTCATCCAGACGGGGCTGCCTGTCACCTGCCGTCCAGGAGGCTCTCTCGAAAGGCCGGATAAGGGTCCTTGGGGGAGCATCAATCTTGTGAAAGGACAGGAAGGAGCCACAGCGCAAACAGTTGGAGAGGGAGACCTTCCCCACTAACCAGCTGGCACAGTGGCACTCCAGAGCCATCTGCACATCTCTCTGTGTGCTCCAGTGCTTGGGAACCTGAACTGTCACGTAGCTGCGTTCCAGCTCTGCCAGCCTAGCTAGCTGACCATGTGGTCCCAAGTGGGAAGATCAGCTCCAGGTTTGCTTCTTGTGCTCTTTGAGTGTGTTTCCTGCAACAGGTCCTTGGCTGTGTTGGCCACTGTGAGAACAGGATGCTGGGCAAATGGGCCACTGGCCTGATCCAGGCAACTCTTGCATTCTTATGGTATCATGGTCCTAATAGCCCTTGGCAGATTTAGCCTCCAATAGAACCTGACTTCGGGACTCGGGTGGCGCTGTGGGTTGGCGGTTCAAATCCCCGCGACAGGGTGAGCTCCCGTTGCTCGGTCCCAGCTCCTGCCAACCTAGCAGTTCGAAAGCACATCAAAGTGCAAGTAGATAAATAGGTACCGCTCCAGCGGGAAGATAAACGGCATTTTTGTGCGCTGCTCTGGTTCTCTAGAAGCGGCTTAGTCATGCTGGCCACATGACCCAGAAGCTGTAAAGCGAGATGAGCGCCGCAACCCCAGAGTTGGCCACGACTGGACCTAATGGTCAGGGGTCCCTTTACCTTTTAATCTGGGGGCAGGGGCGAACGAAGGTGTCGTGACACCCGGGGCGGGGTGTCGCTACGTAGGGCACATGTGCGGCATCGCTACGTAGGGCACATGCACCGTACGTAACGATGCCACAGATGCTCTGTACATAGCGGTTTGCTGGCGCCACCACTCCAGTGCCATATGGGCGCCGCCGGGATCCTCTGCTCATGGCTGTAGCGGCGACAGAGGGATGCCACTGCTGTCCATACAGCGCTTGAGCGGCACTAGTGGCAAATCGTTATGTACAGCGCATGTGCGGCAACGTTACTTACAGCACATGCATGTGACGCTGCACATGCGCTGTGCATAGCGGTTTGCTGCCACATAGCTGTCAACGTTTCCCCTTTTTTAAGGGAAATTCCCTTTTTCCGAATAGGATTCTTCTCAAGAAAGGGAAAAGTTGACAGCTATGCTCCACATGCAGCTGCGGCGGAGTGATGGCTGCTCGCGCCTCCGTGAGCCCCCGTGGGGTGCCTTCTTGTCAACCCCCCCAGACATGGCACCCAGGGCGATTCGCCCTCACCTCCCCCCTTTGTGACGCCACTGGCTGGGGACTGTCTTTGCATATTATTATTATTATTATTATTATTATTATTATTATTATTATTCCCTATACCCGCAGGTCTTGGAGTGGTACACAAGATAAAATCACAATATGAGAACTCTCCTTCTTTGCAAGTTTTTAAGCAGAGGTTGAATGGTCATCTGTCATGGATGCTTTAGCTGAGATTCCTGCAACGCAGGGGATTGGCCTAGATGATCCTTGGGATCCCTTCCAGCTCTACGATTCTGTGTAAACACAAAATACATAATAGAAATATAAACAAGATCAACTCAATAATCCCCCCAGAGTCATTTTAAAAGGGCATTGGACGTCCGTCAGCCCCAGGCCTGGTTAAAGAATTAGACGCCTGGTGCCTAAAAGTGTCTAATGACTGCACCGGCTGGACGTCCCTGGGGAGAGCATTCCACAAATGGGAAGCCACTGCAGAGAAGGCCCTGTTCTTGTGTTGCCACCCTTCAGAAGTGAGCTATTCCTTTTCTGAACAAGTGTTTCCCCCTGAGCCTAAGACAGGGGAAATTGGTTCAGTCCTCATTTTGATGTGAACATAGGCGCCGACTCCATGGGGCCTGAGGGGGCCCGAGCCCCCTCAAAAATTCGTTTGGGGGGGCTCAGCCCCCCCAATAATTTAAGAAAATTATTACTGTAAATTTCGCTCTATAACACGCAGATTTTTTCTCCTAAAAAGTAAGGGGAAATGTCTGTGCGTGTTATTGAGCGAATGTGTGGTCCCTGGAGCTGACTCCCCGGAGTGCAGGGGCAAAAATAGGCAAAAATCAGGCAAAAATAAGATCCGGGCGGGCGGGCGGAGGGAAGGCGGAAGCTGCTGCTTTCCTGCATTCTGCCTCAGGATCTTACTGCCCACCCGCTTCTGTTGCTGCATTTGCTCAAACTCAACAAAGAGCAGGGAATCCCCTGCCCTCTTGGCAAGCAGAGGGTTAAGGAAAGGATCGAGTCCTTCTTTCTAATTCTTTCCTAGTCACACTGCGTGCAGGCTCCAGCCCACCACCTCCTCCTCTCCGTGCTCTAGGGACTCGCAGGTGGGAGAGAGAGAGAGAGGGCTGGCTTGGGGGGGGACTTTTGCCTTCCTTTCCTCCCCCCCACCCCGTTAAGCTCCTCCCCTGCATTCTTAGCCAGCTGCTTCTCCGCACACCCCTCTTGTGCTTCTTGTCCCTTCTGTGTTTTTCCTTCCCTCCCCATTTAAAACGTGGTGACAAAGCACGGATCCACATGGATCCTCAGGATTTTTGCATTGGGTCACCCCAAATTCACCATCAGATCACATTACATGTCCATGGCTACAGTCTGTACCAAAAAAATCACGCACCCACTGTTGCCTGGGGCTGCAATGGTGCAAAAACGTGGTTACAAAGCATGGATCCACAGGATCTTTGCACTGGGTCACCCCAAATTCACCATCAGATAACATAGCATGTCCATGGCTACAGCCTGCACCAAAAAAATCACGCACCCACTGTGGCCTGGGGCCACAATGGTACAAAAACGTGGTTACAAAGCACGGATCCACATGGATCCTCAGGATTTTTGCATTGGGTCACCCCAAATTCACCATCAGATCACATAGCATGTTCATGGCTACATCTTGCACCAAAAAAATCACGCACCCACTGTTGCCTAGGGTCACAATGGTGCAAAAACGTGGTTACAAAGCACGTATCCACATGGATCCTCAGGATTTTTGCATTGGGTCACCCCAAATTCACCATCAGATCACATAGCATGTTCATGGCTACATCTTGCACCAAAAAAATCACGCACCCACTGTTGCCTAGGGTCACAGTGGTGCAAAAACGTGGTTACAAAGCACGTATCCACATGGATCCTCAGGATTTTTGCATTGGGTCACCCCAAATTCACCATCAGATCACATAGCATGTTCATGGCTACATCTTGCACCAAAAAAATCACGCACCCACTCTTGCCTAGGGTCACAGTGGTGCAAAAACGTGGTTACAAAGCATGGATCCACATGGATCCTCAGGATTTTTGCATTGGGCTACTCCAAACTCACTGTCAGATATTAAAAATCTTTATAAAATAGAGAATTAAATACATACAGAATGTTAAATTTTCAGTTTCGAAATATTAGTACTAGTTTAGTACTGTATTTCTATATTACTATAGTACTGTATTAGTTATTTTCAAATACTTAAATATTTTTAGGGTGTAAGACCCAATTAAAGCCCGTTATTTACATACAGTATTACCGTATTTACATACAGTATTAGGCATACTGTATTAACTTTATTAACTGTATTAAAGCATTAACTTTGAGATATTATTTTTATTTAATGAACCCTCAGCCTTATTCAAAGTAAGCTTAAATTAGCTATTTCACTTATTAATCAAAGTGCTATTACTGTGCGACAGCAATATTTTATGTTTTATTCTTTTAATGATAGTTTAGGATTTATTTAAATATCATTTCAGTCTTTTCAGAGCTATATATTCACTGCTCTGTAATAGTCTATAAGCATAATTGTTACTGTAAATTAAATTAGCTTTTTACGAAAATACCGTGCGTGTTTATGTTTTGTTTCTTTTTTCAAAGCCAAAAAGTGTTTCAGGCTTGTCGAGTTTCCCGGAGTGTGGAGTTATAGAGAGTCGAGTTTTCGGGGTTCTAATGTTGATCATATGACTCTAAAATACTTTTAAAAAACTTTAAAACTCACTAATTTTCATCTAAAATTTAGAAAACTTCCCGGGGCAGGACCCCGGTATGGGCCCCCCCAATATTTTTTATAAGTCAGCGCCCCTGGATGTGAACCTACTGCATATTTGCCTCTTGAATCAACACGTAAAGGGATAATGCCCCGATCCTTTGAAATCTGCACCTCTTTTGCACCGTGGTTCTAGAGCCAAGGAATACATACAGAAGTGTCCATTGTTGTTAATATACTGCTTAACGCCAAACTAGGCTTCTCAAAATGAGCCTAGAATTGCATGTACCAACAAGAACATCATACAGAAATTCATTATTCTAGGGGAAATTGCTTGCCTAAAAAAAATGCTTGCATGCATTATGCAAAATTGTGGAGTTGGCTAAATGCACTGTCACAAGGACTTTTGTAAAATAAAAGTATCCCAACTAATGCAGAAGTTGTGAAAGCTGAATATATTAAGTTGGGGTGGGGTGACGAACCGAGAGAAGTCACAGAATGTCAGTCTTGTCCATCTCTACTTGACTGGAAAGTTAATCAGTTTGACACACAACGTAGAAGTCACTGAGTCAGAGGTGGCCTCATTCTGTGTCTCACCAGGGCTCCAACCAGCCTCCACACTCTGCTGTCAGACTGGAAGAGAAACAGCAGGATTTCTACTGCCTGCGCTCCCTAAGGCACAATCCAAGGCCCAGTCAGTTTCCGGGAGCCTGGAAGTCTATTTTGACAAATAAACTGACTCTTTAATGGGCTGTCAGTTCGACGAAGCAGTAATGGCTGCACAGCAGCTAAGGCCCATTGCTTAGTGGGGAGAAAAACATTTCTCCACCTGCTTTCTGCATGCCATACATAGTTGTGCAAACTTCTACCATGCGGCCTCTTTCTCGCCTTTTTGCTGAACTTTGTTGTTGTTGTTTAGTAGTTTAGTTGTGTCCGACTCTTCGTGACTCCCTGGACCAGAGCATGCCAGGCCCTCCTGTCTTCCACTGCCTCCCGCAGTTTGGTCAAACTCATGCTGGTAGCTTCGAGAACACCGTCCAACCATCTCGTCCTCTGTCGTCCCCTTCTCCTTGCGCCCTCCATCTTTCCCAACATCAGGGTCTTTTCTGGGGAGTCTTCTCTTCTCATGAGGTGGCCAAAGTCTTGGATCCTCAGCTTCAGGATCTGTCCTTCCAGTGAGCACTCAGGGCTGATTTCCTTCCGAATGGAGAGGTTTGATCTTCTTGCAGTCCATGGGACTCCCAAGAGTCTCCTCCACACCAGAATTCAAAAGCATCAATTCTTCGGCGATCAGCCTTCTTTATGGTAAACTATGAAGTCCCAAATGCTGCAACCTTTCCTCCGATCCCTTGATCATTGGGCTGACATTTTCTGATCCCGTTCCAACTTTGCAGTATCCTTTTTGAGGTGAGGCAACCGTGCAAACTGTTCCCAAAGCAGTTGCACCATAGACTTGTATAATCGCATTATAATATCAGTTGTTTTATATTCAACAATCTGTAGTGTGGAATGTGGCTTTTTTTTTGTATGTAGGCTCCCATCGCCAGAGCTGAAGCACTATTCCAGACTCTCCAAGCATCCCTATTTTCCAGGGACAGCCCCAGATTTACAGAAACCGTCCTGGTTTTTCATTTGATCCCAGAATGTCCTTAAAAGGTAAAGGTACCCCTGACCATTAGGTCCAGTCGTGACCGACTCTGGGGTTGCGGCGCTCATCTCGCTTTATTGGCCAAGGGAGCCAGAGTACAGGTTCCGGGTCATGTGGCCAGCATGACTAAGCCGCTTCTGGCAAACCAGAGCAGCACACGGAAACGCCGTTTACCTTCCTGCCGGAGTGGTACCTATTTATCTACTTGCACTTTGACGTGCTTTCGAACTGCTAGGTGGGCAGGAGCAGGGACCGAGCAACGGGAGCTCACCCCGTTGCGGGGATTCAAACCACCGACCTTCTGATTGGCAAGTCCTAGGCTCAGTGGTTTAACCCACAGCGCCATCCGCGTCCCTAAGAATGTCCTTAGGATGTCCCTATTTTCATTGGAGAAATATTGGGAAGTATAGAGTTATGTGACCCTCAAGCCAAAGAGATAAGTAACTCTACAACCTTCAGAAGACACCCCAAGGTAGCCTGGTATAGGGAAGTTTTTAAAAGTTTAATGTTCTGTTATGTTTTTATATACAGTGGTACCTTGGTTCTCAAATGCCTTGGTTCTTGAAATATACTCTGAGACAAGAGTGGACTTGATGCTCTTTATTCAGCTCATAGTAGTGAGGAGGAATGGAAGTTCCCCCAGAATGTCTGCTTTATATACATTATGTACACAATGGGCCCCACGTGATTGGCTAATTCCGGGATTCACCTGTAGGCCAGTCCGGTTGCAGATTCACTTCCACCTGGAGCTGGATTGGGAGGCTCCTGTGGACCAATCAGACTGCTGCATTCTGAATCCTATTGTTCTAGGACCAATCAGACTGCTGCCTTTTGGATCCTATTCAACTCAGTACGTAACAGTTCTCAAATGCCGAAAACCCAGAAGTAAGTGTTTTCAAACCTTTTTCAGAAGCCGAACATCTGATGCGGCTGTTGGCTATTTTTTCCAGGACACCTGCAACAATCAGAAGCTGTGCCTCGGTTTTCGAACATTTTGGAAGTCAATGGATTAAGTTTGGCGCTTTTGTTCTTGCTATTTATTTTGCTTTTCGGCTTTTTCAGTTAATTTGTTTTCGTGACTGTGTGGAACCCAGTTCAGCTACTGACTGATTGACTGTGTGACTGTGGAAAGGGATAAAAGCCCCCCATCCAAACAATGACTATCATCAGTGCAGGTAAGGGGGGAAAATAATTTTAATTTTTATCATCTACAATACTGTTTTATTTATTTTATAATACAGTGCATTGATTATTGCTTTCTTTTTATGGATCAGTTGTCTCGTTAGATTGTAAAATTCATGTTCAATTGCTGTTTTAGGGGTTGTTTTTAAAAGTCTGGAACGGATTAACCCGTTTTGCATTACTTTCTATGGGAAAGTATGCCTTGGTTTTGGAACGCTTTGGTTTTGGAATGGACTACCAGAAGGGATTAAGTTTGAGAGCCAAGGTACTACTGTATGTTGGAAGCCACCCAGAGTGGCTGGGGCAACACAGTCAGATGGGCAGGATATAAATAATAAAATTCTTATTCTTATTATCTGTACATGTAGCAGGGCATCCTGGTCCAATCTTCAGCTGGGGAGACAGAGAAACTCTCCTGCAACCTGATTTATGCCTGTGTTGTGTTAGTTCTTCTTCCGGTGTTGTCACTTTGCAAATTTGCAAAAAGGGAAAAAAACTGCACAACACGCAGAACTCATCCGCACTCCTTGATTTGCTGAGGGATTCAATAAGCACATTGTCAAAACGAAAACCAAACATGGTCTATCATCCAGCAATAAGACACAGCGACTTCGAGATAAGCCTATTTATCTTCCTGCAACTGCCACTCAATAATCATCATAATAAAAATAATGCTGGGTTATTATTTATAGATTGTACTACGCCTGCAGCCATTGGACACTTAATAATACATCAGTAAAATCAAAGTAATCCAGTGACTTTTAAGCAGGGAGGAAGAGGGGAGACACAAAGGAAAGCTTTTATCATCTCACGGTTGCTCCAGAGTGGCAAGCCCTCTAACCATGTGTCATAGAGCTTGCCCATTGATGCCTATGGGATTTCTCTAGAGGAAGCAGTTGGGCTCTGGATATCAGAGCAGCCCCCAACCCCCAGATCCTCAAATAGAAATATAATAATAATAATAATAATAATAATAATAATAATAATAATAATATTTTATTTGTACCCCACCCTCCCCAGCCTGGGCTGGGCTTCTAGCAGCTAACACCAAATATAAATGACAATAAAACGTAATGGAAAACAACAACAACAACTAACCGTCAATTAAAATACGGCTTAAAATACAGCTTAAAATGCAGCCTCATTTTAGTAAAGGTAAAGGTACCCCTGCCCGTACGGGACAGTCGTGTCCGACTCTAGGGTTGCGTGCTCATCTCGCTCAAGAGGCCGGGAGCCTGCGCCGTCCGAAGACACTTCCGGGTCACGTGGCCAGCGTGACGAAGCTGCAGCTGGCGAGCCGGCACCAGCACAGCACACGGAAACGCCGTTTACCTTCCCGCTATAAAGCGGTCCCTATTTATCTACTTGCACTTAGGGGTGCTTTCGAACTGCTAGGTGGGCAGGAGCTGGGACCGAACGATGGGAGCTCACCCCGCCGCAGGGATTCGAACTGCCGACCATGCGATCGGCAAGTCCTAGGCGCTGAGGTTTTACCCACAGCGCCACCCGCGTCCCTCTCATTTTAGTAGTAGGCCATAAATCAACACCATAAAGGGAGGAAACATCAGATAGTCACCCGAGCCAGCTATCCATGCTGGTCCTACATGGGCCAGCAAAAAAGCCAAGGGAAAATTAATATACCAAATCCCATATAAGGGGTCAGAGTGAGTCTAAGCCGAAGGCCAGGCAGAACAGCTCCGTATTGCAGGCCCTGTGGAAAGATGTCAAATCCCGCAGGGCCCTGGTCTCTTGTGACAGAGCGTTCCACCATGTTGGGGCCAGTGCTGAAAAGGCCCTGGCCCTAGTTGAGACCAATCTAATCACCTTGCGACCTGGGACCTCCAAGGTGTTGTCATTTGTGGACCTTAAGGTCCTCCACGGGGCATACCAGGAGAGGCGGTCCTGTAGGTACGAGGGTCCTAGGCTGCATAGGGCTTTAAAGATCAAAACCAGCACCTTAAACCTGACCTTGTACTCCACCGCCCACAGAAAATATCAAACCAAAGGCTGAGAAAAAGGGCGTAGCATGGGTTGCTGGTGCCCGGGGCAGGGTAAGTGTTGTGCTTCCCTGGTGGACTGGGCAGCGGTCAGTCCCTTCACCAACCAGCGTCTAATCATGGGAGTCTCTCCTTGCAAATGAGCCCCAACAGAAGCAGAGATAAGGCAGAGAAACATGAAGCCAGGAGCGCCGCTGTGTCGCCTCGCCTTCCTGTCGTTGCAGCGAGGTGCTCAGGGCAACACACGTGGCTCCTGCCATGGTTCCTGCCTTCCCTTTTTTAAAAATATTTTTTATTAGAAATTTCAACATAACAATTCATCAAAAACACACCAATAAAAAGTTTGTCAGTGTTTATTCAAAACCTGCCAAGGAGTCCAATTCATTTTGTTGTTTCTTTAAGTACTTTGTACTTTGCCATTCTTCTTTAAAGTCACAGTTGTCCTTATCACGTAGTTTACCGTATTTTTCGCTCTATAACACGTACCAGACCATAACACGCATGTAGTTTTTTGAGGAGGAAAACAAGAAAAAATATATTTTAAACGAAACAGTGGATATATGATTTTTGTGGTTCATGCTGTGGCCACAGACATGTGATCTGACAGTGAGTTTGGAGTAGCCCAGTGCAAAAATCCTGAGGATCCATGTGGATCCATGCTTTGTAACCACGTTTTTGCACCACTGTGGCCCCAGGCAACAGTGGGTGCGTGATTTTTTTGGTGCAAGATGTAGCCATGGACATGCTATGTGATCTGATGGTGAATTTGGGGTGCAAAAATCCTGAGGATCCATGCTTTGTAACCACGTTTTAAGTGGGGAAGGAAGGAAAAGCACTAAAGGGACAAGGAACACGTGTGGGGTGGGTGGAGAAGGATGCTGCTAATAATGAAGAAGAGGGGTATAAGGGGAGAAGGCTCCTCTCCTCTCTCGCTTTGCTCCTTTGAAGCAAGCAGGCTCTCTGTCCCTCTCTCCTCCCCACTCAGCGGCTCTTCTCCCGCTTTGCTGTTTCAAAGTGAGCCACGGAGGAGGGAAGGAAGGGGAACCATGGATCCTCTGCTCACGACTGCAGCAGGCTTTTTTTGCAAATGTTAATTGGAACATTTTCTTCAACTCATTGTATATCATTTCCCAATATTTTTTAATTTTACTACAATCCCACCACATATGGTAAAAAGTCCCTTCCTTTTCCTTACATTTCCAACATATATTTGAGCCGGTTTTATACATTTTTCCTATCTGTACTGGTGTTATATGCCATCTATACATCATTTTTCATGTAGTTTTCTTTCAGCAAAGAGCAGTTTGTATGGTTCCTGCCTTCCTCTTCCTCCCTCCTCAACTCGAGGGGGTGGTGCCCTCCCCCTCCAACCCTCTCAGGAAGCCCAGGGGCAGGGCCCCCGTGGGCGACTCTTTGCCAGCCATGAGGATAAGGAGGAGCAAACTTCGCCCCAGCCCCAAAGGCCCCACCTAGGCGTGGCTGACTTTCCCATAGCTCCTGCCTTGATGAGGGAGCCTGGGGTCACAGCACCCCCTGCTACGCCACTGGCTGAGAATCATATAGGGAAAGGTCCCAGGGTGGGGTTCATCGCAATAGAACAATATAATGCAATATATGGAGGGACGCGGGTGGCACTGTGGGTTAAACCATAGAGCCTAGGACTTGCCGATCAGAAGGTCGGCGGTTCGAATCCCCGTGACGGGGTGAGCTCCTGTTGCTCAGTCCCTGCTCCTGCCAACCTAGCAGTTCGAAAGCACGTCAAAGTGCAAGTAGATAAATAGGTACTGCTCCAGCGGGAAGGTAAACGGCGTTTCCGTGTGCTGCTCCGGTTCGCCAGAAGTGGCTTAGTGATGCTGGCCACATGACCCGGAAGCTGTACGCCGGCTCCCTCAGCCAGTAAAGCGAGATGAGCACCGCAACCCCAGAGTCGGTCACAACTGGACCTAATGGTCAGGGGTCCCTTTACCCTTTACCTTTTAAACTGTTAAAACAACAATCAATAAATAGAATTCTTTGCAGGAAACAAAGGTGAAATACTTGCCTTTGCATGTTTGGGGAAAATTCTCGGGAATAATGGAACTCACAGGAGGAGAATACTTTTATTTTTGGCACTGTCATTATTTGGAAAGGGAATCTTTGCATGAGTTAATGCTTTATTATCCCTCTGCAGCTGTGCTGCAACTTTGTATTTTTGTCCTTCTGTGATTCTTTGTTTCTTTCCTTTTTTGTTTTGTTTGCACTTTGTTGTTAGAAAAGAAAAGAAACAGCCCCCAGTTTCTGCTTTGATCCCACAATGTCCTGCTTTTCCTTGAGATAAAGGTAGAGGGATCCCTGACCATTAGGTCCAGTCGTTCCCGACTCTGGGGTTGTGGCGCTCATCTCGCTTTACTGGCTGAGGGATCCGGCGTACAGTTTCCGGGTCATGTGGCCAGCATGACTAAGCCGCTTCTGGCGAACCAGAGCAGCGCACGGAAACGCCATTTACCTTCCCGCCAGAGCAGTACCTATTTATCTACTTGCACTTTGACGTGCTTTCGAACTGCTAGGTGGGCAGGAGCAGGGACCGAGCAACGGGAGCTCACCCCGTCACGGGGATTCAAACCACCAACCTTCTGATTGGCAAGCCCTAGGCTGTGTGGTTTAACCCACAGCACCACCAGCATCCTTTTGCTTTTCCTTAGGACATCCCTATTTTCATTGGAGAAATGTTGGAGGGTAGGGTTATGGGATCCCCGAGCCAAGGAAATAACTAACTGTATAAGCGTTGGAAGTTTTTTATTGTTCAATGTTTTGTTATGTTTTAATATATGTTGGAAGCCACCCAGAGTGGCCGGGGGAACACAGTCTGATGGGCAGGGTATAAATATTATGATGATGATGATGGTGATGACGACGACAATGATGGTGATGGACATCCCTATTTTCATCAGAGAAATGTTGGAGGGTATGCTTCTTGTGTATTTTTGTAGCCCTTCCACAAATGAAACTTCTCCCGAGCAAAGCCCATCATTTAGAGAAGGCTGGCAGATGAGTCCCCATCGAAACCGAGCTCTTCCATTTCCACCAATCAGGGAGTTTCTTTGGAAGCTCTTGTAAAATGGTGCCTATCTCCCCCCGCCACCTTTTCCTTCCTCTTTTCCATTAACCATTTGAAAATAAAGGTTAGCTGTTCCTCTCCCCAGGCTGCCATTACATCAAGGCTGAATGCTGAACCGGCAGACACAATGCATAAGTCAAGCGATTGCTCCTTAAAGACCAGAGCCGGCCCCCGCGGAAAACTATGAATAACACTTTCTAATGAGAAATGCAATTCGCTCCCAGGCCTTCCCCCCCCCCCTTTCCATAAGTCTCTCCTGGCTTTCCACCTATGGCTGGTCTCTCACAATGAAATACAACTCAGCCCCCTCCACACACCCCTGCTGCAGAGCTAATGCAGGGTTTTGGCAGAATATAATCCCTAATTTGAGAACTGAAGACAGCTGTAAGCTTTGTGGTGGCCCCACCACCCCTAATGGCCCTCCTTTTGAACTGCACGCAAACCCCTCCAGAGCGCAGGTTTGGTCACCAAGGAGGGGCTGCAATCTGTCAAACAGAGACTTGGCCACACATCCCGGCAGGATCAGGGCCCAGCAGCAAGGGAAATTTCAGGCGGCGAAGCAGGAGATGGGTAGTTGTAGATTTCTAGCAAGAAGAGAAGATAATGAGAAGAGGCCGGCTGGATCAGGATAATGGCGCCTTGAGTTCAGCATCCTGTTCAGAGACTAGGGCTCTGCGGGACTTGACATACCGTATTTTTTGCTCTAAAAGACTCAGTTTTTCCCTCCTAAAAAGTAAGGGGAAATGTGTGTGCTTCTTATGGAGCGAATGCAGGCTGCGCAGCTATCCCAGAAGCCAGAACAGCAAGAGGGATTGCTGCTTTCACTGCGCAGCGATTCCTCTTGTTCTGGCTTCTGAGATTCAGAATATTTTTTTTCTTGTTTTCCTCCTCCAAAAACTAGGTGCATCTTGTGGTCTGGTGTGTCTTATAGAGCGAAAAAATACGGTATTTCCGCAGAGCCTGAAAGACAGAGCTGTTCCACCAGGCCTTTGGCCAAGGCACAGCCTGACCCCCTCCTTTGGTAATCCTCACAGAACTCTAGCCCAATGATTGCCATTACAGTGGTACCTCGGGTTACATACGCTTCAGGTTACAGACTCCGCTAACCCAGAAATAGTGCTTCAGGTTAAGAACTTTGCTTCAGGATGAGAACAGAAATCGTGCTCCGGCGGCGCGGCAGCAGCGGGAGGCCCTATTAACTAAAGTGGTACCTCAGGTTAAGAACAGTTTCAGATTAAGTACGGACCTCTGGAACAAATTAAGTACTTAACCTGAGGTACCATTGTAATTTGATTTGAACTGATTTTATAATGAATTGATTTTAAAATGCTGTATTATTTTACTGTTGTTAGCCACTCTGAGCCTGGTTTTGGCTGAGGAGGGTGGGATATAAATATTATTATTATTATTATTATTATTAAGCTGGAAGAGACCCTGAGGTTCACCTAGTCCAACCGCCTGCAATGCGGGAATCTCACCTAGATCATACACTGTTGGAGACAGCGTGGTGCTGATAACGCCAAGGTTGCAGGTTCGATCCCCTTATGAGACAGCTGCATATTCCTGCATGTGGAATAGGATTTCCCTATTTTCATCAGCCCTGTGTGCTCACTGGAAGGACAGATCCTGAAACTGAGGATCCAGGACTTTGGCCACCTCATGAGAAGAGAAGACTCCCTGGAAAAGACCCTGATGTTGGGAAAGATGGAGGGCACAAGGAGAAGGGGAGGACAGAGGACGAGATGGTGGGACAGTGTTCTCAAAGCTACCAGCATGAGTCTGACCAAACTGCGGGAGGCAGTGGAAGACAGGAGTGCCTGGCATGCTCTGGTCCAGGAGGTCACGAAGAGTCGGACACGACTAAACGACTAAACAACAACAAATTTTCATCAGAGAAATGATGGGTGGTATGTGATACGTCTCTTTCATGACACACCTGCATGCACGCACACTAACCTGCCTTTTTTTCTAAACTAAAAAGTCCTGAATGTGTTAAGACAGTGTGACTCTGAACACTAGTTGTGTGTAAGGTAAAAAAGATAAAGGACTCTGGGGTTGCGGTGCTCATCTCGCTTTTCAGGCCGAGGGAGCCGGCATTTGTCCAGAGACAGCTTTCCGGGTCATGTGGCCAGCAGGACCAAACCACTTCTGGCGCAACGGGACACCGTGATGGAAGCCAGAGTGCATGGAAACGCTGTTTACCTTCCCGTCGCAGCGGTACCTATTTATCTACTTGCACTGGCATGCTTTCGAACTACTAGGTGGGCAGGAGCTGGGATGGAGCAATGGGAGCTTACCCCGTTGCGGGGATTCGAACTGCCGAACTAGTCCTGTGTATGTCGCTGGGGTGGTGGTAGCAGCAATAGGGAACCACTCTTGTGGTCAGGACCCACTTATTGGCACCTAAAAACCTCTAATTACCCGCTGTGTAAAACTGGGTGCTGGTTGAGATGGATGTTTGGCCTGGCTCAATTGGCCTCTTAAGATCCCCTCACCCCCACAAAAATGGGGAAAGCATTAATGGCTAAACTGATGTGCTTCAAAGCCTCCCAAAATGTCAGCAGGCAAAAGGGCAGTTGAAGAAGATTTCCTGTACTTAATAGTGGAGACTTCAGCATCCCGCATTGCTTTTTGTCCTTCCCGATGAGTAGCGAAAAAAGAATAAATTATGCAAAGTGAGAGCAATAATGCAAATTTGCTTATGCTGCATAATTTAGAGAAGATTGGCAATTCAGCTTTTCTTAGCACAGAATTTGGGTTGCTTTGGTGCAAAACTGCATTGCACTTTCCTGCAAAGCTTACAAACGGGCTTGGGGTTTGTCTGACGTAACCACCTGGCAGTTTAACATAGTGTGGTGTAGGTCATGGTGGGGTGGCCTTAGGCAGCAAATGTGTCGTCCCCCCTTTCCTAGACAAAGGTATCATTCCCCACAGCTGCATTGCTGTGGTCCACTTTTCACATACCAATCATTACTGCATCAGAAACCAGAAATTAAAATATCCCTGCAATAATAAATACGCTTCCTTAAAAGTTAACTCCATCAAAATCTGTAGGACTTACTAAAAAGAAAAGAGTATTACACATCACCCCAATCTCTGACTCGTGCAAGAATCCATGATACCTGTGCTTTACCCAGGGTTTGTTTTCCTTGAAATGAATGTCGGCAGAGAAACCAAGCCTTATGAGGAATGGTCAAGAAAGTTGGGGATGTTTAGCCTGGAAAAGAGGAGACAAGTGGAGATATTATAGCCATCTTCAAATACTTCAGATCACTGCAAATACCTCAGATCACTGCAGTTCTCGAAGCTACCAACATGAGTTTGACCAAACTGCGGGAGGCAGTGGAAGACAGGAGTGTCTGTCGTGCTCTGGTCCAGGGGGTCATGAAGAGTCAGACATGACTAAACGACTAAACAACAAATGATTCTAATGAGCAGCAAAGTCACACCTTTCCAAAATATAGAGCAGATC
>NC_139685.1:75985890-76060890 GCF_964106915.1 Podarcis gaigeae
TTTCCATCCCCCCTCTCTTTTCCTTTTGTCTTCAGCTTACAGATCGCTCTTAAGCCTCAAAGTTGAAGGATCCCAGTTTTGTGTCCTTATCTACAAGGTGAAAGACGAGAGAAATTCTCCCCTGCCTTTGGTGAGATAAGTCATGTTGGCTTCCCTTTCTTCAGAAGGCTGTGCAGCCGGCGTTTATCAATTAATTACTGGATTGCCTTCACGCTCATTAATTCCCCCTGCTGTCTTCCCTTTCGGAAAGGTCTGCCTTGCCTCCATTTTATAATTGCCGGCGTCTTAGATTCCTTCGGTTTCCTGGAAAAAGTTAAGAGCATGACGTGAGCCTAACAAGGAGGAGACGCTGAGTGAGTCCTCAGTAGGGTAGTCTTGGCTGAGTAGCCTCTGGCTGCAGCACAGGGTGGCCTGGAAGCAGAACAAGCCCCCTTCCCAGCTAGTGGTGTAGCGTGGGTTGCCAGGGACCAGGGCAAGGAAAGTATTGCACGCCCTAAGGCAAGAATTGTGCCCCGTAACCAGTGCCTCCATGCAGCGCTGCCACCAGATGGAGCGGTGGAACATACATGCACACCTCCTTGCACTGGGGCACTGCCACCATCACTGCCATGCGTCTCGCCATCTCCCCACCTCCACAGCCAGTGGGGGATTCCGTGCAACAGAGGGATGCAAGGGCCCGTCCTCTTCCAGCTTCTGCTCAAGTGAAGTGGGTGGGCAGGATGGGGGAGTGACTGGAGGGTCAGGGCAGCAGCTGCAAAGGTGTGCGCCTAAAAATTTTGTGTGTCTGGGGCAATTGCCCTGGTAGCCCCCTCACCATGCTATGCCTACACCCCCAGGCTGCTCAGGATGGTTCCAGTTTGGGGCGGTACCCAGCTGGGATGGTGTCACTTTGTAGAATGCAGCTGGTTGGTTGGCTGGCTGGGTGGCATCCATCAGTCTCGGGAGACAATGGAGGAATGCACCTTTGGGGGTGTTGGAGAGTTACAGTGCCTGCTGTGGCCGTAGAGACCAATGCAGGAGAGACGTTGTTGTTTAGTCGTTTAGTCGTGTCCGCCTCTTCGTGACTCCATGGACCAGAGCATGCCAGGCACTCCTGTCTTCCACTGCCTCCCGCAGTTTGGTCAAACTCATGCTGGTAGCTTCGAGAACACTGTCCCACCAGCTTGTCCTCTGTCGTCCCCTTCTCCTTGTGCCCTCCATCTTTCCCAACATCAGGGTTTTTTCCAGGGAGTCTTCTCTTCTCATGAGGTGGCCAAAATATTGGAGCCTCAGCTTCACGATCTGTGCTTTCACTGAGCACTCAGGGCTGATTTCCTTCAGAATGGAGAGGTTTGATCTTCTTGCAGTCCATAGGACTCTCAAGAGTCTCCTCCAGCACCATAATTCAAAAACATCAATTATTCGGCAATCAACCTTCTTTATGGTCCAGCTCTCACTTCCATACATCACCACTGGGAAAATCATAGCTTTAACTATACGGACCTTTGTTGGCAAGGTGATATCTCTGCTTTTTAGGATGCTGTCTAGGTTTATCGTCACTTTTCTCCCAAGAAGCAGGCGTCTTTTAATTTTGTGACTGCTGTCATAGAATGGCAGAATTGGAAGCTGGGATTCATGCATTTATTTATTTGTTAAATTTGTACACCGCCCTTCATCCGAAGATCTCAGGGCAGATCCCACCATAAAAATGCAAAATAAAAACACAAAATAACCCACATACAATTCTCCAGGTAACTGAGGTGCCCTGGGAGAAATCCTTATGTTATGTAAAAGGCAGGAGTTTAGCCACAAGATCAACATGGGAAATATCCAAAATGAGAAATGCCTACCAAGTGAATAGCAATACCTTAGGCTTCATATTATTGTTTTAAAAGAGGTTGCTTCTGTCAGGAGCTCAGCCTACACTCGAGTAGGACCCTGGCAGAGACTCATGCCCGACTGGCATGTTCCCTCCCTCCTGCTCTTTTGTTTGGGAGCTTCAAAACCTTTCTTCTGCCTGAACATCACAGTGACCGATGCCAACAGACACCGGCACACTTAGGGATCCGTAGAATTTGCGCATGTTTGCAAAACAGACCTCAGCAACTCAGCATTTTGGCTAATCTACTTTATTTACATATAAACACACAGAACACTGCAACATGGCTCCCTCTGTCTCTAGCATCAGACAGCAAAGAGAAAAAGAACAAAGGACAATAGTCCCACTTCACGGAACACAGTAACACAAACATCCTGTCTCCATCACTTCTCACTTTGTGGAGTCAAAACACACACCATCATGTGATAGACAACAATCCCATGACTGCAATCATGGAGAAGGAATTCTAACAGCTTCATTGGAGGTGTTTGGACTAGATGATCCTCAGGGTCCCTTCCAACTCTATGGTTCTATGAGTCTATGACTCCATTGCCCAAAAGTTCATGAGGTCCAACCCTTTTCAAGGCAGGAAGTGCAGTTAAGAAACCGTAACTGAATTCTGCCTGATGGTTTTCCATAGAGTTTGCAGAACACCTGAATTCCATTCACACGTTTGCTTGATCCGTATTTCGATCGTACAATCCCCCTATTAATTCCCCCTGGTCCGAGAAGTTTTCTCGTTGTTCTGTGGCTGTGCCTTGAGAAAATTCTATCTTGCCTGCCGAATCAGATGTCACCAGATGTTCTGGAAATCCAGTGAGAGGTTTTGCTTAGCTTCGATGCAGCAGGTTACAAACAGATTCTTGGAAGACCCAGCTGTGGGCCAATGAAAAATGCTCTCAGATCCTGGGGGAATGAATCGGTACATAATACAATCAAGTAAAACTGTGGATGAGCCTTGTAGCTATTACTGAACAGGAATTAGAATTGATATTCTGTTTTATTGACAGTATTCCTTAAACACACACACACACACACACACACACACACACAACATCCGCCCTAATGCAATGAGAATGGGATGCCTGGTAAAAGCTCAGCTTCTGCTGCAGTTAGGGGCATGGCCCAGGAAGTGTCTGCAAATATTAGTTTATCCGTCTCTCTTCCAGAGGTGTCCGCAAGCAGAATCCCATTTTTAAAGTGTTTTTGCCGAATCCGAAGAGCTGACCCTCCACCCTCCTCTCCTTTTAAGTGCTGTCTTTGTTCTGCATCCCTTCGCCTCCCATCTCCTCAGCCTCTCTCTCATCTTGGCAGAGCATATAATTTCCTCGAGACTTTCCCGTTCCCCCCATTTATTTGAGTTCCCCTCGTTCTCCGTCTCTCTCTCTCTGTTTCCCAGCTCCTGCTACCTTGGTTTTTGCTCTGCTTGGCTATGGGACAAAAACCAAACCCTTCACGAGGAGTATCCTCTCTCCCACAAGGTCAAACTTTGGGATAAAATTTCCCCTGGAACTGAAAGGAACTCGAGAGAGAGGCTCCTCCTCAGAATTTCAAGGGGAATCAGAACTGTCTGGATAAAACCGATGCATTTCTGAGGTTCCTCCTCAGGAGAAGGTCTGAGGGATTGTGATGAAAGCCAAAATGAAGGAAGAAGGAAGGAATAAGATGAAGGGAAGCGATGCCGGCTTCACCGCCTCACCTTGGCCTTCCAGAATCCCAAGAACCTTGTTATGTACTGAGTTGAATAGGATTCAGAATGCAGCAGTCTGATTGGTCCTAGAACAATAGAATCCAGAATGCAGCAGTCTTATTGGTCCACAGGAGCCACCCAATCCAGCTCCAGGTGGAAGTGAATCCGCAACCTGATTGGCCTACAGGAGAATCCCGGAAGTAGCCAATCATGTGGGGCCCATTGTGTAAATAATGTATATACATTCTGGGAGAACTTCCATTCCTCCTCACCACTATGAGCTGAATAAAAAGTATGAAATCCACTCTCAACTCCGAGTGTATTTCAAACCTGATCAAGTAGTGCTGGTTTTAGATTTTTATTTTTCTGTATTGATTTATTTCCAGGATTGGTTTTCGGGTGCGTATTGTTTTGGGCTACCATGCTCCAGTAGATGCTCTCAAAGTTTCACTGCCTCCAACACTGGAGATTCCACATAGTCTCCACTCAGCTGCTCCTCAGCACCCTTGTAGTCACAGAACTGGAGAACTGGTTCCCTCAGGGTCATCTAGTCCAACCCCCCCTGGGCAGGCTCGAACCACCAACCTTCTGGTTAACGCCGATCCATTGTGCCGCCAGAGGGCTTCATCGTGCCATAGGGTCACAGTGTGTGATGGGCAGACACAGCCCTTCCCCAAGCCAGGCACCTAATCTAAGACACGACACAGTCCTGGGCCCCATTTGCCCTCCCCGGGGTGGCCAAACCGAATCCGCCCCCCATCTTCCATCAGAGTCTGACAGCTGCCTTGTGGAGTCAGCTCACCATCGATCCCCTCCTCTCAACTATCATATCCCCTTAATTGTTCCGGTTCTCCATTTCTGAACCTGTCTCAGCTGTTGACGTGAAGGACATGAGGCAGGAGTTGGTAATGCACAGGCAAGCTGCCAGCTAGCTCTGCTGAAGCTCCTTTTATTGGCACAATATGCAAAACCAGATAGATACATTTGGGGCTGTGACCTTTACACATCTTCCAATCCTGAGATCGCGGGGTGGTACAAAGTTATTTTGGCACCTGTTTCCACCGCGTCATTTTGCCCTTGAACCATGTATGACAAAGGAGACAAAGGTTTACAGACAGGCATGGCAGACCACTAAGAGAGCAAAAGGTTAGACAGAGGGCAAGATGTTCAGACAGCTGAAAACACAAGAATTACTGACGGTAGAAGAATGGCAGATGAAGATGATGGACTTTATGGAGCTGGCTGATCTCACCGGGAGAATCCGCGACCAGAAAGAAGAGGAATATCAAGAAGACTGGAAGAAATTTAAAGACTATTTGAATAAATATTGTAATATTAAAGATTTGTAATTACTTGAAAGAACTAATTAGGCCTAGGATTAAATCAGGATTAAATAAATAAATAAGAAATAGTAGGGTAAGAAAAGTTAGGAAATTTGATTATAACTCGAATATTGTTATATGGAATAATGATATTGGAAACTGCTACATTCAATTACAAGGAAATTCAGTTGGAAGAGATTAGAGGAAGTCAAGTAATATGTTTATGAAGTTGGAGTTTAACCAGTTAACTAAGTCTTATTTATGTATGTGCTGGTATATGTGGGGTTTGTAGTATTTTATTATCTTCATTTTCTTTTTTCTTTTTTCTATTATTGTTTTTTCTTTCTTTCTTATGTTAAAGTCATGTCTTTGTATGAAACTCAATAAATATTATTGGAAAAAAAGATGTTCAGACAGTTGTGGCTTTGTCTGTGGCGGGGAGTGTGCTCTGCACCCAAAAGTCACACGTGCAGACAGCTGAGGCTGCCTGCGGGCGGAAGTGTGCTCCACACCCAGCAATCATTCCTACAAGCTGCCACCTGGACCTTTCTCCACAAATGCTTGTGTTGGCTGTTGCTTCCGAAAGCCCAACTAACACCACTCTCCCGGCCTCCTCGTCCCCAGACGGGTTACACTTATTAGCCTCCAATTGATCTCCATTTGTTCTGGACCGCGCAGTCTTATTTAACTCAAACAAGGCGCCAAATGTCTCTGAAGCGAAGCCAAGCCAACTTTCCTCCTTCCTCGTCATCCGCGCCTGCCCTGCCCTTGCTTTGGTCACACTTTTTTTAAAAAAATGCTTTTTATTGAGTTTTAAAATTATTATTCCTATACATTCTCTATTCATTCTTCAACATATATTGTACACATATATCAGGCCTAGGCAAACTCGACCCTCCAGATGTTTCGGGACTACAACTCCCATCATCCCTGACCACTAGCTAGGGATCATGGGAGTTGTAGTCCCAAAACGGAGGGCCTAGTTTGCCTAGGCCTGACATATATAAACCAAACAATAACAATATTTCTTCACAAGTGACTTCTCACCACCTCAATGCAACATATTTCTTCCTTCTCTTCAACTGTGTTGTTTCTCCTTATTACCCTTCTCTTACACACTTATCTATCTGTTCTTTACTTTGCAAAATTTAATTGAAACATAGCGAGGATTTTATTTGAGAGCAATGTTTCTCCATATAATCTTTTACACAATCCCACCCACTCCTTTTTAAATTTTTTGGTTTGGTTGGTTCCTAATTGCCTCTGTCATTTTTGTTGATTCGAAATACTCACACAATTTGATTTGCCATTCTTCCTTTGTCGTGATTAACATTCCTGCTGCTGTTGTAGCATATAAGAACATCCCTTTTTATCATTTGAAATATCAATTCTCATAATGCCCAGAAGAAAGGCTTCAAGCTTCCTCTCAAATGTTTCTCTGAACATTTTTTTGAAACTCGTCATAGACCGTATTCCATCCCCCCCCCCCACAACCCTACCACATGTGGTACATCGTTCCTTGCTTTGCTCACACTTTATCCCCTCAGCACCCTGGGTAAAGCTGCAGAGATGCTCATAGGAATATCCCATCATGCCTTGAGCCAGACTCTCCTGCCCCCACCAAGGAGAAAGCAGCGAGGAGCTGTAGAACTTGGGGAATTCTCTGCAGGAGGCAAACATTTATCTTCATGCTTGTTTATATAGCTGTTTCAAGTTTAAGAGGGTGTAAAGTACTTCTCAGGTATTCATAAACCTTACATGTGATGCTCTAAGAATGTTCTGGCCTTCCTTCTTATTATTCCTACATTGCAGAGGCGAGAGGTGATGCTGGAATGGAGAGAGGAAGGTTTAATCCTAGAGTTTGTATTTGTGGCAGAAGGTGAAGGAGGAACTTCTGTGCTCAGAGCCTGCAAACACACAACATTTTATTCTAGAATCTGTGGTGACTGTGTGCCTGGCAGTTTTTTCCTTCATAGTCTCTCTACGCAAAATCTAGATTTACTTGCACATATTTTGCCCCCGATGGGCTGCTCCCAGAAACAGGGTGTTAGGTTGTGGGCGAACATAGCAGACGGCACAGTGATTTCTCCAGAGCATCTCTTTATTTGTAAGCTGGACAGAACTGAACAGCAAACAGCTCAGCTGGCCTGCTTTTATAGGCAGCCGGCTGTCAACATTGTAGCAACAACAACCCAGGGTTTCCCGCCTAAAATAACTGACGTGGACCTGAGTGAAAACTATCTACAGTATCCCCCTGCTGGCCCAGGGTGAGAACTTCAGTACATAACACAGGGTTTGCTGATGTTGTTTCCAGTCCACAAATGAGACATCATCAACGACTTTCCCACCGGTTGCATTGCATTTCCTTTAAATAAAAATAAATTGTGTGGAATAGTATAATAACATCATTCTGGGCACCATAGTTTAAGAAGGATGTTGACAAGTTGGAAGGTGTGCAGAGGAGGGCAACCAAGATGATCAGGGGTCTGGAAACCAGGCCTGATGAGGAGCGGTTATTTTTTATTTTTTTTAAAAGAATTTTTATTAAGGTTTCCACAAATTTTATCATGACAAAACAAAACAACACAATTACAAACAAAAAACAATATAAAACATAAAAACAAAGAAAAATATATCAATTCAAATCTTAATTTCTTATTGCTTACTTTCCCGACTTCCTCACACCTCCCCTTTCTGTATTCCAATTTCTAATTTATTTTCAGCAAATCCTTCCTCTATTTTAACTAATTTTAATATTGCTTATTTTCTTTTAAATTAACCATTACCGCTACTAACCACTTATATTCCAATCCCCATCATTTTAACATTGATTAATTTTGCTATATTTCTTTAGTTCTTACTCAAAAAACATCTTTACATATTCCTTTCAACTATGTCACTAATGCCACACTAACTTTATATCCTGCATCACTTTAACATTCAAATAGTTTGCAATGTTTTTGCTGATGAGGAACGGTTGAAGGAGCTGGGTATGTTTAACCTGGGAAAGAGGAGACTGAGAGGAGATATGAGAGCCATCTTCAAATATCTCAAGGGCTGTCACAAGGAAGAAGGAACAAGCTTATTTTCTCCTGCTCCAGAGGGTGGGACCTAAACCAATGGCTTCAAGTTACAAGGAAGGAGATTCCGACTAAACTTCAGGTGATGGATCACATGGTGTTTCCTTTCATTGCACAATTTTTTCTGCTATGTTGCAGACAAAAACCCAAGCTCTTCAAGGGTAGGGGGGCAGCTTGAGAAGGATTGTGCTGGTTTCCGAAGTACTCCCTTACCACTGCAAACCTTCCTTCAATGCTCCTTACTTTAAAATCATAGAATTGTAGAGCAGAAAGAGACCCCCGCAGGGTAATCTAGTCCAACCCCCTGCTATGAATGAATCTCAACTGAAGCATCCATGACAGATGGCCATCCAACCTCTGCTTAAAAACCTCAAAAGAAGAATAGTCCATCACCTCCCAAGGGAGACAGTTCCACTGTCGGACAGCTCTTACTGTCAGAAAGTTCTTCCTGATGCTTAGTCGGAATCTCCCTTCTTGTCACTTCAAGCCATTGGTTCGAGTCCTACCCCTCCAGAGCAGGAGAAAACAAGCTTGCTCCCTGTTCCATGTGACAGCTCTTCAGATATTTGAAGACAGCTATCATATCTCTTTAAGGTGCTGGAGGAGACTCTTGAGAGTCCCATGGACTGCAAGAAAATCAAACCTAACCATTCAAGGAAATCAGCCCTGAGTGCTCACTGGAAGGACAGATCCTGAAGCTGAGGCTCCAGTACTTTGGCCACCTCATGAGAAGACTCCCTGGAAAAGACCCTGATGTTGGGAAAGATGGAGGGCACAAGGAGAAGGGGACGACAGAGGACGAGAGGGTTGGACAGTGTTCTCGAAGCTACCAGCATGAGTTTGACCAAACTGCGGGAGGCAGTGGAACAGGAGTGCCTGGTGTGCCTGATGTGCTCTGGTCCAGGGTCATGAAGAGTTGGACATGACTAAATGACTAAACAACAACATATTTCTTCTCAGTCTTCTCTCATCCAGGCTAAACATCCCCAACTCCCTCAACCATTCCTTGTAAGTCTCAGTTTCCAGACCCTTGATCATCTCGTTTGCCTTCCTCTGCACACCTTCCAGGCTGTCAACATCCTTCTTCATTTGTGGTGTCCAGAATCAAGCATTGTTTGCCCACGTGAAAGCGCAACTTGCCTGCCACGAGGGCTAGGAGCTTGTTTCCAAACGGAAGTTCTCAGGCCATGGAATCCTTCAGCGAAAGTCGTCTTTCAGACTGCGGCATACGTTCTCCCGGCCCAGCTCTGCACAAAAGCATCTGATGATCCAGCGACGTCCGGTGCATCCCAGACGCCAAAGCAAGCGTCCGATTTCCTTTCTGAGAATACCAATTGTGATTATTATACGCTCTGCCAACATGACTTCAAGATAATGGGGGCAGCTGATGGTTCTTTGGGTATCGCCTGTCACTTAACATTCTGCTACGTTTCCCTCCTGTCATTTCTGCCGCGCTAATGGCTCTCCTGCGATTGGCTGCGTCGCGTGACCCCAAGGATGTGCTGCTGCGCTTAATGGAAGGCTTTGTTTTAATAGAATCTAAATGACACCTCTCTGGTTAAGACGAGGAAGGAATTAGACAGGAGGAGAGTGGAACCTGTGCATCCCTCAGACATGTTTTTCTGAGTCCTCCCGAAAAGAAAGATGACCTCTTTTGTCCTTCTGCATAGATGCTTTGCAGAAGGACAAAAGAGGTCACCTTTCTTTTCGGGAGGACTCAGAAAAACATGTCTGAGGGATGCACAGGTTCCACTCTCCTCCTGTCTAATTCCTCTTTTGTCCTTCTGCATAGATACTTTAGGGACACAGGTGGCGCTGTGGGTTAAAGCCGATCGAAAGGTCGGTGGTTCGAATCCCTGCGGCGGGGTGCGCTCCCGCTGCTCGGTCCCAGCGCCTGCCAACCTAGCAGTTCGAAAGCACCTCCGGGTGCAAGTAGATAAATAGGGACCGCTTACCAGCGGGAAGGTAAACGGCGTTTCCGTGTGCGGCTCTGGCTCGCCAGAGCAGCGATGTCACGCTGGCCACGTGACCCGGAAGTGTCTCCGGACAGCGCTGGCCCCTGGCCTCTTGAGTGAGATGGGCGCACAACCCCAGAGTCTGGCAAGACTGGCCCGTACAGGCAGGGGTACCTTTACCTTTACCTTTATAGATGCTTTGCCGCTGGAGATGAGATTCCATCAAAGCCGAGGCGTTCTAGGGTGGGGGACGAGCCTCAAAAAGTTCTCATGTGTGTCGTTTCCTCTAAATTCCTTCTGTGGGTTTGCATTTCTGCACCAAGAAGCTGTGGGGTGTGAAACACAAGAGCAGTCAAGTACAACCTTCCTAGAGTGAACATGATTACACATGGGGAGGAATGTTTGTCCAGCCAGCAGGTAAACTTCCTGTTTCCTTCTGGGCTGGGACAGACTTCCTCTGCGTGTGACTAGAGGTGGGCATGGCCTCACCTGCGCAGGTAAGGACAAAAGCACAGGGCAGGGTCTCTCTCTTTTTGACTACATGCATCGAAGAAGCAACATCTGCTTAGCCAAAGATGCTCTCTTGGCCTCCAGCCAAGACAGGACAGAGGGACTGTCTCCTTATGAGATAGTTCCCATGTGTATGTTACTTTTCTAAGCTAAATCTGCCTTCTGGGATCCAATTGTGAACAAAATGTGAGCAAAAGCTGGAAAACTCAAGATTTGCCCACACTGGAAGAATGGCAGATGCAACTGATGGACTATATGGAACTGGCGGAGATGACTAGCAGAATCCGAGATCTGGGAGAAGAACTGGTGGAGGAGGAATGGAAGAAATTTAAGGACTATATACAAAAATATTGTAAATTGTATGAATGTTAAGAAAGATGTAAGATTAGCAATAGAATGGCTCCAACAAATTAGCTACAAGGAATACAAATCTAATTGTAATTGAAAGAAAAGACAAATTTTGGATAAATTGTTATAACTAAGTCTTCAAAAGAGTGATTTAAATTCTAAAATCTGAGATTTAATATTGGAAAAATATATTATATGAATTGAAACAAGTTAATAATTTGCTAGTAAAATTTATGAGTTTAGGATGCAGGAACAAGAGATGTGAGGAAGTCCAAAGATGAGAATGAAATGTGGATATTGGAAAATACTATGTTATTATGTATGTTTGTTTACTGTGTAAACAAAAACTTAATAAATATTATTATAAAAAAAACAAAATGTGAGCAAACTCTTTTTATACTTTTATAGAAGACTGTGTCATGTCTTATCTTTTATGAGGGAATAAGGGGGAAATACCAGAACAATTATTTAAGAGGCTTTAGCGAGCCTGAGCAAATGCATCCGCTGCAAGTTTAAAAAGGGGAATGTTGCTCTGCTAAATTGTGAAACTTGTAAACACAAATTGGAAAGGCTATAATCAAATATCCTCTCCTGCATCCCTGAACATTCCCACAGAAGCCAGGCATTTTGGTTTGCAGTATAATCACAAAATGTGCCTTCTCTGCAAATGAAAAGTGGGAACAATCGAATACCTGGGAGTCCTGAGTAGGAGCAAAATTCTCCTTGGTTAACAAGCTTGGTTGACGGAAGGGAGAGAAGACGGGATCGATTTCCATTCCAGGCCTCTTCGCTGTTTCTGTTCCTCCACAGTTTGGCGTCGCTATTCGTCTCATTGGAGGAATTGAATTCTCATTGGAATTGAATTGGAGGAATTGGAGGAATTGAATTCTCATTGGAGGAATTGGAGGAATTGTCCCAAAGACCTTGTGGAGGGCCAGACTATATTTTGAAGGGGAAAAAATGAACGGATTCCTATGCCCCACAAATAACCCAGAGACGCATTTTAAATAAAAGCACACATTCTACTCATGTAAAAACACCAGGCAGGCCCCACAAATAACCCAGAGATGCATTTTAAATAAAAGGGCACATTCTACTCATGTAAAAACACGCTGATTCCCGGACCATCCGTGGGCCAGATTTAGAAGGCAATTGGGCCGGATCTGGCCCCCGGGCCTTAGTTTGCCTACCCACGGTCTGAGCCTTTTTTAAAGCCATCCAAGCTGGCGGTGGCTCATCGAAAGAACGGCAAACTGTCCCCGGTAATGAAGAGCACATTTTGAAAATTAATGAAGCAACAGCTTCCCAATTGATTGTTTGCGACTCCGGGCAGCGGGGCCGACAGCATGTCTGAACCAATAAGTGGTTTTCCAGATGGCTGAGCGGTTCTTTGCGGCGGCCGTGATTTTGCGGTGCGACGTCAAGGCCCGCAGAAGTGATGGCGGGTGAGGTGAAGGTCGAGGAGGAAGGCAACCAACAGGGCTTGCAAACTGTGCCGTTCATCAGCGCCTCTTCTGATTAAAGACCGCTGGGCGGCCTTTTCCTTCCTCTTGTTTAACTTGATTTCTTTCCGCTTCGTTCCGAGGGAGGCAGAAGAAAAATACAACTCTTTCCGAGCGAGCGCCAAAGATGGCCGAGACTTCGCCTTTCCCCCTTTCTTTCCACTCCCCCCACAGTCGTCATTAAAATGAAAAAGTAGCTGTGCGTGTGAGTGCGAGAGGGAAATAGAGTGCCAATAAAACAGCAGGCTAAATGGCTCTGTAGAGACCAGGCTGAGCTTTACCTGTATATCTGTAATAGTCGAGTTCCCAGCTGAGAAATCATACAGGGAGGTAAAGACCCGTTTGCAGGCCAATCCTTAGAGCTTGTGGGGCGAGGGGAGGAAATTGCTCCAGCACTACCTGAATCCCGAACAATAACTCAACTCTCATCTTCCGGCGTTGGCTTTCCTTTATTTTCTTCCGGGGGGGGGGGGGGAATCAAAAATAGAAGCTGCTATTGCAATGTTCAGGCCCAGTGGAAAATGAGCCCATTTACCAAATTATTGTTCATTTTATATCCATTAAGCCCAACCTCGTGTAGAAAAGCCCCACATGCACTCACCTTGGTGGGAGCCAAATTAAGATCTCTGTTTTCATGCCAAGAGCTGCAGCCACGTTCTTCCCACGGAGGGAGCCGACTCGCCTCTGGGACAACGTGCTGCTTCAGGGCCAGCAGTCACACATAGGACCAGACTTTCTTCCAAATAAACAAAAAGCCATCTGCACAGAAAGTTAGCATGACATAAGAACACAGGAAGAGCCTGCTGGGTCACAGCCCAGGACATGTCTAATCCAGCATTCGGGTCTCACATGTATAATTATTATTATTATTATTATTATTATTATTATTATTATTACTACTACTACTACTATTATTATTTATACCCTGCCCACCTGGCTGGGTTTCCCCAGCCACTCTGGGTGGCTTCCAACAAAAGATTAAAAATACATTAAAACATCAGTCATTAAAAACTTCCCTAAACAGGGCTGCCTTCTAAAAGTCAGGTAGTTGTTTATTTCCTTGACATCTGATGGGAGGGCGTTCCACAGGGCGGGCGCCACCACCGAGAAGGCCCTCTGCCTGGTTCTCTGTAGCTTCACTTCTTGCAGGGAGGGAACTGCCAGAAGGCCCTCAGCACTGGACCTCAGTGTCCAGGCTGAATGATGGGGGTGGAGACGCTCCTTCAGGTCTAATGGGCCGAGGCTGTTTAGGGCTTTAAAGATCGGCACCAACACTTTGAATTTTGCTCAGAAACGTACTGGGAGCCAGTGTAGGTCTTTCAAGACCGGTGTTATGTGGTCTTGGCGGCTGCCCCCAGTCACCAGTCTAGCTGCTGCATTCTGGATTAATTGTAGTTTCCGGGTCACCTTCAAAGGTAGCCCCACATAGAGCGCGTTGCAGTAGTCCAAGCGGGAGATAACCAGAGCATGCACCACTCTGGCGAGACAGTCTGCAGGCAGCTAGGGTCTCATCCTGCGTACCAGATGGTGCTGGGAAACAGCTGCCCTGGACACAGAACTGACCTGCGCCCCCATGGACAGCTGTGAGTCCAGAATGACTCGCAGGCTGCACACCTGGTCCTTCAGTTACCCCATTCAGGATCAGGGAGTCCTCCACACCTGCACTCCCCCTGTCCCCCCAAAACAGTACTTCTGTCTTGTCAGGATTCGAGCTTCAGTTAAGATTCCTGAATTGCCGGGGGTAGGACTAGATGTCCCTAGGGGGCCCTTCCGACTCTACACTTCTATGATTCTACGAACCATATGGACCACATGAAACCCAGGACTCTAGCACAAAGTAATTCTTCTCTTATGTTTCTTGTTATTTCTAGTCTTGCATTGTAAGCTGCTTTGAGACACTTTCATGCAAAAAAGAGCAAAGATCATAATCATAATAAAGCTGAGATGATCCAGGGAATTATATTGGGTGAGGACTTCTTTGATTAGGGTCTCCCAGGCTACCTGACTTTCCAAACTCAAGCGATGTTGACACAGCAGGTGACTGCAAACCCAATTTTGCCATGCAATGTAGTCAAGAGCTACTTTTCCAAGACCAGGTGGCCATGTTTGGCTAGCTGATTCCAGATGCGGACCTCAAAATACAGCAACAGCTGGCTTTGCGACTTTTGGGGGTGCAGGAATATATTTGCAAAAAGCTTTGAGATCTCGATCAGCATGGATGGGTCTATCTCGGTAGTTTTGCCTGACAGACTAATGGGCAGCCGGGGACTTGACAAAGGAATATTAATGGTCCTTAATGATGAGGAATGCTTTCCTTAATGGCCTGGAAATCTCTCTCCCTTGTCTCCTGAATGTGGCATGTTCAGCGCTGCTGGGAGGACCAAGAGAGAGAGTTTGCAGCAAGTTGGAGCACAGAGAAAAGTTTCTCAAACTTTTTTAAAACAACTCTGGGGGGAAGTGGGTGTTAGCAAAATCACTTAAATGATGCAGATGGAATCCAGAGAGAAAAATAAGTCCTGATAATATAGTCGTACCTTGGTTGTCGAACACCCTGGAACTCGGACGTTTTGGCTCCCAAATGCCGCAAACACGGAAGTGATTGTTCCGGTTTGCAAACGTTCTTTTGGAACCCGAACATCCCAATTCTGTGGCTTGTGATTGGCTGCAGGCGCTTCCTGCAGTCAATCAGAAGCGCCAATTTGTTTGTTTTTTACTAAGCCGCTTCTGGCGAACCAGAGCAGCGCATGGAAATGCCGTTTACCTTCCCGCCGGAGTGGTACCTATTTATCTACTTGCACTTTGACGTGCTTTTGAACTGCTAGGTTGGCAGGAGCAGGGACCGAGCAACAGGAGCTCACCCCGTCACGGGGATTTGAATCACCGACCTTCCAATCAGTAAGCCCTAGGCTCTGTGGTTTAACCCACAGCGCCACCCGCATACCGCAGCGCCATGTAATTGTTGGTTACATGTTCTCATTTTGCATTTCAATGTTGTGAACCGCCCTGTGACCTTCGGACGAAGGGCAAGATACAAATTTAACAAATAAAAATAGAGCGACAAATAAATAAATGCATTTATCTCCACCATTCTCCACAACAGAATGCTGTCATTGGAGATTCTGATACAGGCCATCGCTACTCTGCACGGCAGCTGAGATAAGATACTCGGAAGCTGCATCCTGGGAAAATAACCTTCCGTACCAACTTACAGAGAATTGACTCATTCCTTAACACTCGGCACATTTGTTATCCTTGAGAAGCCTAACCCCTACAACTTGAGCAACAGGGGAGGAAAGGTGGGGAAAGGCATTTCCTGCACAAATACACTCAAAAGGAAGCTATGCGCTAGTTCCCAAAACAAGATTTGGGGCCTTGTTCAGCCTGAGGTCTGCATTTCTGTCTGAGCAACGGACTCCCTTAGAAGGTGGCAGATTCTCCTTCCCCAGAGAGGTTGCATAGCCACCTGCCTTGTATGCTTTAGTTGTGATTCCTGCATTTCAGGGGGGTCAGACTAGAGGACCCTTGGGGTAGGGTTACCAGACGTCCCCGGTTCCCGGGGACAGTCCCCGGATTTGCAAATCTGTCCCCGGACAAATTCCGTCCCCAGAATGTCCCCAGATTTGCAAATCTGTCCCCAGGAAACGTGGCAGCGGCAGCATCAGCAGCCTGGAGCCAGTCTGGTAGCGCAGTTGGCTCTGGCTGGCTTCAGGAGCTGCTCACTGCCGCCACCACTATCAAAGGTGAACCAGGGACGTCTGACGGTACAGATCTCTTGCCCTCTTCCCCCTTTGTTTTGACAGATTGGGGGAGACTCGGGAGTTGCAGGCGGGCAGCCGTTGCCCAGGAGGGGCGCAAGGCACACGGTTTCTCCACCAGGCAAGGTGCAACGCTCTTCTTTTGCACCCTGCGAAACATAAACAGCCTCGGTCGTGTATACCTGAAGGAGTGTCTCCACCCCCATCGTTCAGCCCGGACACTGAGGTGCAGCGCCGAGGGCCTTCTGGCAGTTCTCTCCCTGTGAGAAGTGAGGTTACAGGGAACCAGACAGGGGGCCTTCTTGGTAGTGGCGCCTGCCCTGTGGAATGCCCTCCCTTCAGATGCCAAGGAAATAAGCAGCTATCTTATCTTTAAAAGACATCTGAAAGCAGCCCTGTTTAGGGAAGTTTTTGATATTTAATGCTGTATTGTTTTTAACACTCGATTGGGAGCTGCCCAGAGTGGCTGGGGAAACTCAGCCAGATGGGCAGGGTATAATTAAATTATTATTATTATTATTATTATTGCTCAGAGATTTTTAAAAACTGGGCAACGGCCGGTCGGCCATGACTCCCAAGCCTCCCCCGATCTGTCAAAACAAAGGGAGAAGTGGGCAGGAGATCAGGGAAGGCTCGGGAGTCATGGGTGTGCAGCACGCCATTGCCCAGTTTTTTAAAAACTGTGCATTTCTATTTCACAGGGTGCAAAAGAAGGCCTTTGGACCTTTATACAATATGCATGTGTGCTTGGGCCCAGAGTCTTTTGTTTCACCATCCCCACGGCTGACTCCCTGTTGCTACTCAGCTTCAAAAAAAAAGTGTCCCCGGATTCATTGAAAAAAATCTGGTAACCATACCTTGGGTTCCCCTCCAAGTCTGCGATTTTACAATCGCAAAGAAAAGGAGGAGGTAAAACTGTTTTACCCGGCAACCCTGCCATGCACTCCAAACTTAATCGAGCCAAGGGGTTTCCATTTCCCACGTCTCTCGCACATGCACGCACAGATACCTCATTCTGGCACCTCGCAGTGCTGCGAGTTGAAAGGCATTTATATCTTTGCAATTCTCCCCTCCCGCCTCCTGCTTCCCCCAAGTTAAGAAGACAAGGAAGAAGCTCAAGGCGACACAGGGAGCGACAGCGGCACTCCGGAGCCATATGTTCGGAGGAACGTTGTATATTTATGTATACACATATATATTATGTGTCCCTGTTTCCCATATATTACTTTGAAGGCATGAATTAACTCAATTCCACCCCCCTCCTCTTCTTCGGTTAATGGCAAGCACTGGGGGGTGCAGGAGCAGGGATTTTGCTGCCGCCAAAGCCTTTGAAAGAAGCCTGGAAAACAATTGCACTGTGTGGGAATTTTGGGGTGGGTGTTTTTTTTAAAAAAAAAGGTAAAAAGTGATGAATGGATGAGACGCAGTTTCCTGCAGCAAATCTTTTCTCCATTACCACTTCCAAGCTCTCTGGACTCTTTTATAAATGACTCTTTTTTTCCTCCCCTTCCCTTGGTAGCAAAAAAATAAAAATAAAATCGGGGTCTGCAACTGAATTTTGCAGTATGCAGGGACTTTTGAAGATTCAGCACAGATATTCCTGCATTGCAGGGGGTCGAATGAGATGGCTCTTGGGGTCTCTTCCTGCTCTGCAATTCTATTTTATATATATATATATATATATATATATATATATATATATATATATATATGCTTTCGTAGATTTTCACGGGTACAGGAATGCAGGTTTTGGTGTCCTCGGGTGTCTTCCCGTGTAAAAGTTGGGGTGTCTAGGCGACGTTTCGACGAGGTCTCACTCGTCATCTTCAGGCTGGTGCTTTCGGCTTCTTGTTACTGGAACAGAGCGGGATCTCAATGTTTGAGTTCCTATAAATACTGTAGAGGGGGTGTGGTGTCTAGCCTCCAATGTTCTGGGCAGAGAGGAAGTTCCCAGGCTAGTGTGCCTTTTCTTCTTTTGTTCCTTAATTACTTGAGAGATGCCTTGAGTGATTTCTTGAGTGATATCCTGAGTACCACTTAGGTGGGTCATTAGGTGTGGATTAGTTGCTAAAGTCTTTGTGTCTTGACCTCTTGAACTTTGTGAAGAGTTTTCCTGAGAAGATGGCTGTATTGCACTTAGTTGTGCTTTGGCTTGGCTTCGTGTATAGGGGCGAGCTGTGGTTTTGTGGCTTGTGTCAGCCAGATCTGTGTAGGGATTGCAGGGGGGTGCAGCATCCGGAGGTGCCACCATGGATTGGCTACTGGATGGTGTCAGTAATTCATCTGTGGAGAGGGTCTGGGTTTGGGTCTGGTGTGGTTGATTGGTGTTGGCGTTCTGTGTGCCTCTGGATCTGGTGTCAGTTTTTGTGGAGAGGGCTAATTTCCAGATGTCTGGCAAGCGGGATGTGTCGTCACGCTTGTTCATGTTGTGAGGGTGTTTCTCTATCTCGATGGCTTCCATGATTATTCTCTTGTGGTGATGTTCCGTGTTAAAGAGCAATTTGGAATCTGCAAAATTAATTTCGTGTCCTGTTTCTTTCATGTGTTGGAAAAGAGAGGAAGTTTTTTCTTCTTTTTTGACGGCATTCTTGTGTTCTGCGATACGTGCATTTATTCGTCTGTTTGTTTGTCCAATGTACGTGGCTGGGCAGACTTTGCAGGGTATTTCATAGATCCCTTGGTTTTCCAACTGGATTTTATCCTTGGGGTTTCTGAGGATATTGGCTATTTTTTGGTTGGTGCAAAAGGCTGTTTTGATATTGTGTTTATGGAGGATTTTGCTAATTTTATCTGTAGTGCCCTTGATATAAGGAAGGAGGGCCATGCCATTGTTTTCTTCTGTGTCTTGGTTTTTGGGGGGTGTTTCCTTTTGGATTAGCTTCGTTACAGAATCTCTCAAATGTGTTAATTGCCAATGGATACCAGCAAAACAGGATTACGAAGCTAATCCAAAAGGAAACACCCCCCAAAAACCAAGACACAGAAGAAAACAATGGCATGGCCCTCCTTCCTTATATCAAGGGCACTACAGATAAAATTAGCAAAATCCTCCATAAACACAATATCAAAACAGCCTTTTGCACCAACCAAAAAATAGCCAATATCCTCAGAAACCCCAAGGATAAAATCCAGTTGGAAAACCAAGGGATCTATGAAATACCCTGCAAAGTCTGCCCAGCCACGTACATTGGACAAACAAACAGACGAATAAATGCACGTATCGCAGAACACAAGAATGCCGTCAAAAAAGAAGAAAAAACTTCCTCTCTTTTCCAACACATGAAAGAAACAGGACACGAAATTAATTTTGCAGATTCCAAATTGCTCTTTAACACGGAACATCACCACAAGAGAATAATCATGGAAGCCATCGAGATAGAGAAACACCCTCACAACATGAACAAGCGTGACGACACATCCCGCTTGCCAGACATCTGGAAATTAGCCCTCTCCACAAAAACTGACACCAGATCCAGAGGCACACAGAACGCCAACACCAATCAACCACACCAGACCCAAACCCAGACCCTCTCCACAGATGAATTACTGACACCATCCAGTAGCCAATCCATGGTGGCACCTCCGGATGCTGCACCCCCCTGCAATCCCTACACAGATCTGGCTGACACAAGCCACAAAACCACAGCTCGCCCCTATACACGAAGCCAAGCCAAAGCACAACTAAGTGCAATACAGCCATCTTCTCAGGAAAACTCTTCACAAAGTTCAAGAGGTCAAGACACAAAGACTTTAGCAACTAATCCACACCTAATGACCCACCTAAGTGGTACTCAGGATATCACTCAAGAAATCACTCAAGGTATCTCTCAAGTAATTAAGGAACAAAAGAAGAAAAGGCACACTAGCCTGGGAACTTCCTCTCTGCCCAGAACATTGGAGGCTAGACACCACACCCCCTCTACAGTATTTATAGGAACTCAAACATTGAGATCCCGCTCTGTTCCAGTAACAAGAAGCCGAAAGCACCAGCCTGAAGATGACGAGTGAGACCTCGTCGAAACGTCGCCTAGACACCCCAACTTTTACACGGGAAGACACCCGAGGACACCAAAACCTGCATATATATATATATATATATATATATATATATAATATTTCCAACAGTCATATAACATAACTTCTTATCTTATACAACATTTTAGACTTCTGTCAACACCTCTGATGATTTTCCATTCTTTATCACTTATTCTGCATTTCTTAATTTCCTATTATCATTAACTAATGATTCTCTTCATAGTCTTTCTTGCAATATTTCAAATAATCCACTTTACAGAACTTTCTGTAATCCTACTAGTGTAATCTGTTCATCACAATTGCTTTTCAAATACCAGTCCTCTAAGAATCTCTGATCCCACAGGTTTCGAATCCTTCCTGTTTATTTATCTAATTCTGCCTAGTCCATCAGTTGCTTCCTCCATTCTTCTTTCGTCGGTAGTTCTTCTTGCTTCCATTTTTGTGCCAATAATATTCTCGCTGCTGTCATTGCATATAAAAACAACTTACAATCCTGCCTATTGATATCATCTCCTACAATGCCAAGTAAAAATGCTTCTGGTTTCTTAATATATTTCAACATCTTTTTCATCTCATTATATATCATTTCCCAGAAGTTTTTCACTTTTTTACATTCCCACCACATGTGATAAAAGGTTCCTTCTTTTTCTTTACATTTCCAGCATTTATTACTTATTTTACACATTTTAGCTAATTTCACAGGTGTAATATACCACCTATACATCATTTTCATCACATTTTCTTTCAAAGCATTGCATGCAGTAAATTTTAATCCTTCTTTTCGCAGTTTCTCCCAATCCTTTAATTGTATATTATATCCAGAATCCTTGGCCCAATGTATCACCACCGACTTTACCTCCTCATCTTTCACAATTCTTTGATTCTAGTAAGGACTTCTTCACACATTGAATAGTTAATCTGTGGAACTCACTGCCACAAGAGGCAGTGACAACCACCAACCTGGATAGCTTTAAAAGAGGAGTAGACAGGTTCATGGAAGAGAGGGTCATCCATGGATGCAAGCCAGGATGGCTATGTTCTGGCTCCACAAAGCACTAAGGCCTCCGAATACCAGTTGCCGGAAAGGGCAGCGGCAGAGAGGGCTCTTGTGTTCAAATCGTGCTTGCAGGTTTTCCTTTGGGAGCATCTGTGTGATGGCCTGGGATTCCGATTCTGAGAGTGAACCGGAGGAATCCCAGCTGGCACAGGAATCCCCGCCTCCAGGGCCGGCTGAACTGGGGCAGGGCCTTGATTCTGAAGCACCTGCACCTGTGCCGGATCCTCAGGAGCAGGCACCAGGTGAATCCATTCTGGCCCCAGAGGTGGTTGAGGACTCAGTGCCTGCAGGTGAGTCTCCCCCTGGGCCCAGTAACCCTTCAGCCTCTCCTGAGCTGCAGAGGCTCAGGGCCTCTGGTTTCGCCCAGGAGGAGTGCTCGCCTTGAGGCCAGGAGAGGCGGGTCTCCTGGGGGCCGGGACCGCCCCTGGCCTCAGAGAAGATAAAGGCCAGTCAGCCCGGTCCCAGGTTGCGGGAGCAATGTCGTCATTGAAGGGCTGTTTCGGCCAGCATCCAGTCCTGTTCCTCCAGTGTTCCTGTTCCCCGCCTGGCTTCCTGCTTCTGATCTTCGAGTGTTCCTGTCCCCGCCCGGCTCCCTGCTTCGGACCTCGCCTCGCACCTTGTGGACTAATTCCAGGCTAGTAACTCAGGACTGAACTTAGACTACGGTAACAGTACCTTCCCCCCGGGACCAGCACAATCTGGCTGTGTCCATCTGTGACGCTGGACCAGATGGGCCATTGGCCTGATCCAGCACACTGCTCTTCCCAGAAGCATAGAATTGTAGAGTTGGAAGGGACCCAAGGGTCATCTAGTCCAACCCGCTGCCATGGAGGAGTCTTTTGCCCAACGTGGGACTCAAACCCACAAACCTGAGGTTAAGTATCGATGCTCTCCAGACTGCGCTATCCCATGGGGATAATAGTCTTATTATCTTAATTGAACCAGATACAGTCATACCTCTTGTTGCGTTTGCTTCACGTGGAGCGTTTTCAGGTTGCATCCTGCGGCGACCCGGAAGTAACCGGAAAGGGTTACTTCTGGGTTTCGCCGCTCACGCAGGTGCTCAAAATGACGTCACACGCATGCACAGAAGCAGCGAATCATGACCTGCGCATGCACAGATGTGCAAGCACGGGTTGCGTTCTGCTCATGTTGCGAACGGGGCTCCTCTGGCCTACTGCCTACTCTGGCCTGGCTCCTCAAGCCTTTTGGATGAAACAACCCAGCTAGAGGGGTGTGAAGAGAGAGCGCTTTCCCTCCCTCCCCCCCCCCCCCGTCTCCCAGGATGAACATAATGCCAATGTGGAAACCAGCCATGTCCCATCACACTGCAAGGGATATTGCTCCTCACAAGTTCTTTAAACCACAAACCACCAATAAAAGCAATACAATGCATTGCATTGCATTGGGTTGGGCTAGGGTGGAATCTACACGCAAATAAAAAAACGCTGTGAAAATGCTTTTTTTCAAAAAAGCGTTTTGAAAAATATATTGAATTTGACATAAGCTCACCACCGCCATCTAGTGTCACATTTCTATAATGCATTTAAAACATTTTATTTATAGCTGAGTCCTAGATAACTCTGTTGTCTTTGTCCATGGAGTTTTCTTGGCAGGGATACTGGAGTGGCTTGCCGGTTCCTGCTCCAGGTGGATCACATTTGGTCAAAACTCTCCACTATGACCAGTCCATCTTGGGTGGCCCTGCACGGCATGGCTCATAGCTTCTCTGAGTTGTTCAAGCCCCTTCGCCACGGCAAGGCAGTGATCCGCGAAGGGGTTTTCCCAGTAGTGATGTATGGAAGTAAGAGATGGACCATAAAGAAGGCTGATCGCCAAAGAATCGATGCTTTTGAATTATGGTGTTGGAGGAGACTCTTGAGAGTCCCATGCACTGCAAGAAGATCAAACCTCTCCACTCTGAAAGAAATCAGCCCTGAGTGCTCACTGGAAGGACAGATCCTGAAGCTGAGGCTCCAAGACTTTGGCCACCTCATGAGAAAAGAAGACTCCCTGGAAAAGACCCTGATGTTGGGAAAGATGGAGGGCACAAGGAGAAGGGGACAACAGAGGACGAGATGGTTGGACAGTGTTCTTGAAGCTACCAGCATGAGTTTGACCAAACTGTGGGAGGCAGTGGAAGACAGGAGTGCCTGGCATGCTCTGGTCCAGGGGGTCACGAAGCGTCGGACATGACTAAACGACTAAACAACAGATAACTCTGGGGGTCCCTTCAAACTCTACAATTTGGTAACCAGCTGGTTCACTCTTCCAAGTGACAGCCCTTCAGATATTTGAAGATGGCTCTCGTATCTCCTCTCAGTCTCCTCTTTTCCAGACTAAGCATACCCAACTCCTTCAATTGTTCCTCATAATAAGTCTTGGTTTCCAGACCCTTCATCATCTTGGTCTCCCTCCTCTGCACACCTTCCAGTTTATTGATGTCTTCCTTAAACTAGAATGCCCAGAACTGGACACAATGCTTGGCCTTGAATATGTCTGTTTTGTGTCATTCTGGAAAAACAATAAAACATTCTGGGGGTTCGGGGTTAGCATTGTTCTTATTTCGGGTTACCTATGGCTAGGGGCACACCATAATTTGCCTATCAGTGTAATGCTGGTGGTCAACAAAAGAGGTTCAAAGACTCACAGAATGTGGTGCAGAAATGAGGAAAACGAAACCTATGTTTGAAAAATGGGAAACGAAAATGGACATTTGTGAATGAGGATGCGATTCTGAGAAAGTGGACTCCGGTCAGCAGAAACGTTTGCCGTAATACATTTCTTGTGCCTTTTAAGATGACTCAAGACTCTTGACTGGTTTGGCAGCTGTAGACCAGCAGAGCTACCTTTCTGGAAATTGGGGGAAAGCAAAGTTCTTTTCTGGGGTGAGATGCAGTTGCGCTGCTAGATAAGGAATATACAGACAGCTTTGACACTGGTAATCATGTTGTGTGGATGCCTAATTATCGTCTTCCGAAGCAACTACAGTCGTACCTCGGGTTAAGTACTTAATTCGTTCTGGAGTTCCGTTCTTAACCTAAAACTGTTCTTAACCTGAAGCACCACTTTAGCTAAAGGGGCCTCCCACTGCCTCGTGATTTCTGTTCTCATCCTGAAGCAAAGTTCTTTACCCGAGGTACTATTTCTGGGTTAGCGGAGTCTGTAACCTGAAGCATCTGTAACCTGAAGTGTATGTAACCCGAGGAACCACTGTACTCTATTCCGAACTTAAAAATGGAAAGCATAATGCTGGTGGTCAGCAAAAGAGGTTTAAAAACTCTTTCAAGGCAAATCTTAAAAAATGTAGTATAAACACTGACAACTGTGAAACACTGGCCTGCAAGTGCTCCAGTTGGAGAACAGCCTTGACCAAAGGTGTCATGGGCTTTGAAGACGCTCGAACTCAGGACGCAAGGGAGAAACATGCTAAGAGGAAGACACGCTTGGCAAATCCACACCATGATCAACTCCCGCCCAGAAATCTATGTCCCCACTGTGGAAGGATGTGTGGATCCAGAATTGGCCTCCACAGTCACTTACGGACTCACTGTTAAAACCGTGTTCATGGAAGACAATCTTACTCGGCTACGAGTGATGGCCAAAGAAGAAAGAAGAAGAATCTGCACCATCTTCTTTTCAGCACTTGGGGCCTGATCCAGGCCTGTCGACGGCTTCAGGGAAGAGGGCCGGGCGTTTGCAGCGCAAGACACAAATGCAACTGCTGCGACATCCGCCTGCCAGCTGCTTGGGGTTTTGTGCTGCTGCAGCTACAGCCGACCGCTGGGTGGAGGCGAGAAAGCGAACAATTGAAGGGTTTGGGGGGGGGGGGTTGGCAACAGCGCTGGTGGTAATTACTTAATTGCTTAAGCACTGATTAATAAGCAAAACTTGTCTTTCCAGCAACATGCAAATCGCCTCTAATGGGAAATCCAGGAAAAGACTCAGCAGGAGGGCTCCCCTTTCCTTTCCTTTCCTTTCTTTTCTTTTTAAAAGGGGGGAATTGTTTATCAAGGATCCAGACAGGACAGATAGAGGAGGAGGAAGCAAAAGAGTGAAAGGCATAGAATTGTAGACTGGGAAGGGACATCCAGGAGTCATCTAGTCTAACCCGCTGCAGGACACTGGGAGACAAGTCAAAGGAGACAAGAGGAATGGGGCTACACTGTCTCATCCTGACCCATTCCAGTCTACTCTACACATGAGTTGTTGTTGTTGTTAATTCTGTTGGGAGCTGTCCAGTGGTTGGGGAAACCTGGCCAGATGGGCGGGATTTAAATAAATTATTATTATTATTATTATTATTATTAGGGGTAGATTGAGGTTGAATCCTGATAAGACAGAAGTACTGTTTTGGGGGGAAAGGGTGTGTGTGGGTGTGTGGGACTTCCTGGTCCTGAATGGGGTAACTGTGGCCCTGAAGGACCAGGTGTGCAGCCTGGGAGTCATTCTGGACTCACAGCTGTCCATGGAGGCGCAGGTCCATTCTGTGTCCAGGGCAGCTGCTTATCAGATCCATCTGGTACACAGGATGAGACCCTACCTGCCTGCAGACTGTCTTGCCAGAGTGATGCATGCTCTGCTTATCTCTCGCTTGGACTACTGCAATGCGCTCTATGTGGGGCTACCTTTGAAGGTGACTCAGAAACTGCAATTAATCCAGAATGCGGCAGCTAGACTGGTGACTGGAAATGGCCACCGAGATCCATATAACACGAGTCCTGAGAGATCTGCATTGGCTCCCAGTACGTTTCCGAGCACAATTCAAAGTGTTGGTGCTGACCTTGAAAGCCCTAAACGGCCTCTGTCCAGTGTACCTGAGGGAGCGTCTCCACCTCCATCATTCAGCCCGGACACTGAGTCCAGCTCTGAGGGCCTTCTAGCAGTTCCCTCATTGCAAGAAGCGATGTTACAGGGAACATCTTCCTGCTGTTTAGTCGGAATCTCCTTTGTTGTAACTTGAAGCCTTGGGTTCGAGTCTTACCCTCCTGAGCAAGAGAAAGCAGGCCTTGGGCTTAATACCCTTTTAAACTGTGTTGGGGGGGGGGGGATTATCGGGCTCTTCTTGTTTTTGTTTTCATTGTGTGTTTTTATATTGCGATTTTATGTTGTGGACCTCCCTGTGAGCTGCAGATATAGGGTGGAATACAAATTAAACAAGCAAACAAATAATGCAGCATCCAGAGGCATTGACCTCATCAAAATGCCATCTCATATTGCGGAAATAATAGTGCAGTGGTTTTCAACCAGTGTGCCGTGGTTTTCTACGAGGTAGGATTGGAGGGGGAACTGGTTTGGAAGAGACACTTCGACCAGATCAGAGCCAGGGCACCTCTGAACACAGAATTTCAAGCAGAACCAGAGGACAGAGAAATGGGTATTTAAGGAGATACTGTGCTCAGGCCAGGGTGGGAACCAGATGGGTTGCCGGTGACTGAGTTACCCCAGCAGGGCGACTTCAGGTCAGAATCCTCAGTGGCTCCATCGGCAGTGACCCCTTCAGAGCCGGCCTCGCTGACGGCCCCACTCAGACCTCTTGGGTCACCCACTCGCACACAGGAACCACGACGGGGCCAGCGGGGGCAGAAAAGGCTGGCACACCTTGATGACTATGTTTGTTCCTTTCGTTAGGAAGTTGGGGGGCAGGAGTGTTATGTATTGGGTTTAACACATTGGGACGCAGGTGGCGCTGTGGGTTAAAGCCTCAGCGCCTAGGACCTGCCGATCGAAAGGTCGGCGGTTCGAATCCCCGCGGCGGGGTGCGCTCCCGCTGCTCGGTCCCAGCGCCTGCCAACCTAGCAGTTCGAAAGCACCTCCGGGTGCAAGTAGATAAATAGGGACCGCTTACCAGCGGGAAGGTAAACGGCGTTTCCGTGTGCGGCTCTGGCTCGCCAGAGCAGCGATGTCACGCTGGCCACGTGACCCGGAAGTGTCTCCGGACAGCGCTGGCCCCTGGCCTCTTGAGTGAGATGGGCGCACAACCCCAGAGTCTGTCAAGACTGGCCCGTACGGGCAGGGGTACCTTTACCTTTACCTTTTTATGTTACAAGGCACCTTCTAACCAATCGTATAAGCGTTGGCATTAATAGAACGTTCTAATTGCAAGTAAGCCTTGAATGCTGGTCAGTCGTGCCACGGGCAACACTGTCCTCTGTCCCTCTTTTCTTCCCTGCCTCCTCTGATTTTCTCTCGCATCTCTGCCTCCCCAAGGCTTGCACAGCTGTTTGTTGCAGCAGCCCTGGCCACAAGCTCCCCATGTGAATGGCGTCTCTGGTGCTGGCCAGGAGGTGCTTCCCAGGCCCCTGTGGGACAGTGTGAAGAGGCACCTCTCTTTGGGGTAGGTGGGGCAGCTCGGAGACCAGGGGCAGCAGCAATGGCTGCCCAGAGGACTCCCAAGGAGAGGGGAGAGGAGGGAATACTCCAGAGTGGTGCATGCTCTGGTTATCTCCTGCTTGGACTACTGCAATGCACTCTACATGAAGACCTGAAGGAGCCTCTCCACCCCCATCGTTCTGCCCGGACACTGAGGTCCAGCTCCGAGGGCCTTCTGGCGGTTCCCTCCCTGCGAGAAGGGAGGTTACACGGAACCGGGCAGAGGGTCTTCTTGGTGGTGGTGCCCACCTTGTGGAACGCCCTCCCACCAGATGTCAAAGAGAACAACAACTACCAGACTTTTAGAAGACATCTGAAGGCAGTCCTCTTTAGGGAAGCTTTTAATGTTTAACATTAAATGTATTTTAATACTCTGTTGGAAGCCGCCCAGAGTGGCTGGGGAAACCCAGCCAGATGGGTGGGGTATAAATAATAAATTCTATTCTATTCTATTCACAAGGGAGGGTATTCAAAAAAGGGTGAGAGGCTGCCAGCTCTGCAGGCAAGGGGTGACCTAACCAGGCTCCTGAGCCTCACAGGGGTGCCGCAGAAAGAATGTAGTTGGGCAAGGGAGCCATGGACCCAAAAAGGTTGTAAACCTCTGATCTGGGGCATTGTGCTGTCCCCTGGTGGTAGACAGTTCAAGATCAGCACCTACATTTCATGCATTGGCATTAGGGCTCTTTGCCCCCTGTATAGGTTGACTGTGGTTGGGATCTGGTCCCCTCCTTTGTCTGCTTTGGGGCAGACAGGGAAGCGGACGACCCACAGGGAGTCTTTCAGCTGCAGCTCCAACCACAGCCTCTTTGTCTCCCTGCAGGCTTTGAAGAAAATTGACTCTGGAGACGGCGACGGTCTCCAGAACTCGCCAGAGATGTTCGATTTGTTTCACGACAAAGACCGTCTAAATAGGATTTGGAGATGAGACGGGTGGAAATCTGCACACAAAGGGAACCGAGTCCCTGAGGAAGGCTGGCAAACGCTTTGAGACCCAGCCACAGGTTTAAGCGCTTGGCTGGGACAATGGCACTCTGCTGCCATCTGGTGCCAGCTGCACATTAAGATAAGCAAGTGGACAGTGAACTGGACAGTGAACTGGCCAGCCAGGATAGAATCATAGAATTGTAGGCTTGTAGATCAGGGGTATGGGAAGTGGGTGTCACTGTGGGTTAAACCACAGAGCCTAGAACTTGCCGATCAGAAGGTCGGCGGTTCGAATCCCTGCGACGGGGTGAGCTCCCATTGTTCGGTCCCTGCTCCTGCCAACCTAGCAGTTCGAAAGCACGCCAAAAAGTACAAGTAGATAAATAGGTACCACTCCAGTGGGAAGGTAAACGGTGTTTCCGTGCGCTGCTCTGGATCGCGAGAAGCGGCTTAGTCATGCTGGCCACATGACCCAGAAGCTGTCTGCCGGCTCCCTTGGCCAGTAAAGCAAGATGAGCACCGCAACCCCAGAGTTGGCCACAACTGGACCTAATGGTCAGGGGTCCCTTTACCTTTTAGATCAGGGGTCAGCAAACTTGTTTGGAGGGGGCTGGTTCACCGTCCCCCAGACCTTGTGGTGGGTCAGACCGCTCTCCCCCCAATCCCCCCTGTGATGACCTGGGATTCCGATTCAGAGGCTGAACCAGAGGAATCCCAACCTGCACAGGAGTCCCCGCCTCCAGGGCCGGCTGAACTGGGGCAAGGCCCAGATTCTGAGGAGCCTGCACCTGTGTCAGATCCTCAGGAGCAGGCACCAGGTGAAACCATTCTGGCCCCAGAGGTGCTTGAGGACTCAGTGTCTACAGGTGAGCCTCCTCCGGGGCCCAGTAACCCTTCGGCCTCTCCTGAACTGCAGAGGCTTAGGGCAGAGAGGCGAAGGGAACTGGTTGCTCCCAGGAGGAGTGCTCGCTTTAAGGCCAGAGGAGGCGGGGCTCCTGGGGGCCGGGGCCGCCCCGGCCTTAGAAGAAGATAAAGGTCAGTCAGCCCGGTCCCAGGTTGCGGGAGCAACGTCGTCGTTGGCTTCGGACCTTCCAGTGTTCCTGTTCCTTGCCCGGCCTCCTCCTCCTGACCTTCCAGTGTTCCTGTTCCCTGCCCGGCCTCCTCCTCCTGACCTTCCAGTGTTCCTGTTCCTTGCCCGGCCTCCTGCTTCTGACTTTCCAGCGTTCCTGTTCCCCGCCCGGCTCCCTGTTTTGGACCTCGCCTCTCACCTTGTGAACTCTGACTACGGACACGGTACCTCCCCCCCCCCAGGACCAGCACAGTTTGCTCCCGCCACCTCCCACACTCCCTCTTTGTTGGGGTGCGTTCGGGAAGAGCCAGAAGCCATGGCCGACCAAGCGGCTACGCTGCTGGCAATAGCCCAGGAGAACCAGGCCTTGACTCACACCGTGCAGCAGCTCAGCAACACGGTTACGGCACTTCAGCAGCGCTTGGACGTCCTACCGGCTCCTGGGGCCAACGCCCCGGCTCCTGGCAAGTACCCAGTGGCTTTGCCTGAGAAATTTGATGGGGGCCCGGCCAGCTTTCCCATGTTCCTTGCCCAGGCCAAGTTGTATATTCAGGGGCGAGCCCAGAACTTCCCTGACGACCGCACCAAGGTGCACTTTTTGATTAGTTTGTTAAAGGACCAGGCGGCCAAGTGGGCGTTGCCGCTGCTCAGGCAAGACTCCCCCTTGCTGGCAGATTATATGGGGTTTTGCAATCTTTTGGAGGCCGCGTTCGGCAACCCCCAGAAAGGAAGTCAAGCCAACCGGGCGATTCGGCGGTTGAAACAGGGCAGGTCCACGGTGGCCGCATACACCATGGAGTTTCGGCTGTTGGCACAGGACTTGACCTGGAATGACTCGGCACTGCGGGACCAGTATCTCAAAGGGCTTTCGGACGAGATACTGGACCAGCTGGCCACAATGGAACGCCCCACCATGCTAGACACTCTCATTCAACGGAGTCTACAGATAGACGACCGGCTGGAGGACCGTCGTCAGGCCCGGGGCCGCCGGCACTTCCAGTTCTCGGCACCAGTTTCTTCCGGCAGCCCCACGGTCACAACTGAGTTATCGGAGGAGCCTATGCAGCTCGGGGCAGTGCGGCCACGCCTCTCCCCCACAGAGAAGGTGCGGCGTCAGGAGGGGAATCTATGTCTCTACTGTGGCGGAAGTGGACACTACGCCCGGTCCTGCCCTGAGAAACGCCAGGCACAGGGAAACCGCCAACCCCAGTAGCTGATGGCCCTGGCTACCGGGGGTCCCAAACAGCGCAGAATGGGCCCGCACCAATGGATTTGCAACCCCTTATGCTTCCGGTACGTTTATACCCTCCAGGTGGGCCCTGGATTCTTACCCATGCTTTGGTAGATTCAGGAGCAACCCGTTCCTATATGGACGCTGCTTTTGCTGCCCATCATCAGGTGCCACTTCGGAACAAGCCAGAACCGGTACAGGTGGAAGCAATTGACGGACGGCTTCTACGTTCAGGTGCTGTTACTCAGGAGACCCAGCCCCTGGTCCTGTGTCTCCAGCAGCACCGGGAGATGCGAACTTTGGACATTGCCTCTATGCCCCGGTTCCCCCTAGTGCTCAGGATGGACTGGCTGGAGGCTCACAACGTTCAGATTGACTGGGTCAAACGGACTGTGCACTTCCCAGACCCATGTTCCCATGCTCAGTCCGAGATGCTAGCGGCCGCGCCCACGGAGGAGGCAGCACCCACGCTCCCAGCCGTGTACCGGGACTACCAAGACGTGTTCGAGGAACGGGGGGCAGACCAGCTGCCGCCGCATCGGTCTTTTGACTGCAGCATAGACCTCCAGCCCGGAGCGCCCTTACCGGTGAGTCGCTTATATTCTCTAACAGAGCCAGAGCGCGAGGCTTTACAGGACTTCTTGCGCAAGAACCTGGAGCGTGGTTTCATTAGGCCTTCTACCTCGCCCACCGCTGCGCCAGTGCTCTTTGTTAAGAAGAAATGTGGGGAGCTCCGCCCTTGCCATGATTACCGGGCCCTGAACAAAATTACCATCCCAGACCGGTACCCCTTGCCCCTTATCTCGGAGTTGCTGGAGCGGGTGCAAGGGGCACAGGTGTTCACCAAGCTAGACCTCCGGGGGGCCTACAATTTGATTCGGATCCAAGCTGGGGATGAGTGGAAGACAGCATTCGGGACCCGGTATGGGCAGTTCGAATACCTGGTTATGCCTTTCGGTTTGTGCAACGCGCCTGCTGTGTTCCAACGGTACATCAACCACGTGTTCCAGTTCCAGATCCGTTACATCCCTAGCTCCCAAAACCAGAAGGCGGATGCTCTGTCCCGGAAACCTGAAGACAACGCAGACACGGTACAGCAAGCAGTACCCACCACGATCCTACTACCAGCTGCATTCCTGGCCACCCAGGAGGCAGAGCCACTGCAGGCTCGGGTGCGGGAACAGCAGCGGGTCGACGCTTGGGCCCAGGAACGACTCCGGGAGCTGGCTGAAGTGTCCAGCCCTCAGTATCCGGGGCTGGTCCTGCATCAGGGCCTTCTGCTACACCACGGTCGCCTGTACATCCTGCCAGGGCCACTGCGGGCGGAGTTTCTCCGGATGCCCCATGATGCCCCAGCAGCGGGCCACTTTGGGCTGTTTCGGACCACCCATCTGGTAAGCCGTGAGTTTTGGTGGCCCCGCCTGAAGGCTGACGTGGCTCGCTACGTTGCTGGTTGTGATGTCTGCCGGCGGGCCAAGGGCCCTACCGGGCGACCCCCCGGCCTACTTCAGCCATTGCCAGTTCCACCACGTCCTTGGCACACGGTTTTGCTGGACTTTGTAGTGGACTGACCCCCGTCTCGTGGCTGTACCTGCCTTCTAGTTTTCTCCGACCATTTCACTAAGATGGTGCACTGTGCCCCCTGCCCATCTGTACCCACAGCCAAGGAAACCGCTCAGCTGTACCTTCAGCAGGTCTTCCGCCTGCATGGCCTACCTGAGCGTGTGGTGTCTGACCGGGGCGTTCAGTTCACATCCCGGTTCTGGCGAGCATTGCACCAGACCCTCGGGACAGAGGTCTGTCTCTCGTCAGCCTACCATCCACAGACCGATGGCCAGACGGAACGGGCGAATGCGGTGCTGGAGCAGTATCTCCGGTGTTACTGCAGCTACCAGCAGGATGACTGGGTCGACCACCTAGCATTGGCGGAGTTCGCCTACAACAACGCGGTGAATGCATCCACCCAGCAGACCCCGTTCCAGGCCAGTTACGGTTGTCATCCACGGCTGTTTCCAGATGTGCTGCCGGCATCCGCAGTCCCTGCGGTGACGGAGTGGCTTCAAGAGCTCCAGTCCCAGCAACAGCTTTTGGTGGAGCAACTGCACCAGGCCAAGGAGGCGTACAAGGCCCAGGCCGACCGCCACCGCCAGGTGGGGCCGGAACTTCACGTCGGTGACCTGGTATGGCTCTCCACTCGCCACCTCCACCCCTCTAGACCTTCGCAGAAGTTGGACGCCCGTTTCACCGGCCCGTTTCCTATCGTGGACCAAGTCTCACCTGTGGCATTTCGTCTCCGGTTGCCCGCAACCCTGATGATTCACCCGGTCTTCCACAGGTCCCTTCTGAGTCCGGTGGCCCCACCCGATGAGTTCCACCCGAACCGTCCCCGACCGCAGCCAGTTTTGGTTCAGGGAGAGCCTGAGTACGAGGTGGAACGCATTCTGGACTCCCGATACCGCAGGGGAAAGCTGCAGTATCTCATTGACTGGAAGGGGTATGGACCGGAGGACCGTTCCTGGGAACCAGCGGCCAACGTCCACGCGCCTGCCTGCCTCCGAGAGTTCCATGCAGCGTACCCCGGCAAGCCGGGTCCGGACCCTCGATTGAGGGGGGGGCCTGGGAGGGGGGATGGTGTGATGGCCTGGGATTCCGATTCAGAGGCTGAACCAGAGGAATCCCAGCCTGCACAGGAGTCCCCGCCTCCAGGGCCGGCTGAACTGGGGCAAGGCCCAGATTCTGAGGAGCCTGCACCTGTGTCAGATCCTCAGGAGCAGGCACCAGGTGAAACCATTCTGGCCCCAGAGGTGCTTGAGGACTCAGTGTCTACAGGTGAGCCTCCTCCGGGGCCCAGTAACCCTTCGGCCTCTCCTGAACTGCAGAGGCTTAGGGCAGAGAGGCGAAGGGAACTGGTGGCTCCCAGGAGGAGTGCTCGCTTTAAGGCCAGAGGAGGCGGGGCTCCTGGGGGCCGGGGCCGCCCCGGCCTTAGAAGAAGATAAAGGTCAGTCAGCCCGGTCCCAGGTTGCAGGAGCAACGTTGTTGTTGGCTTCAGATCTTCCAGCATTCCTGTTTCCTGCCCGGCCTCCTGCTCCTCACCTTCCAGCGTTCCTGTTCCCCGCCCGGCTCCGTTTTGGACCTCGCCTCTCACCTTGTGAACTCTGACTACGGACACGGTACCTTCCCCCCCCCGGGACCAGCACCCCCCCTTCCCCCTGCCTCCCTATGGTGCTGCCGGCGCAAGGGCTGGCTGGCTCCAGAGAGGCACTGCTCAAAATGGCACTCAGCCAGCTCAGCTCAGCCCAGCCCCCTTCCTCCTCTACGCAGGACAGGGAGAAGCCAGGAGGAGGGAGGGAGGAGATGCCACGGTGTTAATTTTTTCCGTTAATTTTTTCCCCGCACTACCATTGGGGGGGGCATTCCCCCCCTTCCTCTCTCACACCGTGGCATTGCAGGAGGAGTGCTCACCTTCGGGCGATACAGGGAGGTGAGTCGCTGGGGGATCAGGACCGTCCTGGACCACATTTCATGGGTTACCCCTGGGCCCAGCACACTAAATATCTTCGCAGAAGATTACAGAAAGCTTGGCTTATTGCTCCACGTCCAAAAAAACCAAGCACCAGAAAATGCATTTTGCTTTAAATTAATCTTTCTAATATATAGTGGTAGGATTTAATGTATTGGAACCTGTCGTTATGACTTATGGCACTTAACATTTGGTGGTGGTGTAATGACTGTGATTTTAAAACTTTAAATAAAAAAAGAGGCACACACGTACCCATCTAGATTTAAATAAGAAAAAGCCCTTTATTTCCTTGTTACCCTTCAGAAGGGAAACGGGGGTTCCAAAGTCCTCATGTCAAAGGCACAAACATTTTGCGGAAAGGTGCATAGCAGAAACACTGCGGCTTCAGACCTACAAGAGCACCGTACACACAGAGGGAAAGGACCAATTGCCATCTTTGGACCACACGTCAAAGGCAAGATCCTGCTTGCTCATCTGAAACGCCAACTGTGGCTAGAGACCACCAGAAGTTGCAACAGAAGGCTGGTGGTCCGTTGAGGGTGAATGGGGCCTGCCCCACCAAGCTCAGTCTGCCCTCGGCCAGTCCCCACCTATCTTCCTGCGTTCATGCTAGCCAACACTTGTTCTGCCTGTCATTTGCTCTGACACCTCAAATCCAGGAGTAGAATCTCACCCAACCTTCTCCAACCACAGTGCTTGTGAGCATTCCAATCTTTCAAGTCTCAGAACTGTCCCAATGTCTTCATTCTTTGGCTAGCTCACTGAACGTCAAAAGGAGTTTTGGTGGCATTTGTGTCCAGCTTACCTTATCCTCCAAGAGCTGTTGTTTCCCTTGCTCTCTGCCCTCCCGTTCCCAATGTGCACCAACTGGGTGCAAAATTGGCAGGGCCTCCTGCAGCCCCCTCTATGCCCATGGAGGAGAACCTCTTGTGGCGAAGGCACTGCAACAGGAACACGAGGGAAGGAGGAGCACTGATGCTGACGATGCACACCTGCAAGGCCATTAGGCCATTATTAAAGAAGAAGAAAGCCTTTGGAGATTTCCAGCAATATGCAAGGCAGTGGGAAGGACTGTAAGGTCAGGGAGAGGAATCAGGAACTGTGCAAGGCACTGAAATCTCACCCTCACAACCATTTGCAACACCCTCCCTGACATAGCTGTCAACGTTTCCCTTTTTTAAGGGAAATTCCCTTATTCCGAATAGGATTCCTCACAAGAAAATGGAAAAGTTGACAGCTATGCTCCCTAACCCCTCGGGGAAGCAGAAATGCAGGCTTAGCTTAGCAAAGAAGAGGGCAATGTCAAGCTTCGACCAAATGAGTGGTCCAGACGCAAACGCCAAGGGGGAATAATAACCTCTTCGCAATGCCGTGGAGTCATTCCCAAAAAGAAAAGGAAAACCACCCGCCCACTATGGTTTCACAGGAAAAAAATGTCAGTCCCTAGAGAAGGCATTGCAGCTCCCACCAAGAACTTATTGATGCTTCTGAACACAGAGATGGGTTTCATATTTGTCCAAAAGTCACATTCTCAGGCCCCGACCCTAGGATGTTGGACATTGATTGTTGACTGGAACGGGAAAGGCACTCGTCACGGTCTCAGTGAGTCGTCTTTCCTATTTTTGTTATGAGAGGAGTCCTAAGGCTGGAGACAGGCTCAGTGAAGCCCTGAGACTCAGGGATCAGTTCATCTCTTCCAGGGACGGAGGAGACCCCAGAGAGACAAAGGATGCTTCATGGATGAAGATGACCTGGGATCAACTACTTGAGCACCAAAAAAACATATCGCCCATCTGGCGCTTCTCTTTTCTTTTCCATCTTTTCCTTTGTTTCTGTCTTGTTAACTGAAAGGCACCTAAAAAGAGGTTGTCTCCAGCTCAGGAAACCAAGGTGAGAAACGACCAGAGGTGGGGGAAATGAACCTCTCCTTGCTCTGGGGAGCATGATGAACCCCCCAACACTTCCTGAGAAGGCAAGAGGGCAGAGGGCCATCTCTCTGAGCATGGTGCACACGCAACTCCCTCCAAACTGGGGGTCACCCTTGACAGCGTGAGCAGGCTTTGGAGGTGCAGGACAGCCAGATGGGAGACAGCCTGCCCTTTTCCTGAGCTTGGAGCTGGGATGCAAGCCAAGAGCATCCTTAAATGCCACTCTCCCAGGTGATGCTTGTCAGCCCTTTAGCAGCTATCTCACCGTTGCCATAAGCGTCACAAGTCTCACCACTGGCTGGAACATTGAGAATTGCTCTATACCAGGTCAGATTATAAATCTGCCTTGCTCAGTACTACCAGTTCTGACAATTCTCCTGGGGCTCAGGTAGAGGAGAGTCACATTTTGCCCTGTTCCCTTTTAAAAGCCAGAGATGCCCAGGACTGAATCTGGGACTTTCTGCTTGGAAACCGGACACCCTGGCAGCCAGCTGTAGAACAAAATGGCAGGTGTTGGCACCGTGCGCCAGCCGAAACTCAAACCCAGCTCATGAAGCTGGATTATTATTATTTTTAATGCGAGAGCATTTCACCAGCCTTTCCCAACCTGGTGCCCCCACCCAGATGTTTCAGACTACAACTCCCATAGCCCCAGCTGCTTTGCCCCAAGGGCACCATACATTTTTTTAGAAAACAGTCCCAACAAAGTTTTGTAACGCCAGCTATAAGGGGGACGATGTCCAGCACTCAGATCCCAGTGGTGAGAGAGAGAGAGGTTGTGCATCCCGTGAGGTTGTGCAAAACACAGAGGTAGCTAACAGCAGTCCACAGTTTGCGGGCAGTTGGTGTGGATCAGAACTAGGCTCAGTGCAAAAACCTGCTTCTGGAGGTAGGCAGACGTTACGTCCTTGATGGGCAGCGGTCTGCGAGCACGTCAAAATGAAACTTCTCCCCCAGTCACTTATTTTGTCCCAAATCCCTAAAGCCAGCCATCACACAAAAGTACCATTTTTTCCCCTGGGCCCAGTCTCCACCCCCTCCCTTCTTCGTTATCGATGAAAACAGTTCCTATTTTCTCTCTTTAAAAAAACACAAAAACAAACAGTCTTTGGTAGCAAAAATTCCCCGCGTTGGCCGTAGTAGTGCAAATGAGGAAGGAGGAGCCTGACGAGGTCAGCTGGGACTCTCGTTTCCACAGTTGTCATTTCTTAAAAGGGAAAGATGTTGTCTGTACTTTCAGGCCTGGAACGGGTCTAAAGAACAGAAGAAGATGGTCAGCACAAGTCAGGAGGACATCAGGAGAACAAAGATGAACTGCAGAGTCCCAAGTAAGCCATGTTAGCTGATAGGCTACAGGGGGAGGGAAAGCAGCCCAGCACCTAGGCTAATAGAGAACAACAAACCCCTGTGTTGCAAACTTAACACAACAAACAATACAAGCAACACGAAGACCAGCATACTAGTAGCACTGCAGTTCTTATGGCATAATATACACGATTTAGTGCAACAAAAACAAAATGTGTACACTTGTAAATTCTCTAATATATTTGAAATCAAATGAACACACGTCTGTCAATCTTTGAAAGTCCGTAGAAGTATAATAAGTCTATAGTTGAAACAAAGTAATAGATGCTATCCTGTGGGCTAAGCGGGAAAACATTTTAGGCGTTCCTGGTGCCGAAGTAGTAAGTGAATAACATATTACATATTACATATCCTTATGACCATTGCTCCTTGTGCATTTTTCTAATCTATGGGTTGTGCTGAACAAGATTCCAGCGAAACAATCAGATTATCCGGGATCACTGTCCTACGTTGTTATTCACTTACTACTTACTACCAAATGGCCTCGGTCCTGTATACCTGAAGGAGCATCTCCACCCCCATGATTCAGACCGGACATTGAGGTCCAGCGTTGAGGGCCTTCTGACGGTTCCCTCGCTGCGAGAAATGAGGTTACAGGGAACCAGGCAGAGGGCCTTCTTGGTGGTGGCGCCCGCCCTGTGGAACACCTACCAGCAGATGCCAAGGAAATAAGAAGCTATCCTATTTTTAAAAAACATCTGAAGGCAGCCCTGTCTAGGGAAGTTTTTAAAATTTAATGCTGTGTTGTTTTTAACACTCAATTGGGAGTTGCCCAGAGTGGCTGGGGAGACTCAGCCGGATGGGCGGGGGTATTTTTATTTTATTTATTTATTTATTTATCATTATTATTATTATTATTATTATTATTATTATTATTATTATTACATCCTGCCAGAGGCCCAGCACCTTCCTTCTCAATTTGTTTTTATACCAGGTGTTAGCCGTCCTGAGCCCGGTCTTGGCTGGGGAGGGCGGGGTATTAATAATAATAATAATAATAATAATAATAATAATAATAATTTGAGGCCCTTTTTTGTGTGCCTCCTCCATGAGAGGTCCAGAGGGTGGCAACACAAGAACAAAGGCTTTTCTGCAGTCGCTGTATGTGGGAGGCTTCCATGGCGTCTTTAATATATATATTAAGACGTCAGGTGAAAACATTCTTCTTCTCCCAGGCCTTTGGCTAACTGAATAAGCTAGAGCATGGGTAGGCAAACTAAGGCACGGGGGCTGGATCCGGCCTGTGGACGGTCCAGGAATCAGCATGTTTTTACATGAGTAGAATGTGTCCTTTTCTTTTAAATGCATCTCTGGGTTATTTGTGGGGTATAGGAATTCGTTCACCCCCCCCCCAAAAAAATATATATAGTCCGCCGCCCCCCACAAGGTCTGAGGGACAGTGGACCAGCCCCCTGCTCAAAAGGTTTGCTGACCCCTGAGCTAGAGGTTTTTAAACTGTTGGGGAAGTATTGTTTTGTCTGTTATTATGTTAATAAAGGTCTTATTATTATAATATTATGATGATGTCTTTTTGTGTTTTTATCCTGTAAACTGCCTTAGGGTCCTCAATGGAAGGGTGGTATTGAAACTTAATAAATAAATGAATAGAATAATTATCAGGGTTGTAGTCCAATGGCGCTGAAGGCCTCATCTGCTTTTCACTGGGTCCTCACACACCACAGGGCAAGGCTTCACATGAGGGAATTCGGCGTTCGTACAGAAAGGAGTTCCGTAATTCAGGAGAGCAGGAAATGGGGTTTCCCCCCAACAGCAGCAGGGGCAAGGTCCTACTCACCTCTGAGGTGGCACCGGCCTGTGTGGAGGGAAAAAAACAAAGAGTCTTCGTTAATGGTTTGGAAACAGATTCTGTTGCTCCTATACGCATATCAGGGGTAGGCACTACACCAACTTTCCTGGTCTCGAGTTGGAAAATTGCCAGACTTCATAACTCAAGAACACTCTCTCAGTTATAGGACTTTACAAGCAAGTGAACCAAGGACTTGGAAGCAAAAGACACTCTCTGGGCTCAGAGAGAGGAGATGACTTGTAACACCTGCAAATAGTGTGTGCATGGAAAGTGGTCTATGTTGGTGTTTGCCTAGTAAAGGCAACTCTGCTAAACAGCTGTTTTCTGTGCAGAGCTTAACCCCGACAGAGTCCCCAACAGACCACATAAACACAAACTGCCAAGGCGAAAAGCCCACAAGAACGCTTTCTTTCAGAATTCCTAAAAATGATACAAGAACTCTTAAGCCTAGACATGGTTCCAGGGGAAACAGTTGGCCAGAACCCCCAGATGATTGCTTGATACTGCAGTCTCTGCCCATCTATATTCTTCCAACGGGACGCGGGTGGCGCTGTGGGTTAAACCACAGAGCCTAGGACTTGCCGATCAGAAGGTCGGCGGTTCAAATCCACGCGACGGGGTGAGTTCCCGTTGCTCGGTCCCAGCTCCTGCCAACCTAACAGTTCGAAAGCACAAAAAGTGCAAGTAGATAAATAGGTACCGCTCCGACGGGAAGGTAAACGGCGTTTCCGTGTGCTGCTCTGGTTCACCAGACCTGGAAGCTGTACGCCGGCCCCCTCGGCCAGTAAAGCGAGATGAGCGCCGCAACCCCAGAGTCGGCCATGACTGGACCTAATGGTCAGGTGTCCCTTTACCTTTACCTTATATTCTTCCAACAGCAGCCCCCTCCTTGCTCCCACCACCCCACTTCTGTGGTAACTCCAATCCTTGCTGTCTGGCTCCCTTGGTAACTTAGAGGTGCTAATGATCAAGTGGTAGATAAATGTGTTGAGCAAATGAATAGAAAACAAACTTACTTCAGCGGTCTGGAGAGGGGGCTCGTGGCATTGAGACCTGCGGGCTTGGCATTGGCTGGAGGCACCATGACCAGCAAGGCCTGACCCTGAGCTGGCGGCAGTTCTTTAGCCAGGAGGGGGTTCCCCGGGAGCGGCCGGCGTGGCGGCCTCTGCTTTGGATCGACCTAGCAGGGAAGGAAACATGGTCAGAGACTGCCAAATGAAGAGGACAGGATCAGGCCAATGCCCCACCTAGTTCAGAATCCTGTTCTCACAGTGGCCAACCAGAGGCCTTTGGGAAACCAGAAAGCAGGGTTCGACCACAAGAACAATTCTCCCTTCCTGTGGTTCCCAGCAACGTGTATTCAAAAGCGTTGTTGCTTCTGATTAGGAAGTCAAGGAATAGCCAGCCTGGCCAATAGCTATTAGTAGCCCTCTCCTCATCCATGAATATATCTAACCCTCTTTTAAAGCCATCCAAGTTGGTGACCTTGCACTGCTGGAATAGCTTAGTCGGTAGAGCATGAGACTCTTAACCTCAGGTTCGTGGGTTCGAATCCCACGTTGGACAAAAAGATATCTGCATTTCAAGGGGTTGGACTAGATGAGCCTCGTGGTCCCTTCCTACGCGGCCCTTCTATTACTATGACGCTGTGCGTTTTATCTGTCCTGAGTCTTCCAACTGTCAGCTTCATTACCTGTCTCGTGTAGTGCAATATGGAGAATCTCTATCCGCCTTCTCCGGGCGGTGCAAATTTTATAAACTTCCACCGTGTCGTGAAAAGTAATCTAAGCAGTGAACCAAACATCCCATCAGCTGACTTTGAGGACCAATCCCTGCCCACCAGGTCCTATAAAAGCACTGAACTGAGAGGTTGCTCTTCAGTCTGAGCAGGAAACTGCCCCAGCTCCTGGTGAGAAGAAATCACTTTTCCTTTAGGTCACAGTTTCCCAAAATTGGGTCCCCAGCTGTTACAACGCCCATCATCCCTAGTGTGGGGTATAACATCACTGTAGCAGTCAAGTACGACACTTCCTGGTTTCTCAGAGTGGACACACAAGGGGATGTTATTCCAGCCAGGAGGACTACCTGTCACACCTGTCTGGAGCATCTTCCCCCTGCATGTGACAGGTGGATGGGCGTGACCCCGGGAGACCCCATAAAAGGGCCGGTCATGCAGCCATCTTCCTCTACTTGCTCTTCTTCTTCACCATTTCTTTCTTGATGTATTTTGCTGTCTGCTGGCTCTTGGCCAGCAGCACATGGGCTCATCCCCATATGGGATGAACTCAAACTCTCTTCTGTTGTTGTTGTTTGTTGTTTAGTCGTTTAGTCATGTCCGACTCTTTGTGACCCCATGGACCAGAGCACGCCAGGCACTCCTGTCTTCCACTGCCTCCCGCAGTACAAACTCATGTTCGTAGCTTCAAGAACACTGTCCAACCATCTCGTCCTCTGTCGTCCCCTTCTCCTTGTGCCCTCCATCTTTCCCAACATCAGGGTCTTTTCCAGGGAGTTGAGTCTTCTCATGAGGTGGCCAAAGTCTTGGAGCCTCAGCTTCACGATCTGTCCTTCCAGTGAGCACTCAGGGCTGATTTCCTTCAGAATGGAGAGATTTGATCTTCTTGCAGTCCATGGGACTCTCAAGAGTCTCCTCCAGCACCATAATTCAAAAGCATCAATTCTTCGGCGATCAGCCTTCTTTATGGTCCAGCTTTCACTTCCATACATCGCTACTGGGAAAACCAGAGCTTTTCTCTTCTGTAGCTACAAGCTAAAGCCTGCCTTCAGGGAACCTACTGTGAACTGAATGTAAGTAAACATCTTATTACAGTGGACGCTCAGGTTGCGAACGTGATCCGTGCAGGGAGCACGTTCGCAACCCGCATTGTTCACAACCCGCAGCACCACATCTGTGCACGTGCGGGTCGCGATTCGGCGCTTCTGTGTTGTTGTTTTTAATAAATATTTATTAGGGTTCCCAATTTAATACAAACATAAATACCACAAAAAAGAAACAAATATTACACAAAAAAGGAAAAACAAAAATATCAAAAACACACAATTTTGAACAAAATAAAACAAATATAATGCCAATCACTTATTTCCGTTACCTTATGTCTCGAACCTCCTCTCACCTCCCCCTTTTGTATTCTAAATCAAATCATAATTCAGCAAATTCTTATTATAACTTAATATAGATTATTTTAACTTATTATTCAGCCTTTGCATTACAGCTGGTAACCTCTTAATTTCAATCCAACATCATTCTAGCATTCATTAATTTTACAATATTTCTGTAAATAGTCTTTAAATTTCCTCCAGTCCTCTTCCGCCGACTCTTTTCCCTGGTCTCGGATTCTGCTGGTCATTTCTGCCAGTCCCATGTAATCAATCATCTTCATCTGCCATTCTTCCAGAGTGGGTAAATCTTGTGTCTTCCAATATTTTGCGATGAGGATTCTTGCTGCAGTTGTCGCATACATAAAAAAAGTTCTGTCCTTCTTTGGCACCAATTGGCCAAACATGCCCAGGAGAAAGGCCTCTGGTTTTTTCAAGAAGGTATATTTAAATACCTTTTTCATCTCATTATAAATCATTTCCCAGAAAGCCTTAATCTTTGGGCATGTCCACCAAAGGTGAAAGAATGTACCTTCAGTCTCCTTACATTTCCAACATTTGTTATCGGGTAAGTGATATATTTTTGCAAGCTTGACTGGGGTCATGTACCACCTATAAATCATTTTCATAATATTCTCTTTTAAGGCATTGCATGCCGTAAACTTTAAACCGGTGGTCCATAACTGTTCCCAGTCCGCAAACATAATATTGTGCCCAACATCTTGTGCCCATTTAATCATAGCTGACTTCACCGTTTCGTCCTGAGTATTCCATTTCAGCAGCAAATTATACATCTTTGACAAGTTCTTTGTTTTAGGTTCTAACAATTCTGTTTCTAGTTTCGATTTTTCCACCTGGAATCCAACTTTTTTATCCAATTTATAAGCCTCCATTATCTGAAAGTAATGAAGCCAATCTCGTACTTTACTTTTTAATTTCGGCGCTTCTGCACATGCGCAAAGCACAATTTAGTGTTTTGCGCATTCGCAAGCGCCGAAACCTGGAAGTAACCCGTTCTAGTACTTCCGGGTTCATCGTGGTGCGCAACCCGAAAACGCACCACCTCTGTAACCCGAGGTATGCCTGTATTTTTAAGAAAAGACTGTTGTGTCTTTATTCTTTTTAAGAGGGGACAAAGGGGATTTACAGATCCAATCTGGACAAGCCAGACTTGATTGCTTAAGTAAAGAGATTCAAACGAATTTACCAACTCGCTTCCTGCTTTATACAGGTGAATGTACTCTGCTACTGATTCACTAGCGTGAGTGAGGAAGGATAATATTTAATCAATATGTTCTCTCCTAGTATCCACAACATTCCCACCCTAGCTAGCAGGACCAGTGGTCAGGGACGAAGGAAAGTGTAGTTCAAATACAGCTGGATCTTGAAAGGGTGGACTCCCCTGAGGCCTGTTCTGGACTCACCAACGCGGTCCTGACGGGGCTGGTGGGAAGAGGCTTCTTCGGCGGAGGGAGTTTGTTTTGCGTGCTGAATTTCGCACCAGCGCCCGCGGCGGGGGATTTGTTGAAAGGCAGCGGAGGCGGCCTGGAAGGCTTGAGGTCTTTCGGGAGAGCAGCAACGGGGACAGGGGCAGGGCGGAGAGGGCGGACCACGTTGACCGGGTGGGAAGCGCCTTGGAGAGGATTTGGTTTGGGTGGGAAAACACCCCTTGTTGCCTGTAGAGAGAAGAGAGAGAGAGGAGGCAAAGGTGAATTTCCTCCTTGTTTAAGGCGGAGGCAGTTTTCGCAGTTCCACAGAGCGAAGGTGCAAATGAGCGGACACGATCCTGTCCCCTCCCCTTATGAGCATTTATTTTAAAATCTGCACATTTCTAGCGGTTTCTAAATTAGGGTTGGGCATTGTGGAGGAAGACCGCCTGAGTCGAGAGTCTGATAACCAATCCCCGATTTGCGGCACAGTTTCAAGGTTGCTTTCATCAAGATTTGAGGAGCATACAAACGTTTGTTGAGAAAACAACCCTGAAGCTTTTCTTTTGGGAATTACAGTGGACGCTCGGGTTGTGAACGTGATCCGTGCGGGAGGAACGTTCGAACCCGCAGCGTCCGCAGCTCGCAGCGCTGCGGGTTGCGATTCGGCACTTCTGCGCAAAGCGCGATTTAATACCTGTGCGCATGCTCAAGTGCCGAAACCCAGAAGTAACCAGTTCTGGTACTTCTGGGTTTTGGTGCATCCATAACCTGAAAACACACAACTGAAGCGTCTGTAACCTGAGGTATGACTGTATAGGGACGGAACTACCTAAACTGCATAAAATTCTATTTACGTACGCTACTACAGCGGCAAGAATGTTACTTGCCCCAAAATGGAAAGAAGAAGAAGTCCCAGTAAAGGAAGAATGGAATACAAAAACTGATGGAATATGCGGAAATGGCAAAACTCACCCGAAGAATAACAAATCAAGGTAACAAAATAAAAGAATGGAAATGGTTTATTGAATATATGCAGATAAATTGTAAACAGATAAGAACATTGGCAGGATTATTATAATAACCTTCAGTCTCACAAGAGTATGTATTTGATGTGGATGAATAAACAAGCAAATCTAGTTGATTTGGATATGCAGAAGATATTAAAAATAAATTTAAGGAACCGAGGAAAGAGGGGGAAGGAAGTCAAGTTTTGAAATGTTAAGATGATTGTAAATTTGATGAAATGTATTAATCTGAAAAGTATATATATAGAGAGAGACAGACACACACACACACACACACACACACACACACACAGAGTGGTACCTCTGGTTGCAAACGGGATCCATTCCGGAAGCCCGTTCGCAACATGAAAAGAACACAACCCGCAGCAATGCATCTGCACACACGAGGGTTGCGATTCGCCGCTTCTGCACATGCGCGTGACGTCATTTTGCGCTTCTGCACATGCGTGAGTGGCGAAACCCAGAAGTAACCCTTTCCGGTACTTCCAGGTCGCCGAAGGACGCAACCTGAAAATGCTCAACCTGAAGTAAGCGTAAACAGAGGTATGACTGTATATATAAAACATTTCAGGAGCATACTCACTTGACTGGAACTGCTGGCCGCAGTTTTATTGGAGAAGGAAGAAGAGGAGGAAATGTCTTGCAAAGTGAAGGCTGAGTTTGAGTGTCCCTGATTTGCCTTCCGATTGACAGCTCCATTCCTGCCGGGAAATACCAAAGGGAATGGAAGTTAACTTCTGGCAAATGGGGGGGCTCCCTCCAGATCTGTACGGAGGAGGAAGGGAGAAAAAGAGAGAGGTGGGAGAAGGACAAGGGAACCTTCTAACAAGGCCCACCTGAAACTGGGACAAATGCAAACTCTGAGCCCTAGAGTGCCCACCTATGGCTGATTCGCACTGGAGGAATTTGCACCCGGGAGCTGTGCAGGACCTCCCTAGAGGCACCAGTGAAAGCTTTCGTGGGCACTGGGTTGACGACCCCCGGTCTATACACTGACTCCCAGCAGCCCTCCGTGTTTTCAAGCAGGGGACATCCCCAGCCCTGCCTGGAGATGCAGAAATCGAACTCAAGACCTTCTGAAGGTAAAGCAGAGTACAGTGGACGCTCGTGTTGCGAACGTGGTCCGTGCAGGAGGCCCGTTCGCAACCCGCAGCGTTCGCAAACTGCAGTGCCGCTTCTGCGCACGCGCGGTTGCGATTTGGGACTTCTGCGCATGCGCAAAGTGCGATTTAGCGCTTCTGCACATGTGGAAGTAACCCGTTTCAGCACATCCATAAACCAAAAAAACACAACCTGAAGCATCTGTAACCCAAGGTATGACGGTATGGCCCTTTCCCAGATGTCTTGGTCTCTGTGCAACGAGAGGCTTATTTCTATTACAGAATAGTTTTCCTTCAAAGGAAGGGGCAGCCGAGAGGACGAAAGTGGACGTCCACTCTAGAACAGGGTTTCCCAAACTGTTTGGGGGCTACCGTTCCCATCATCCCTGACCACTGCTCCTGCTAGCTAGTGGCGATGGGAGTTGTAGTTCAGAAAAACAGCTGGAGACCTAAGTTTGGGAAAGGCCTAGGAAATCCTGAGAAAGGGGAGGCAGCCTCCTGGGTCTCTGCTCACCTGTAGGTCTCGTGGCTCTTTCTTAAGCCTTTGAACCACTTGTTGAGCAATGAGCTTTCTCTCCGGTAGTACCAATAGAGTCCGAGGGACAAAGCCGGCAGGAACAGGAAGAAAAAAAGCAGCAGGACAATCAGGACAGCTTCGTGATCTGTAGGAAGAGGCACAGGGATAGGAAACGGTCATGAAACCAAGGCGCATAAAGGGATGGGCTTGGTTTATGACACAGGTTGTCAATCTAAGCCATGCGTCGCAGGGGGCTGGGCTAATGATGCTCGGGTCCCTTCCAAGGCTACAATTATAGGATTCTATGTCGCGCTGTGGTCTAAACCACTGAGCCTCTTGGGCTTGCCAATCAGAAGGTCAGCGGTTCGAATCCCCGCGACGGGGTGAGCTCCCGTTTCTCGGTCCCAGCTCCTGCCAACCTAGCAGTTCGAAAGCACATCAAAGTGCAAGTAGATAAATAGGTAATGCTCCGGCGGGAAGGTAAACGGTGTTTCCGTGCGCTGCTCTGGTTCGCCAGAAGTGGCTTAGTCCTGCTGGCCACATGACCCAGAAGCTGTGCGCTGGCTCCCTCAGCCAGTAAAGCGAGATGAATGCCACAACCCCAGAGTTGGTCATGACTGGACCTCACGGTCAGGGGTACCTTTACCTTTATGTAAAACTACTCCAGGCTCAGGAGCACTGGAATCTTGTTGCGGCTGCCCACACAGTATATCACTGGGTACTCAGTAAACCACTGCTCCTATTTATGGAGGCTCTATTCTGCTATCGTCAGAGGAACTTCACTTATTCGGTTGTTTTTATTTTTGTTAAGTATTTCATGGTTTTATATCTTGATTTTATTCTGTGAACCGCCTTGAGACTCCCGGGTATAGGGCGGTATATAAATTCTAATTCTAATACTAATTCTAATTCGAAGAAGAAGAAGAAGAAGAAGAAGAAGAAGAAGAAGAAGAAGAAGAAGAAGAAGGGTTTTCCTTTTCCCATAAAAACATCAGAGCCAGCACAGCCTAATAAAATTAAACAAGAACACCCTAGATTCTCAGGTTCATGCTTAATGGAGAGGCATGTGGAGGAAAACCTCCACCTTGGGGCTTTTTGCCCTTACAGAAAACAAGGGGGTTGGAGATACAGAAACCCATCATTTTGCAACAGCATGGGATATATTGAAGAGGCTGATGTTAATTTTTATAAATAGGCCATAAAACACAGCAGACGTATTTAAAAAAAATCTGTGCTCCATCACTCTAACAGGCAAATTACAATTTATAGCCACATTGCAGTGGCCAAAATTAATTTACCAATTCCTTCCCTCTCTATAACGAGGCATCACAAGCTATCGTTGTACTATATGTCAATATTTCACTATTTCTTTGTCAAGCAAGAGCTCCATGAAACAGGAACACGGGGCGATTCTTCCCAATGACTGTGGTGTGGCATGAAGAGGAGGAGACTTTTGCAGCCAGAGGGCCAGATTGTCTTCTGGGGAGCCTTCCAGGGGCCAGAAGCAAAGGTAGAAGGAGCAACTCATTTACATTTGGGCTTTGCCAAGTAGGCTGGTTTTCACTCTCACTAACAGAGCCCTCCCTATTCTCCATTCAAGCAAGCAAATCATAGAACTGCAGAGTTGGAAGGAAACCTGAGAGTCATCATGCAAGAATCTCAACTAAAGCATCTGAGACAGATGGCCAGCGCACCTCTGCTTAAAAACCTTCAAGGAAAGAGAGTCCACAACCTCCGGCACTGTCAAAGTTTTTCCTGATGTTTAATCAGAACTAAATGGGCCTTCTCTGCAGTGGCCCCCTGTCTGTGGAATGCTCTCCGCAGGGAAGTTCGCCTTTATTACACACCTTTAGACGCCAGGCAAACACACCCTTTTCTAACCAGGCCTTTGGTTGACCTAATTGACATCCTAGACCCTTTTAAAGTGTGGCTCTTTTTGGGGGGGTGTTATTTGGGTTGTTGTTTTTATTCTGATTATATATGTTGTGATCTTTTCTGTGAACTGTCCTGAGACCTCCGGGTATAGGACGGTATATAAACCTAATAATAATAATAATAATACAGTGGTCGCTTGGGCTGCGAATGTGATCCGTGCAGGAAGCACGTTCACAAACCGCAGCGTTCGCAACCCGCAGAGGCGCATCTGCACATGTATAAACACCAACAATTGGGAAACAGTGGCCTGCGAGCGCTTCAGTTGGAGAACAGCCTTTACCAAAGCTGTCATGGGCTTTGAAGACACTCAAACTCAGGACGCAAGGGAGAAACGTGCTAAGAGGAAGGTGCGCTTGGCAAACCCTCACTGTGATCAACTCCCGCCCAGAAACCTATGTCCCCACTGCGGAAGGACGTGTGGCTCCAGAATTGGCCTCCACAGTCACTTATGGACCCATTGCTAAAACCGTGCTTATAGGAGACAATCTTACTCGGCTACGAGGGATCGCCAAAGAAGAGAGACTGTCAGAAAGTTTTCCCTGATGTTTAGTCGGATTCTCCTTCCTTGCCATTTGAATCCACTCGTTCTCATCTTCAGAGAGGCATTGACAGATATCAAGGACACATCCCAGCCAGGAAAACACACTCCAGAAGGTTGTGTAGCCTGAGGGCCATTTAAAGAGCACTAGAGGGCCACATGCAGTCCCTGATGCCTGTGGTTCTCCACTCCTGGGGCTCTCAATTTCTCCGGCTTCCAGAGCATTGCACCCTTTGGATTTGCAATAGCGGGGACGGGGACGACACACACACAGAGCGCATCCCAGGACTCACTATCGTGTTGCACGGGGCCACTGTCAACACTGCCTCCCAGACCCGCCTTCTCGCAGAACGGAGGAGCCCACCCTGCGTCACAGTGGCAGTTCCGGTTGCTGTTGCAGACCTGGAAGAGATTTGCGGAGTGAGGCTCAAGCTTGCCAAAGCACTGTTTGCAGGCACCCCCCCCCCAAAAAAAAAAACACCACACACACCAATATGCACTCAACTTAAAATGAAGAGAGCCTATCAGGCAGGACAAGTCTGTGCTGGGTCAAACTTGGCCTTCCAGCTGTTTGGGGACTACAATTCCCATCATCCCTGACCACTGGTCCTGTTAGCTAGGGATGATGGGAGTTGTAGTCCCAAAACAGCTGGAGGGACAAGTTTGGCCATCACTGGACTAGCATCATGTCCTCACAGCAGTCAAGAAGATTCCTCTGGGAAATCGCCCCTCTGCGCACATGCAGTTTCCAGAAACTGGTACAGTATTCGAATTCTGCTCAAGATGCAATTGCGCGCCCTTAATGTTCAGGCAGAATGATCTCCTGACCCAGCCAAAAATGAATAAATGATGCCTTGGAGGGGATGCCTAGTTCCCACTGGTGTATTGTTGTTGTTTTTCTTCAACACCCCTTAGCTAGAGCCCTTTCCCAGAACAGAAGCTAAGACGGCAGCCGGTGACTCACCCCGTGGCCGTGGCATTTCGAGGTGCACTTGTCCAGGTCATAAAAAGACGCGTTGAGGCAGCGCTGGTCCTTGCAAACCTGCAATCAGAATGGCCTCCAAGTCAGACAGGCTTGCAATACCCCAATAGTTCAACACCGCCATTTCATTTCATTTCATTTCATTTTCCAAATTAATATTTACATTCACATAATAACATAATATGTAAAAACAAGATTCGAAAGAATCCCTTGGACTTCCTCCCTCCCCGTAGTGGGTCCTTTTGTTAATCCTTTCCTTTTATATGAATCCAAATTTTTGTATCTCCATTATGTCCGCAGTTCTTCATTACATTACAAGTGTTATTCCAATCCCACTAACAATTTTCACTGTTTACCATGGTTTTTAAGATAAATTATATTTTAAAAATTCCCTATTCCTTATTAAAGTCTTGGTCTTCCTCATCAATTTATTCCCCCCCCCCCCTCTTTATATCAGTCTTTATTACATATATCAGCTGAAAACAAACGCTTTCATAACTTGGTGGTCCCCCCAATTAAAAAAAAAAAAACCACAGAAAGGAAATATAATAGAACACAGTTCAAGAAACACACAAGAGGGCAAAGTAATGTGCACTTATAGGTGACTACCAAATTCATATCCCCATCAGAAAAGGATAGAAGGACCAATGTATTATGAAGAAAACTCAGGAATTAATTTATGGTTACCAGATCTTTTTCAATGAATCCAAGGAGCCTTTTTTATTTTTGAAGCTGAGTAGCAACAGGGAGTCAGTAGTGGGGATGGTGAGGCCCAAGACCCTGGGCCCAAGCACACATGCATATCGTATAAAGGTGCAAAGCCCTTCTTTCACACCCTGTGAAACATAAATGCTCTGAGGGTTTTTTTAAAAACTGGACAATGGCTGCCCACCCACAACTCCCAAGCCTCCCCCGATCAGTCAAAACAAAGGGAGAAGGGGGCAGGAGATCTGTACCGCCAGGCGTCCCCAGTTCCCCTTTGGCAGTGGCGGCGGCAGCAGCAGGCAGAAGCCCAGAGCCAGCCTGGTAGCGCAGTTGGCTCTGGCTGGCTTCAGGAGCTGCTTGCTGCCGTGGCGCCCGCCATTTTGCCTTGCCGGAAGTTCCAGCAAGGAAAAACGGCGGGCGCCACGGCAGCAGGCAGCGGGCAGCTCCTGAAGCCAGCCAGAGCCAACTGCGCTACCAGGCTAGCTCCGGGCTGCTGAGGCTGCCGCTTGTTAGGTTGTGGGTGGACATATCAGACAACACAGTGATTCTTCAGACAGCTCTTGTTTATTCACAGGCCAGAACAGAACTGAAGGGTTCAGCCAACCTGCTTATATAGAGCTCAACTACAAAGCAACAGTAACAACTTTCTGTAACTATCCAATCACTGAACGTCACTTTCAATTCCTTATTTGCATATGTGGACCTGAGTAAAAACTATCTACAGTATCCCCCCTGCTGGCCCAGGGTGAGAACTTCAGTACATAACACCACTGCCACGTTTCCCGGGGACAGATTTGCAAATCTGGGGACGTTCCGGGGATGGAATTTGTCCAGGGACAGATTTGCAAATCCAGGGACTGTCCCCGGGAACCGGGGACATCTGGTAACCCTGATTTAATTTAATTTAATTATTTAGACCCCACCCATCTGACTGGGTCGCCCCAGCCACTCTGGGCGGCTTCCAACACATTTAAAAACCATAACAAAACATCAGACTTTATGCAGCAGGCTTTTGATATTGCGTTATAAAGTGCACCCTCTGGGTTTGGGTGCCTCTGTTGTTTCTCCCGGGAAACCCTCACCATTCCATCTCCGCACTTGGTCCCCGTCATCACCAGCCCCGGGTCGGACATGTCTCCCTCGTCATCCTTGGTGGCGTAAACCAGCGCCCCCCGACACTTGATCTCCTGCCCGTTAAAGCGGATGGTGGTGTCCATTGAAACGGTGTTGGTGCCTTTGGGCTTGGCAGCCGAGCTCTGGCACTGGATCTTCCCGCACTTGGCATCTCTAGAAGGAACGAGAACATCGGAGCTGGGAGAGGACCTGAAGGCTAGCCACTAATAATAATAATAATAATAATAATAATAATAATAATAATTTATTATTTATACCCAGCTAATCTGGCTGGGCTTCCCCAGCCACTCTGGGCAGCTTCCAACAAAACATTAAAATACAGTGGTACCTTGGGTTAAGAACTTAATTCGTTCTGGAGGTCCGTTCTTAACCTGAAACTGTTCTTAACCTGAAGCACCACTTTAGCTAATGGGGGCTCCTGCGGCCGCCACACGATTTCTGTTCTCATCCTGAAGCAAAGTTCTTAACACAAGGTACTATTTCTGGGTTAGCAGAGTCTGTAACCTGAAGGGTATGTAACCCGAGGTACCACTGTACAACAATTCATCAGATAGTAAAAGCTTCCCTAAACTGGGCTGCCTTCACATGTCTTCTAAAAGTCGGATAGTTGGGAGGGTGTTCCACAGGGTGGGCGCCACCACCGAGAAGGCCCTCTGCCTCAGTGTCCGGGCTGAACAAAGTAGGTGGAGACACTCCTTCGGGTATACTGGACCGAGGCTGTTTAGGGCTTTAAAGGTCAGCACCAACACTTTGAATTGTGCTCGGAAATGTACTGGGAGCCAATGCAGGTCTTTCAAGACCGGCGGTCTCGGCAGCCGCCCCCAGTCACCAGTCTAGCTGTCACATTCTGGATTAGTTGTAGTTTCCGGGTCACCTTCAAAGATAGCCCCACAGAGAGCACATTGCAGTAGTCTAAGCGGGAAATAACTAGAGCGTGCATCACTCTGGCCAGGCAGTCTGCGGGCAGGGAGGGTCTCATCCTGCGTACCAGATGGAGCTGGGAGACAGCTGCCCTGGACACAGAATTGACCTGCACCTCCATGGACAGCTGTGAACCAAAATGACTCCCAGGCTGCACACCTGATCCTTCAGGGGCACAGTGACCCCATTCAGGAAGTAAGAAGGTAAGAGCAGAGTTGCTGGATCAGGCCAAGGGACCAAGCCAGCCGAGCAATAGACAGAGCCAGACAGAGTGGGGCATGTGGTGGTCCTGTGGCCCCCTTAACATATTTCCTGGCTACATCCATGGTCACACCATCCCCTTGATACAAACTGCCCTGGTAACTTCATCTGAAGTGTGGGGTACAGCTATTTTGGCTTAGATTAGATCAGGGATAGCCAACTTTGCTCCTTCCAAGCGAGCTTGGACTCCAGTTCCCATTAGCTTCATCCAAAATGGCCAGTGCTCAGGGATGATGATAGAAGTTGCTGTTCAACAACATCTGGGATGATGATAGAAGTTGCTGTTCTGGCTTCTTCTGGGATTAGACGGACAGGTGTGGGATGCTGAGTACTGCCCTTTCCACGGGGATTTAGGGTAGCATCTCAACACCCGGGGTGGCCAATCTTGATGTTGCCGGACCACAATCCCATCATCCCTGATTGCGGGCCATGTTGGGTGGTTTTAAAGAAGACCAACAAGATCTGCAGGTCCCCAGAGTTCAGCTTTGGTCAACTAGACAAGCCCAGAGTCTGCATATCGCGGTGCGTCCAGACCAGCACTCACCTCCACGCACACTTGACGTAGTTGCCGTGGCGGTCCTTGCCGCAGTTGCCGTACATGTCGCCCGCCCGGTTGACGTCCCGGAAGCAAGCGTCGGGAGCCGGCCAGGCACCTGCAGGTGGAAGCAGAGTTGAAGTGAGCTCAAGGAGATGGGGCCACCAAAAGGCACATCTCTCCATTCGCAAGCAACTCCCACAGCCAGTTGCCCAGGAACGTACAAACACAAGGAAGATTTCTGACCACCCGGTATTTAGAGAGAAACTTTGGAACCCAGCCTCTTGGATAATGGCGTTGTCCCAAGTGACTCTCAACTCTCCGGTCTCTCCCATTTCCCCATTCATCATCAACATCATCTCATCTACGAGTGCCACTCTGTCTTTGAGCTCTTTGCTCTCCTACTTTCAAGGCCCGCCGGGTTCTGGGAGAGGGTGTGTGTGTCTGGAATGCTTTCTAATTTATTTATTTATTATACTTTTCAAATATATGCATTTCACCGATTCTGCAATCATTTTGACATTTCAAAACTTGACTTCCTTCCCCCTTTCTGCAGTTCCTTAAATTTATTTTGAATACCTTCTGCATATCCAGATTTGCTTAACTTACTCGTTTTGTTTTTTTTTTAAAAAAAAAATATTGCTCAATTTCCACATAACAAATTATCAAACCCTGTAATCACATGCATTATTTCTTCTCACAAAGCCAGCATGACAACACCCAAAGTGCAACCCCCAAACTCTCCAGAAGATGGTGCTTGTTCCTTAGCTAAAATAAAATATGTGGAAATGCACAATCTGGTGCCCATAACTTCTGTGCTGTGTTCAAGGTGTTGTTGAAGTGCTGAACTACTCGGAAGCAGTTTAGCTGAAAGACTAACTGCCCCAATACAGATCTGCAAAATCACTTAGATTACTATCGGGGGAGATTCTGCTCCTTGTACCTCAAGATGTGGAATAGGTGTCTATCTGTATAACGTGCATATGTTATACAGTGGTACCTCTGGTTGCAAATGGGATCCGTTCCAGAGGTCCGAACACAACATGAAAAGCGTGCAACCTGAAGTGCCATATCTGGGCAGGTGCGCAGCGTGATTTGGCCTTTGTGCGCATGCGAAAAGCGCGATTTAGCGCTTCTGCACATGCGCGAGCAGCGAAACCCGGAAGTAACCCTTTCCAGTACTTCCGAGTCGCAACCTGAAAATACATAACATGAAGCAAACATAACATGAGGTATGACTGTACACATAATAATATCTGTTGTTTGCACCCATATATCTCAAGAAGCAATGGAGTGCGCCTCTGAGGGTGATGTCAAACTGCTGTGTTAGCAGTGCCAAAGTGACCTCTCTGGGGTACAAGCCTGGGTAATAAAAAGGTAAAGGACCCCTGGACAATTAAGTCCAGTCAAAGGCTACTATGGGGTTGCGGTGCTCATCTCGCTTTCAGGCCAAGGGAGCCAGTGTTTGTCCACAAAAAGCTTTCTGGGTCATGTGGCCAGCAAGACTAAACAACTTCTGGTGCAAAGGGACATCATGACGGAAACCAGAAAGCACGGAAACGCTGTTTACCTTCCTGCCACAGCAGTGCCTATTTATCTACTTGCACTGGCATGCTTTCGAACTGCTAGGTTGGCAGGAGCAGGGACCGAGCAACGGGAGTTCACCCCATTGCAGGGATTTGAACCGCCAAACTTCTGATCGGCCAGCCCAAGAGGCTCAGTGGTTTAGACCACAGCGCCACCCGCATCTTTTTCAGTAGGTTTTATTAAAGCTTAAAAGAAGGTATGCAAAGATTAATATTTGTCCGCAGACGGCTTCCGGGTCATGTGGCCAGCATGACTAAGCCGCTTCTGGCAAACCAGAGCAGCGCATGGATGGAAATGCCGTTTACCTTCCCGCTGCAATGGTACCTATTTATCTACTTCCGCTGGCGTGCTTTCAAACTGCTAGGTTGGCCGGAGCTGGGACAGAGCAACAGGAGCAGACCCCATTGCGGGGATTCGAACTGCTGACCTTCTGATCAGCAAGCCCAAGAGGCTCAGTGGTTTAGACCACAGCACCACTGTGTCCCAAGAGCAAGCCTGGGAAGTATGGCCCAAAGGAAAGCAGAGAAGGCAATTGGTGCAGGAGCTACCGGAAAGAGATATACAAGGTGCCACTCAACTGTCTTAGGGACAGAGTGGATTTGTTTAGAGTTTGCTCCTTACTTTTTCTTCTTCTGAAGATATCCCGCATATTTAGGGCCAGAGCTTTCCTTCTCCTAGATAGGCTTCCTTCCCAGGTATATGAGCCCCACCTGGGAACCACTTTCCCCTACATCACGGGCAGAAACCAGTGTGGAGTAGGAGAGCCAGTGTGGTATAGTGGTTAGGAGCGGTAGTCTTGTAATCTGGGGAACCAGGTTCGCGTCTCCGCTCCTCCACATGCAGCTGCTGGGTGACCTTGGGCCAGTCACACTTCTCTGAAGTCTCTCAGCCCCACTCACCTCACAGAGTGTTTGTTGTGGGGGAGGAAGGGAAAGGAGAAGGTTAGCCGCTTTGAGACTCCTTAAAGGGAGTGAAAGGCGGGATATCAAATCCAAACTCTTCTTCTTCTTCTTCTTCTTGACTATTGGCCCCACTCTGGGTCTCATCCGCTCAACGCGCCAGAGCCTGTCTTTGCATGCAGGGTTCCTAACTCAACAAGGGTTTGCAACCCAATGGCTCCCCTCACCTGGTTTAACCGGCCAGTCGAAGCCATTCCCAGGGTGTGGCCCCTATTGCATGCTGACAGCTTCTAAAAGCCACAGGTGAGAACTGAATGCAGGGTGGGGACCAAAGGTGGACAAACTACCCCAGAGGTAGCGTGACATGCCCCCGACCAGAGGTACTAACCCTCCCTTAACATCCCTGAAGGAGCGTCTCTACCCCCATCGTTCAGCCAGGATCCTGAGGTCCTGCTCCGAGAGCCTTGTGGCGGTTCCCTCCCTGTGAGAAGAAAGTTTCAGGGAACCAGGCAGAGGGCCTTCTCAGTAGTGGCTCCCGCACTGTGGAATGCCCTCCCACCAGATATCAAGGAAATAAACAGCTATCTGACTTTTGGAAGACATCTGAAGGCAGCCCTGTTTAGGGAAGTTTAGGGAAGTGAACATGATTTGAGTTTCTACTGAACTGAGGCTGCATTTCAATGCTGTGTTTTAATCTTGTTTTTAAGTTGTATTTTAATCAATTGTTTTTATACCTGGTGTTAGCTGCCCTGAGTCTTGGCTGGGGGGGTATAAATAAAATGTATTATTATTATTATTATTATTATTATTATTATTATTATTATTATTATTATTATTATTATTAATGTTTGATGTTTTATACAGATAGGTAGCCGTCTTGGTCTGCCATAGTCAAAACAAAAAAAAAATTCCTTCCAGTAGCACCTTAAAGACCAACTAAGTCAGTTCTTGGTATGAGCTTTCGTGTGCATGCACACTTCTTCAGAAACACAGTGTATCTGAAGAAGTGTGCATGCACACGAAAGCTCATACCAAGAACTGACTTAGTTGGTCTTTAAGGTGCTACTGGAAGGAATTTTTTTTTTTTTTGATGTTTTATAGTTTTTTTATATTTTGTTGGGAGCCTCCCAGAGTGGCTGGGGAAACCCAGCCAGATGGGTGGGGTATAAATAATAATAATAATTATTATTATTATTATTATTATTATTATTATTATTACCCGTGCATTTAAAAAAGAGATCATTGTATTTGTAGCAGAACTGGGGTTTATTTTATAAATAATAATAATCTTGCTTCTCAAGATCAAGGAGAGCATTAGAAAAGGAATCTGTGCCGGTGAGCTTGGCATCACGATTCTCAGAAGATTCCACCCCCATGTAGAAAAGGTGCAGAGAGGGAAGAATATGTATGGGGTGGGGGAGGCGCTCACCTGGACCCCACAGCTGGACGCATTGCTGTTCGTGGGTCAAACACATGCCATTGTTGCAGTAAGCCTCCCCGTAGGAGCACATTGAGCCATCTAGGAGGTAGACGTTGCTGGGGCAATAGGGGGAAGCCCCTGTGCAGTATTCAGGCAGGTCGCAGGATCCGGCCGGCTCTCGGCACATGGTCCCAGCTGTCTTGAGCTACAGAACAGATGAAGACAAGAGAGAGAGTTATTGAGCAGTTAAGCTGGATGGCTTTTAAGTTGACGTATTTAGCATCCAAGACCATCTTGCGTTCAGGCCGAGGGAGCTGGCGTTTGTCCACAGACAGCTTTCCGGGTCATGTGGCCAGCAGGACTAAACCACTTCTGGAGCAATGGGACACCGTGACAGAAACCAGAGCGCACGAAAATGCCATTTGCCATCCCGCTGCAGTGGTACCTATTTATCTACTTGCACTGGTGTGCTTTTGAACTGCTAGGTTGGCAGGAGCAATGGGAGCTCACCCCGTCGCAGGGATTCGAACCGCCAACCTTCTGATCGGCGAGCGCAAGAGGCTCAGTGGTTTAGACCACAGTGCCACCCAGTTGAAAAGCAATGGGTTGTGTTGTGGTTTTTCTACAGGTGTGTTTCTTTCTTTCTTCTCTCTCTCCCCTCGTTAGCCTGATAAAGAATCACAGAATTGGGGAGTTGGAAGGGACCCCATCTGGCTCTGGAAATGGGGGAATCACAGCGAGATGGTTTGGAATACCTTGCAGCCTTCGCAGCAGTCGCCGTGCGCACACTCGCTCCCGGCTTTCAGGGTGCAGTTTTGCGGGTTGCAGCAAGGATTTGTGCATTCCTGGAAAGAGAGAGGGAAAAGAATGATCACCGCGATGATTTCCTGGAATAGCCCTCTTAAAGCCGAGGCTCTCCGAGGGTGTGGCATGCCACACAGTTGTGGCAGCAGAGGGCGGCAAACTTGAAGGGAAAATTCAAGGACAATCAAAGGAACATTTAAAGCCCTAAACGGCCTCGGTCCAGTATATCTGAAGGAGCGTCTCCACCCCCATCATTCTGCCCGGACGCTGAGGTCCAGCACTGAGGGCCTTCTGGCAGTTCCCTCCCTGCGAGAAGTGAGGTTACAGGGAACCAGGCAGAGAGTCTTCTCGGTAGTGGCGCCCACCCTGTGGAATGCCCTCCCATCAGATGTCAAGAAAATAAGCAGCTATCTTATCTTTAAAAGACATCTGAAGGCAGCCCTGTTTAGGGAAGTTTTTAATATTTAATGCTGTATTGTTTTTAACACTCGATTGGGAGCCGCCCAGAGTGGCTGGGGAAACTCAGCCGGATGGGCAGAGTATAAATAATAAATTATTATTATTACAGGTATATTAAACATTTCAGTGTAGTATAGTACAGTACAGTATCAAAATATTTTTTTATTTGCAGAATATGGTTAGATATTTTTTCAAAATGAGAGCAAAGCTATTCTTCTACAGCTCTCCACAACATACAATGGTACCTCGGGTTACATACACTTCAGGTTATAGATGCTTCAGGTTACAGACCTGTTAACCCAGAAATAGTAGCTCGGGTTAAGAACTTTGCTTCAGCATGAGAACAGAAATCGTGCTCTGGTGGTCCGGCAGCAGCAGGAGGCCCCATTAGCTAAAGTGGTGCTTCAGGTTAAGAACAGTTTCAGGTTAAGAACAGACCTCCAGAACAAATTAAGTTCTTAACCTGAGGTACCACTGTATTGTTGTGAACATGGGTATTCAATGAAAGATCAGGAAAAGCTTCTTTGTGTTGATGAGGAGGTGAGAGTTCGTCTGTCTCAAAAATATATATATAATATTTTGTTTTCACATCTTACAAATATTTTAACTGAATATCCTAAGAAAGTCTATGTTTCTTTAGACTCCCCTCCTTTCTGAGGTTGCTTAGTTCAGGGGTGTGAACTAGAGGGGGCTCTGGGTGCCTAGCACCCACAAAATTTTTGTTGTGGGTGCTCAGGATGAACCCTGACTCAATTTCCAAGGAGACCCAGAGACAACTCTAGCCTTAGACTTGCAGGAAGCCTTCTGTGTCCAGGGCAGCTGTCTACCAGCTCCATCTGGTACGCAGGCTGAGACCCTACCTGCCCACAGACTGTCTCGCCAGAGTGGTGCATGCTCTGGTTATCTCCCGCTTGGACTACTGCAACATGCTCTATGTGGGGCTACCTTTGAAGGTGACCTTCAAAACTACAACTAATCCAGAATGCGGCAGCTAAACTGGTGACTGGGAGCAGCCGCTGAGATCACATAATACCGGTCTTGAAAGACCTACATTGGCTCCCAGTGTTTCCGAGCACAATTCAAGGTCCTGGTGCTGACCTTTAAAGCCCTAAACAGCCTCGGTCCAGTATACCTGAAGGAGTGTCTCCACCCCCATCATTCTGCCCAGACACTGAGGTCCAGCGCCGAGGGCCTTCTGGCGGTTCCCTTGCTGCGAGAAGCCAAGTTACAGGGAACCAGGCAGAGGGCCTTCTTGGTGGTGGCACCCGCCCTGTGGAACGCCCTCCCACCAGATGTCAAAGAGAAAAACAACTACCAGACACCTGAAGGCAGCCCTGTTTAGGGAAGCTTTTAATGTTTAATAGACTACTGTATTTTAATACTCTGTTGGAAGCTGCCCAGAGCGGCTGGGGAAACCCAGCCAGATGGGTGGGGTATAAATAACAAATTATTATTATTATTTGGCCCCAGCACCTCTCAGTACAGAAATTCTGATGCCGCAAAGACATACCTCCATCTCCCCGCAGTCGCATTCCTCGCCGTCCTCCAGGAATCCGTTGCCGCATTTCTTGCCCACCACCAGGTCCTTGGTGTCGGGCATGTTGAAAAGACACATGCCACCCCCTCGGTGGAAGTAGCTCTCCAGTTGCTTCCGACTGCAGGAGCTGAAGACTTTCGGAAAGGGGTGGCTGCAGAGACACAGGCAAAGAGGGGCGACTGTCAATATTGGTATCTGAAGAAGTGTATTGGTATCTGAAGAAGTGTGCATGCACACGAAAGCTCATACCAAGAACTAACTTAGTTGGTCTTTAAGGTGCTACTGGAAGGAATTTTTTTTGTTTTGTCAATATTGATTAATTGAATTTCCATACTGCCTTTCTTCTATAGATCTCAGGAAGGTTCACAACTTAAAAACACTAGATGAAAACTAATAATAATAATAATAATAATAATAATAATAATAATAATAAGCAGAGGGGCGCTTGAGGCGTAACGGACCTTCAGATTGCAAAAAGCTGGCATCATTGGATCAAGTTCATGCATTTTGTTGAATTAGTTAAATTGTGCAGTTTTAACTGCGCCATAAATTGTCACTGTTTTATTGTGTTATTAATTTCCGTGGTGGGACATGCAAACTATATATATTGTTTATTTTATTTTAAATTGGTTAAAGATTGGAAATTCCTCATAGATTTTTTTGCATGAGAAAGAAAAAGAAATAATGATATCTGGATTTGAGGATTGAAGATAATGTTTGTTTACAGAAAGTGGCTTTGTTGGGTGTTAGATTTGATTGGACAAAGTGAATAGTTTTTATAAAGCAGACACATAAAGAATCGGAAGTTCTTTATTTTCTGAATCTGATTTTTCGATCTTTCTCTTTTAACCTCTTTCTACTCTATTTATCTCCCTCACCCCTTTTTTGTGTTTTTATTGTATCTAGAGAAAAGTCTTGGTTTGGTTTTCTTAAAAACAGGGTGGCGATGTTAAGTTTTTGTCTCTAAAAACCTTAATAAAATTTATTTTAAAAAATGAATAATGCTTTAAATAAGGTAGGGAGGGCACAGGGGATGAGTCTGTGGAACCGTAAAGTTTGGGTCCCACTGCTCTAACCACTACGCCCCACTGCCTCACCCTCAGTCTCCTGGGATGGCGCTCTACCACGGAGCCAGGGCTTCTGCCCAAATGTGTGGCTTGTCCCTAGAGAAGTCTTGTCCCACTGCACCCATCCAGCCCAGAACCCTCTCTCCAAAACCGACTTCCTCCGTGTGATTTATTTCGGTGCCCTGAACCGCCTTGAAATCCGAGCCCCGTGGTCTCCTTGACATTTCCCCTTCCCCCTCGACAACGGCTCTTTTGTGCGACAGCCGATCCCGCCGCCAACGTCGGCGGCACGGACACAAGCACTGGGGCCCTCAAACCCTCCGTGTCTTTAAGTCTATAAACAGCCTCATGCTGGGCGCTTTCTGGAGAGGAGAAAGGCTTCACTGTTTTGTGCCGGCTCCTCTCAACACGTCCGACAGACACGGAACAAGACCCTTGTTTCCCAACATGTGGCTTGCTTCCGAAAGACAACTGCACTCGATTCGCACCCCCCCTTCTCTCGCCATTGTACATCTGTCTCCATTTTTGCATCCTTGCTGGCTGCAAGAAAACCGGATTTAATTTCTGGGGCTGGTAGTGCCATGCCCCTGGCTCCTGGGTTTCTGGATGGCAGCAGGGAAAATAAAGAAAGGGGAGCACAGTTACCAGGGTGGGTTAACAATCACACCCTCTCCAAAGGGAACTCTGGGAATTGTAGCTCTGAGAGGGGAATAGGGGGTTTCCAAAAAAACTCTCAGCACGCTTAACAAATTACAGCTTCCAGTGGGGCGGAAGCAGTGGCTGTTTAAAGTGGGCATCTAATTAAAAGACGCCTGCTTCTTGGCAGAAAAGCAATGACAAACCTAGACAGAATCTTAAAAAACAGAGACATCACCTTGCCAACATAGGTCCGTATAGTTAAAGCTATGGTTTTCCCAGTAGTGATGCATGGAAGTGAGAGCTGGACCATAAAGAAGGCTGATCACCGAAGAATTGATGCTTTTGAATTCTGGTGCTGGAGGAGACTCTTGAGAGTCCCATGGACTGCAAGAAGATCAAACTGATCCATTCTGAAGGAAATCAGCCCTGAGTGCTCACTGGAAGGACAGATCGTGAAGCTGAGGCTCCAAGACTTTGGCCACCTCATGAGAAGAGAAGACTCCCTGGAAAAGACCCTGATATGGGGAAAGATGGAGGGCACAAGGAGAAGGGGACGACAGAGGACGAGATGGTTGGATAGTGTTCTCGAAGCTACCAGCATGAGTTTGACCAAACTGCGGGAGGCAGTGGAAGACAGGAGTGCCTGGCATGCTCTGGTCCATGGGCTCACGAAGAGTCGGACACGACTAAACAACAACATTTTTGTGCCATTTTCGCAGCTCTTTTAGGGCTGTTTTTGCTCCTTTTTGCGCCGCTTCCGGGTTTGCGGTTACATGTGCCTTGAACGCAAATGGAGAGTTGCCTGTGTATAGGATTAACAAATTCAGCAAGCAATTAACATGCATGTGGGTAGCCTCCATAAGCAGCAGGAACAGAGGACGAGATGGTTGGATAGTGTTCTCGAAGCTACCAGCATGAGTTTGACCAAACTGCGGGAGGCAGTGGAAGACAGGAGTGCCTGGCATGCTCTGGTCCTTGGGTCACAAATAGTCGGACACGACTAAACGACTAAGCAACAACAACACTGCCCAGTGTGTCACTGAGGCTTTGACAAGCTCATCTTTGGTTTCCCTGCCCCAAACCTTCTTACCCGGTAGCAGCAGCCATGACGCAGCCACCTTGGGACGCCGTGGCCTCAACGCAGCATCCCTCAGGGTCGTGGCTCATGCCGAAGTTGTGGCCGATTTCATGGGCCATGGTGGCGGCCGCTCCAATGGGCAGCTCTGAATGGTCCTGGGACAGAGGATTGTGGTCATCATTTTCATTATCATCAATGCCTAATTCATCCCCTGCCCTCTGCCAGGAGGTCCCAGGGCTGCAACAATTCAGTCAAAACTAAAACAGGTTACAATCCCAGGAATTTTTTGGTGGGGTCCCTGAAAACACACAGCGAGGGGAAAGAGGTAGGTCTTCAGCAGGGCCGGATTTAGGTTTGATGAGGCCCTAAGCTACTGAAGGTAAGGGGCCCTTTATACGTCCAGCTGTCCTTTGCCATGAAACCAGTCCATGCAGAATGTAGGCACCCTATATATAGAAATGAGCAAACTAGTGATATCTTAGGGAGCAGACTAGCAGGCGGGGCCCATTACAGTCATACCTTTGGTTACAGATGCTTCAAGTTGCGTTTTTTCTCATTACGGACGTGCCGAAACCCAGAAGTACCGGAACGGGTTACCTCCGGGTTTCGGCAGCCGCACATGCGCAGAAGCACTAAATCGTGCTTTGCGCATGCACAGAAATGCCGAATCGCAACCCGCGTGTGTGCAGACGCGGTGCTGCGGGTTGCGAATGTGCCTCCCACACGGATCACGTTCACAACCCGAGCAGCCACTGTTCTTGCATAATAGGAGCCTACACAACACAAAACACTGTTGCTGTATGTAGGTTTTAGTTTATTTGTTTTTTATCTTATATTTTGGAGATGTACATCCAGGTTTTATTTCCTTAAAAAAAAAATAGGGGGGCCAAGAAACTAGGGCCCTAAGCTATAGCTTGTTTAGCTTATACGTAAATCCGGCACTGGACTTCAGCATTTGCCGGAAGCTGTACAGCGAAGGAGCCGGGGCGTGGGACACACATTCAGGGGGAACCTCTTCAGGCTAAAGGAGAGGAGAACATCATAGAATCATAGATTGGGGCCCCCAAAGGTCATCCAACCCCTTGAAATGCAAGCAAACCAGGGCATTTCAGGGGCTCAGGTTTGGCCGCAAAACCCCTTTTAGACAAACTGAAATATACTCAGAGTCGCAAAGTGATTTCATGCTCTTTATTCAGCTCATAGTGGTGAGGAGGGAATGAAAGTCCCCTCAAAGTATCTGCTTTATATACATTATTTACACAATGGGCTGCACATGATTGGCTAAATCTGGAATTCTACTGTAAGCCAATCAGGTTGTGGATTCACTTATATCTGGAGCATGATTGGGTGGTTCCAGCCAGCCAATCATACTGCTGCATTGTTCTAGGACCAATCAGACTGCTGCATTCTGAATCCTATTGTTCTAGGACCAATCAGACTGCTGCAGTTTGGATCCTATTCAACTCAGTACATAACACAAACCAAACCAAACCTACCCTGTTCCTGCCCCTAAAACCCAACGATGCTTGTCGATACGTTCAGCGGACTCTGCTCCATTGGCGGTTTTTAAGCAGATGCTGGATGGGTTCTTTAGCTTTGATTCTCGCATCGAAGCGGGTTGGACTAGATGACCTTTGCTGGTCCCTTCCAACCCTACAATTCAAAGATTCTCCAATATCTGGGGCCTTTTCCCTGCAGATATGGGATGGGAACCCCAAAGACACTGAGACCGGCGGCTAACTGAGGTTGCACCCGGCAGAACCCGACTCTTCCTTCCCCCAAGGCAAAGTGCCTCTTGCTCCCATGAACAAAGAGGATAATTTTGCACAGTCGAAGGAGATGCTGTTGAGAAGCTTTCACCAACCAGATTGCCATCCTGTCGCTGGAAACTACAACTCCTGAAATATACTCGGAGTTGAGAGTGGATTTCATGCTCTTTATTCAGCTCATAGTGGTGAGGAGGAATGGAAGTTCCCCCAGAATGTCTGCTTTATATTCATTATTTACACAATAGGCCCCACGTGATTGGCTAATCCTGGGATTCTCCTGTAGGCCAATCAGGTTGCGGATTCACTTTCACCTGGAGCTGGATTGGGTGGCTCTGGTGGACCAGTCAGACTGCTGCATTCTGGATCCTATTGTTCTAGGACCAATCAGACTGCTGCATTCTGAAACCTATTGTTCTAGGACCAATCAGACTGCTGCATTCTGGATCCTATTGTTCTAGGACCAATCAGACTGCTGCATTCTGGATCCTATTTTTCTAGGACCAATCAGACTGCTGCATTCTGGATCCTATTGTTCTAGGACCAATCAGACTGCTGCATTCCGAATCCTATTGTTCTAGGACCAATCAGACTGCTGCATTCCGAATCCTATTGTTCTAGGACCAATCAGACTGCTGCATTCTGGATCCTATTGTTCTAGGGCCAATCAGACTGCTGCATTTTGGATCCTATTTTACTCAGTGCATAACAACTCCCATCAGCCCCAGCCAGCTGATGGGAGTTGTAGTCGAAAACAGCAACCAGGTTCTGGAAGGTGGCTCTAGATAGCAAGAGGAGGATCGAGGAGCAGCGATCTTGTCCTTACCATGCTCACCCCGCCAGAGTTTTCCACACTGCACATGCCCTCCAGCGGCGCCATCCCAATGGTCGTCCCAACAAAGGTCATCCCGCTGTGGAGACAGGAAAGGGAAGGGGGAAAACAGAGGGAAGAGACCTGGGGTCGGTTTTTTAGGTTTCTTGCAACATGCAGTCAGTAGCAGTGGTTACATAACTTTCTGACCACTGCTCCATAACTATTGTTGTTATACAATTCCATTCACCATATAGATGGAGTATGCACTTTTGATTTTATATTGAATTGGCATTATAGTTCATGCGTAGAATGGTAAAGGTAAAGGGACCCCTGACAATTAGGTCCAGTCATTGCTGACTCCCACCACTGCGGTGGGAAGGTAAACGGCATTTCCATGCGCTCTGGCTTCCGTCATGGTGTCCCGTTGTGACGGAAGTGGTATAGTCCTGCTGGCCACATGACCCGGAAAGCTGTCTGTGGACAAACGCTGGCTCCCTCAGCCTGAAAGCAAGATGAGCGCTGCAACCCCAGAGTCACCTTTGACTGGACTTAACCACCCAGGGGTCCTTTACCTTTACCTTTACCTAAACTTACCTCTTCCACTTTAAATGTCAGTATTCCCTGGGAAGGGATGGTTTGAATCTGTGGTGTGGGTGTGCCTCTGAGCCCATTTGCCACCTCAGTGAATACTGGGAACTGTAGTTTGCTAAGGGTGCTAGGGATTTGTAGATCCATGAGGGTTAAGCTACAGTTCCCAGGATAAATGGGAAAACGCAATCAATAACAACACACACTGCGGCTGGAAAACTGCATTGCAAAATTCAGAGAAGCGCAAATTCTGGAGGATAGCTGCGTTTTGGTTCACGTACCGGTTTGGAAAAAATAACAATAATGGGTGGATCATTTCATTAAAATGCAGGGGAAGTGCCCTACACACACACACACACAACCCGCCCCCTAGCATGAGCCAGCTTATCGATGGCTGCTTTTGAAATGATGACTCACGTCAGCAGCTGGGCATTGTCGTGCTTCTTCCGGGCCTTCAGAGACTTTTTCCACTGGAGGAAGGACATGAGTGAGGCGTGAGCATCGCTGCTCAAGCTGCACTGGTCCCTCTCGGTCCAAACCTCCAGGCCGATCAGGGCCACTTTGATATTCAGGGACCTGTAAAACTGGGGAAGAGGAGCAGGAAGAGAGGAGGAGGGTTATTAATAACAACAACAACAAAAACAACAACAACAACAATAATACAGTCATACCTCAGGCTGAATGCGCTTTGGGTTGAGCGCGTTCGAGTTGCACTCCGTGGCAACCCTTGCGCATGCGCAGACGCTCAAAATGACGTCATACGTGTGCGCAGAAGCGGTGAAAAGCGACGCGTGCGTGCACAGACGTGCCATCACTAGTTACGTTTGCTTCTAGATGCGAACGGGGCTCCGGAACGGATCCCGTTCGTATCTAGAGGTACCACTGTAATGGACCCATAGTTCACATGCAAGATCACCTTGCCCACTTGACTACAGTCATACCTCGGATTACAGATGCTTCTGGTTGCGTTTTTTTGGGGTTACATACCCACCCAATCCCGGAAGTACCGGAACGGGTTACTTCTGTGGGATGTAAACACAGGAGCAGTCAATGACAACATTCCTAGAGTGTACATGTTAGAACATGGGGAGGGATGTCTGTCTAGCAAGCAGGTAAACTTCCTGGAGACAGACTTCCTCCGCATGTGACCAGAGGTGGGTGTGGCCTCACCTGTGCAGGTAAATGATAAAAGCACAGGGCAGGCAGCCATCTCTCTCTCTGCCATCTTCTTTTGATGAGGAAACATCTAAGGATGCTCTCTTGGCTCCCAGCCAAGAGAGGAGATAAGGACTATCTTGCTACAAGATAGATTCTAAATGTATTTTACCTTTTATAAGCTGTGTGACTTCTGGGATCATATTGTGAACAGAACGTGAGTAAACTCTTTTATACTTTTATAAAGACTGTGTCGTGTCTTGTATTTTAAGAGGGAACAAAGGGGAAATTACCAGAGTAATTATTATAGAGGTTCTAGCGAACCTGTGCAGACGTTACCGTTGCGAACTTAAAGGGGAATGTCTATAAACTCTGCTGATATTTTGGGAACTTGTTAGCACAAGTTGGATTAGGATATAATCTCACAATATATCCTCTCCTGCACCCCAGAACATTCCCACAACTTCCGGGTTTCAGCGGTCGCGCATGCGCAGAAGAGCTAAATCGTGCTTTGTGCATGCGCAGAAGCGCTGCATAGCAACCCACGTGTGTGCAGGTGCGCAGATGTCGGTTGCGAACGCTGCAGGCTGCGAACATGCATCCCGCACGGATCACATTCGCAACCCAAGCGTCCACTGTACTTCAATCTGTAGAGCTGGCCCTCTTACAGGTGCCAGATAATACCCCGCTCTGCATTTGTAAGAAATCAATCTTTCAGTGTGGCAGCACCTCTGAAACTCACCACCTATTGAGGCAATTTCACTGTACACTTTCTGGCACCTGCTAAAGGCCTCTTTGTTTCTCAGGCAAGCCTTCCTGGACATTATTAGCATTGCTTTGTATTAAATTTGTATACCACCCTTCGTTCGAAGATTGCAGGGCGGTTCACCACGTAAAAATGCAATATGTATTTTAAAACCAATAACCTCCCCCCCCCAAAAAAAAACCACACTTAGAATGTTGGCGTGTGTTTTAATCTGCTCTTAGTTTATTGCAGATTTTGTCTTTTGCAAGTTGTAAAGAGTTCATAAGAGTTTGAAGGGACCACTGGGGTCATCTAGTCCAACCCCCTGCAAGGCAGGAGTCTTTTGTCCAGTGTGGAACTCGAACCCATAACCTTGAGGTTAAGAACCTCATGCTCTAACTGACAGATATCCTGGCTTCCGGTTGTTTTTACTGATAGCTTTATTGGCTTGTTCTCTTTGTAAGCTGCTTGGAGGGTTTTGCCTTCTGAAATCAAGCCGTGTATAACTTTACTATACGAAATAATAAGCGTGCTGTTAGCCCCCCAACACTGTTAAATCAGGCATAATAATAATAATTAATAATAATATTTTTTTATTTATACCCCACCCCTCCCGGTTCAGAAAACTGGGCTCAGGGCGGCTAACAACAAATTTAAACACTTAATTATAGAAGCAGCAGAAAATACAGTATAAAAACGTGAATAACAATAAAATTCAAAGTTCAGACATCAATTTGGGGGAAATCCATCTAATAAGCATTAGATAGTCACCAGGGCTAGCTGGCTGAATTGGTCCTATTTGGGCCAGCGAGGAGACCAGGGGAGAATTAGCTGTGGGATCCCAGAGAGGGTAATCTTCATAAAAAGGGAAGGGGGAGGGAAGGAAGGGGAATAAAAGATCAGGCTAAGTTCAAATGGAAAGCCAGGCGGAATAGCTCCGTCTTACAGGCCCTGCGGAAGGAGGTTAAATCCTGCAGGGCCCTGGTCTCCTGGGACAGAGCATTCCACCAGGTCGGAGCCATCACTGAAAAGGCCCTGACCCTGGTGGAGGATAGTCTGACTTCCTTAGGGCCCGGGACCTCTAAACTATGGTTATTCATGGACCTGAAGGTCCTCTGCGGGGCAGACCAGTAGAGGCAGTCCCGTAAATACGAGGGCCCTAAGCCTATGGTCCTCCACAACCCCCTGGGACTGGCGGCTGGTCCATTAGGGCAGGTGGGGCCCTGCCCCACTAATCTCAGTGTGCCAGCCCCACCTGCTTAACTTTTCCTTTACATCCAGCCCAGACGGCCAACTTCCCCTTCCTTCGTCTCTGGACTGGCCTTGTAGAACTCTCCCCGGAGGAAGAGGACTAAACCAGAATTACTTGGCTCGGGCTCTCGTTGCCTCTGGCGCCACCTAGTGTCGGACTCCCTGCCTCCTGCCCTACCAGGTCTGATTTGCACCAGCCACCACTGTTGTGGACAACCACTCCCAGCAGACCTGACCACCGTCCCTGATCATTGCTGGGGCTGATGGGAGTTGTAGTGCAAAGCACCCGGAGGGCGCCAGATTGGGGGCAGCTTGGTCTGCGCTGACTCTTCGGGTTTCAGAACGGAGTCTTCCTCAATTTGCTCGGCTGGTAAGAGTGTGGTGCTGACAACGCCAAGGTTATGGCCTGATCCTGTTCCAATCATAGGAATGCTGCAATGAGGGAATATGCAGCTGTCCCTTCCGGGGATCGAACCTCCAACCTTGGCGTTGTCAGCATCATTCTTTAACCAACCGAGCTATCCAGCTCCAGGGCTCTTTTTATGGGCTTATGACCTTGATGTTCAGAATAGGTAGCTGTGGATAACCCAGGTTTTGCTGACGGTCTCTGAGCAATTACCTTGTCTACGTAATTCGCGATCTCCAAGATCCGGTGCTTGGTGTGCCCCAGATTTTGCTTTTGAGATGCAAACTGGGAAGGAGACGGTGGAAGAGAAAGGGGAAAGGGAGAACGAGAGGGGCAAAGAAACAAATTTAGGGACATTTCTTCAGCCGAAACTAACACACACTGCTGGATGCTCTTTGAAGAATTACTTCCCCCACGATGCACGGAATATGTGAGAATGACTGCGCTTAAATTCAGAAGGATCTGTCTTCATCCAAACCAGCGGATCCCAAACTTTATCAAGCCTTTGGTTCCTTAAACGTACCCCCAGTTCCCCCTACCCTAGAGGAAGCATTATTCAGAATAGCAGTTTGCATGACTTGGTAAGAATTATTATATTTGTATACCACCCTTCATCTGCAGACCTTAAGGTGGTTCACAACATAAAAATACAAGTTAAAACACAAAATACATAATGAAAACAAGAACAATACAATACAATAACCCCCCTTCCTTGGATGATGGGAAGTATATAGATAATAAAAGTAACAACAACAACACATTCAAAGCATTCTCCCAAGAATCCTGGATACAATAAAATTCAAAATACACTTTTAAAATTCAAAACACACTTAAAATTCAAAGCAGTCACAACTGATTCACATTTATCCAGAATCTAATTGACACCAATCACTTTAACTCATTCAACAAATTCGATCCAATCCCACTGTCCCATTGGGGGGGAAGTACCGCCCACTTTGGGAATGACCGTTCCAGACTGTCCTTCATCTGCCTGGTGCTTTCCTGGTGTAGTTCTGGACTACAACTCCCATCATCCCCAGCCATCACTGATGGGAGCTGGTAGCCCAAAACATCTGGCAGGGACCACGTTGGAACAGGTGGACACCAACAACAGCAGAAGACTTGTCCTGCTTGTGGTCTTGCCAGGGACATCTGGTCGGGGACCTGACCTGAGCTTTGGGCATTCAGGAAGCTTCATGAAGCCCCTGGCTCTCCAATGATCTCCAAGATTCAGTGCAGCGTTGAGGACCACCTCTCCTCATTCTCTCCTACCTAGGACCACCGGAAGTCCTGATGTTTCTCCAAGCACAGAAGGAGAGCAGGGCTCCTGCTCGATCCTGGGCCATCTCTCAGGGGAAAAACACACTCCCCAGCAGAAAGCTGGAAAATGCATTTGTGGACCCTTGTATCTTGCCTCTTCTCATGAAGCATTGTGCGCCACAAAGCCAGGCTAAGGGCACATAGGTTGGCAAGATCTGGGCTGCTGGGAAGGTGGGCTTTGGAGTCTCTGCATGGCTGGACCACTCAGTTCACAGAGGAATTGTACGAAACCCTCTTTGTACCCATGCTACCTGACAGCAATGTGATGTATGGAAGCGAGAGCTGGACCATAAAGAAGGCTGATCGCAGAAGAATTGATGCTTTTGAATTATGGTGCTGGAGGAGACTCTTGAGAGTCCCATGGACTGCAAGAAGATCCAACCTCTCCATTCTGAAGGAAATCAGCCCCGAGTGCTCACTGGAAGGACAGATCCTGAAACTGAGGCTCCAAGACTTTGGCCATCTCATGAGAAGACTCCCTGGAAAAGACCCTGATGTTGGGAAAGATGGAGGGCACATGGAGAAGGGGACGACAGAGGACGAGATGGTTGGACCAGCATGAGTTTGACCAAACTGCGGGAGGCAGTGGGAGACAGAAGTGCCTGGCATGCTCTGGTCCAGGGGTCACGAAGAGTCGGACACAACTAAACAACTAAACAACAACATCCTGACATCAAAAATTCTCACCAGGGTGTAGTCTGCAACAATGAAGAGCTCCATGTATTTCAGGGTTCTCCAGGCATCTCTCCTTTTCTGAAAGACAAATTTGTTCAGTTTCACCAGGAAGGAAGGAAAAGCAACTATTGTGGTGATCCTCGCCTGGGCCGGATTAAGACCTTTAGAGGCCCTAAGCACTGAAAAGATTTTGCTGTCCTCAGATATGTCTCATTCAAAATATAAACAAGAAACCATAAAATAAAATTTTATTTTTCAAAACCTACAGTACGATAAAAAATAATATTTTGGTACAGGTGGATTTTGGTGGGGCTAACCTAAATTTCTGGCATATGGTTGAATCATTTCCATGAATTGCTGGCACAGCCTGGACGCGACTCGTGACCCAGGAGCCAGACCAGGGTTCAAATCCTCGCTCAGTCACGAAGTTTCGTGGGCAACCTTGGCCAGCCACTGCCCCTCATTCTGACCTACCTCAAGAGTTTGGATTTGATATCCCGCTTTATCACTACCCGAAGGAGTCTCAAAGCGGCTAACCATCTCCTTTCCCTTCCTCCCCCACAACAAACACTCTGTGAGGTGAGTGGGGCTGAGAGACTTCAGAGAAGTCTGACTAGCCCAGGGTCACCCAGCAGCTGCATGTGGAGGAGCGGGGGAGCGAACCCGGTTCCCCAGATTACGAGTCTACTGCTCTTAACTGTTACACCACACTGGATCTCGTTGTGGGGTGGGTGAGAGCCAGGGAACGCCACCTTGAGCTCTGGAAAGGTTGGTTTATTTATTTATTTATTTATTTATTTATTTAATCATTTTTTCAATACAAACAACAACCACAAAAGACACATACAACAAAAACCATAACAACACTAATAACACAATTTGACAATTCAGATTTGAATACACTAATATACCTATGACTACACCTTTTTAACAATATTTCCCCCACCTCTCCTCCCCCTACTTCCCACCACTATCAGCCTCTTATTGCTTAAATACTCCTTCCAGATTTCTTCATATTTATCCATTCTTAATTTGCGTCGACATGCAATTCATTCATATGTAGCTAATCTGTCCGTATTATCAATCCATGTGCTCAATGGAATCTTTTTGTGGCTCTTCCAATTCATCAAAACAAGTTTTTTTTTTGCTTCTAATATAGCACGGTACATCCATTTATTTATTTTTGACCACTTGTAATCTCCCACGTTTCCGGAATATAATTTACAATTAAATTCAATACCCCTATCCTTGCCGGAAAGGTGAGATGAACAAAAACCTATTAGCTTCCAAATCTGTCCACTTATCGTGCCCAAAGGCTTACCCGCTGATGTGCAGATGGATTGAAGGACCGGGCGATATCGGCTATGCTGCTTTGCATCTGGTCACCATGCCCACAGGTCCCGCCTTTGATTGGCAGGTGTTCTGCCCTATAGACGATGTGAGGCTCAGAGTCCGGGCTGGCTGGGGGTTTCAGGTAGTAGCTGTCGTTGTGGTTGAGGGTGATCAGGCCACTGGCGGAAGAACAAAAGAGCGCAATTGGAACAACAGCAGCCATCTTTAACAAAGAGTCAGGGGGATTTATAATTCATCTTGGAGACCACTGTAAGCAGATGAAAACATTAGCAGGGTTGCAATAACACTTGTAACATAGCAAATACTATGGAGATGATGGAGTAATGCGAAAGATGGACTACTGAATAATATGCAGTTGAAAAGGTTGACATTAGGACCCAAGGAGGGGAAGGTGGGAAGTCCAGAGATTCGGAGGAATCTGTAAAGATGGATGTCTAGACTTGTAAAATGAAATAAAAATTATTTCAATTCAAAATCAGCAGCAGCAGCTGTGGCTGTTATTATTATTATTATTATTATTATTATTATTCAAGGATTTGTCTGTTTTTCTGTTTAAAATGAAGTGTTATAAAATGAATAAAAAATTGGGGGGGGTGAAATGGTTGTGTGGAAGGCAGTAATAAGCGGATGGGGGTGATAATGATGTTCATAATAGTGGATAAACAACTTCACCAGTAGCTGCCTTCTCAAGCAATCGTTTCCCTGCCACCTGCCAGCTCACCTGTGTTTTTAAGCTGGTGATGCCTGTGAACCTAGAACTTTCACCACTGCAAAGCAAACCCTGTGTGGCTTGAAATTTTGGTGGCAGGAGACAAGACTAAAGAACGGGACTCAAACATGGGGAGACTCAGGAACAAACGTTCCACTCAGCCATGAAGCTGAATGCTCTGGTTATCTCCCGCTTGGACTACTGCAATGCGCTCTACGTGGGGCTACCTTTGAAGGTGACCCAGAAACTACAACTAATTCAGAATGCGGCAGCCAGACTGGTTACTGGGAGTGGCTGTCGAGACCACATAACACCGGTCTTGAAAGACCTACATTGGCTCCCAGTACATTTCCGAGCACAATTCAAAGTGTTGGTGCTGACCTTTAAAGCCCTAAATGGCCTTGGTCCAGTAGACCTGAAGGAACATCTCCACCCCATCGTTCTACCCAGGCACTGAGGTCCAGCTCCGAGGGCCTTCTGGCAGTTCCCTCTCTGCGAGAAGCCAAGTTACAGGGAACCAGGCAGAGGGCCTTCTCGGTAGTGGCACCCGCCCTGTGGAACGCCCTCCCACCAGATGTCAAAGAGAACAACAACTACCAGATTTTTAGAAGACATCTGAAGGCAGCCCTATTTAGGGAAGCTTTTAAATGTTTGATGTATTGCAGTATTTTAATATGCTTTTCGAAGCAGCCCAAAGTGGCTGGGGAAGCCCAGCCAGATGGGTGGGGTATAAATAATAAATTATTATTATTATTATTAAAAGATGCTGCCCAATCCCCACATCTCAGCCCAGCCCACTTTGCAGGGCTGTTGTGAGCCACACAGAGCCAGGGCTGGTGTTTCTGCAAGGCAGGGGGCAGGGAGATCGGTCAAGACAAAGCAAACAACGAATAAATTCACCCAGCCTGCACATTCCAGTCCTAAAACTTTGTTTTTCCCTGAATTACGTTGTTCTGGCTTTCCACAATTACTCCAGGGGAAAGGAATGTCTGTGCTTCTGTTGTGGCTAGCCTGAGCTTACCACTCTGCAAGCCGGACGGGGACGGGTGTGGGGTGCAAGCTTGCCGAAGATGCCTCAGAGATTTGGTCCTCCCCAGAGCTCCCTCTTCCCATGCAAACAGCCCAGAATAGGAGGCTGACCCATGAGGGCAGTGCCGCATCAACCTTGACTTAAACCTCTCAGTGGGTGGCTCTACCTGT